>NW_028270176.1:23795928-24134053 GCF_037043375.1 Chiloscyllium plagiosum | reverse complement strand
CCCCACACTGCCCCTGAGCCCCATCGACCCCACACTGCCCCTGAACCCCATCGACCCCACACTGACTCCGAATCCCATCGATCACATACTGCCCACTGATCCCCATTGAAACCATACTGACCCCGAACCCCATCGACCCCACACTGCCCTCTGATCACTATTGACCCCACACTGACTCCGAAACCCATCGACTCCACACTGATCCTGAACCCCAACGAGCCCACACTGCCCTCTGATCACTATTGACCCCACACTGACTCCGAAACCCATCGACTCCACACTGATCCTGAACTCCATCGACCCCACACTGCCCTCTGATCACTATTGACTCCACACTGACCCTGAACCCCATCGTCCCCACACTGACCCTGAACCCCATCGACCCCACACTGCCCTCTGATCACTATTGACCCCACACTGACCCTGAAACCCATCGACCTCACACTGACCCCGAACACCATCGACCCCACACTGACCCCAAACCCCATCGACCCCACACTGACCCCAAACCGGTAACGAACCCCATCAACCCCACACTGCCCCTGAACCCCATCGAACCCGACACTGACCCCAAGCCCTATCGAACCCGACACTGACCCCGAACCTCATCGACCCCACACTGCCCCTGAACCCCATCGACCCCACACTGACTCCGAATCCCATCGATCACATACTGCCCACTGATCCCCATTGAAACCATACTGACCCCGAACCCCATCGACCCCACGCTGCCCCTGAACCCCATTGACCTCACGCTGCCCCTGAACCCCATCGACCTCACACTGCCCATTGACCCCACACTGACCCCGAACCCCATCGACCCACAATGGCCCAGAACCCCATCGACCCCACACTGCCCCCTGAATCCCATCAACCCCACTGCCCTCTGAATCCCATCGCCCCCACACTGACCCCGAACCCCATCGATCTCACACTGGTCCCAAAAACCCATCGACCCCACACTGCCCCTGAACCCCATTGACCCCACATTGCCCCTGAACCCCATTGACCCCACATTGCCCCTGAATCCCATCGACACCACACTGACCCCGAACCCCATCGAACCCACAGTGACCCTGAACCCCATTGATCACATACTGCCCCCTGAACCACATTGAAACCACACTGACCCTGAACCTCATCGACCCCACACTGCTCTCTGATCACTATCGACCCCACACTGACCCCGAATCCCATCGACCCCACACTGACCCCAAACCCCATCGACCCCACACTGACCCCAAACCCCAATGACCTCACACTGGTAACGAACCCCATCGACCCCACACTGCCCCGAACCCCATTGACCCCACACTGCCCCTGAACCCCATTGACCCCACACTGCCCCTGAACCCCATTGACCCCACACTGCCCCTGAACCCCATCGACACCACACTGACCCCGAATCCCATCGATCACATACTGCCCACTGATCCCCATTGAAACCACACTGACCCCGAACCCCATCGACCCCACACTGCCCTCTGATCACTATCGACTCCACACTGACCCTGAACCCCATCAACCCCACACTGCCACTGAACCGCATCGACCCCACACTGCCCTCTGATCACTATCGACCCCACACTGACCCCGAACCCCATCGACCCCACACTGCCCTCTGATCACTATTGACCCCACACTGACCTTGAAACCCATTGACCTCACACTGACCCCGAACCCCATCGACCCTATACTGCCCTCTGATCACTATCAGCCCCACACAGACCACGAACCCCATCGATCCCACACTGACCCCTATCGACCCCACACTGCCCTCTGATCACTATTGGCCCCACACTGACCGTGAACCCAATCGATCCCACACTGACCCCGAACCCCATCGACCCACACTGACCCAGAACCCCATCGAGCCACACTGACCCAGAACCCCATCGACTCCATACTGACCTCGAACCCCATTGACCCCACACTGACCTCGAACCCCATTGACCCCACACTGTCCCCTGAACCCCATCGACCACATGCTGCCCCCTGAAACCTATCGACCCCACACTGCCCCTGAACCCCATCGACTCCACACTGTCCCCGAACCCCATCGACCTCTCACTGTCCCCGAACCCCATCGACCTCTCATTGTCCCCGAACCCCATCGACCCCACGCTGCCCCTGAACCCCATTGACCTCACGCTGCCCCTGAACCCCATCGACCTCACGCTGCCCCTGAACCCCATCGACCCCATACTGACCCAGAACCCCATCGACCCCATACTGACCTCGAACCCCATCGACCCCATACTGACCTCGAACCCCATCGACCCCACACTGATCCCGAACCCCATTGACCCCACACTGCCCCCTGAACCCCATAGACCTCACGCTGACCCCTGAACTCCATCGACTCCACACTGCCCCTGAACCCCATTGACCCGACACTGACCCCAAACCCCATCGAACCCCACACTGCCCCTGAACCCCATCGACCCCACACTGCCCCTGAACCCCATCGACCCCACACTGCCCCTGAACCCCATTGACTCCACACTGACCCCGAACCCCATCGATCTCACACTGTCCCCGAAACCCATCGACACCACACTGACCCTGAATCCCATCGACCCCACGCTGCCCCTGAACCCCATCGACCCCATGCTGCCCCTGAACCCCATTGACCTCACGCTGCCCCTGAACCCCATTGACCTCACGCTGCCCTTGAACCCCATCGACTCCACACTGACCCCGAACCCCATTGACCTCACGCTGCCCTTGAACCCCATCGACTCCACACTGACCCTGAACCCCATCGACCCCACATTGTTCCCGAACCCCATTGACCCCACACTGACCCTGAGCCCCATCGACCCCACACTGCCCCCTGAACACCATCGACCTCACGCTGCCCCCTGAACCCCATCGACCCCACACTGACCCCGAACTCCATCGACCCCACACTGCCCCGAACCCCATCGACTCCACACTGACCCCGAACCCCATCGACTCCACACTGACCCTGAATCCCATCCACTCCACGCTGCCCCTGTACCCCATTGACCTCACGCTGCCCCTGAACCTCATTGACCTCACGCTGCCCCTGAACCCCATTGACCTCACACTGCCCTTGAACCCCATCGACTCCACACTGACCCCGAACCCATCGACCCCATATTGTTCCCGAACCCCATCGACTCCACACTGACCCTGAACCCCATCGATCCCACACTGCCTTCTGAACCCCATCAACCCCACAATGACCCCGAATCCCATCGACCCCACACTGACCCCGAACCTCATCGACCGCACACTCCCCCCTGAATCCCATCGACCCCGAACCCCATCAACCCCGAAAACCATCGACTCGCACTGACCCCGAACCCCATTGACCCCGAACCCCATCGATCCCTCACTGCCCCCTGAACCCCATCGATCCCTCACTGCCCCCTGAACCCCATCGACCCCACAATGACCCTGAATCCCATCGACCCCACACTGGCCCTGAACCCCAATCGACCCCACACTGACCCTGAACCCCATCGATCCCACACTGCCCCCCGAACCCCATCGACTCCACACTGACCCCGAACCCCATCGACTCCACACTGACCCTGAATCCCATCCACTCCACGCTGCCCCTGTACCCCATTGACCTCACGCTGCCCCTGAACCTCATTGACCTCACGCTGCCCCTGAACCCCATTGACCTCACGCTGCCCTTGAATCCCATTGACTCCACACTGACCCCGAACCCCATCGACCCCACATTGTTCCCGAACCCCATCGACTCCACACTGACCCTGAACCCCATCGATCCCACACTGCCTTCTGAACCCCATCAACCCCACAATGACCCCGAATCCCATCGACCCCATGCTGACCCCGAAACCCATCGACCCCACACTGACCCCGAACCTCATCGACCGCACACTGCCCCCTGAATCACATTGACCCCGAAAACCATCGACTCGCACTGACCCCGAACCCCATTGACCCCGAACCCCATCGATCCCTCACTGCCCCCTGAACCCCATCGATCCCTCACTGCCCCCTGAACCCCATCAACCCCACAATGACCCTGAATCCCATCGACCCCACACTGGCCCTGAACCCCAATCGACCTCACACTGACCCTGAACCCCATCGATCCCACACTGCCCCCTGAACCCCATCGATCCCACACTGCCCCCCGAATCCCATCGACCCCACACTGACCTCGAACCCCATCGACCCCACACTGCCCCCTGAATCCCATTGATCCCACACTGACCTCAAACCCCATCGACCCCACACTGAACCCGAACCCCATCGACTCCACACTGTCCCCGAACCCTATCGACCCCACACTGCCCCCTGAACCCCATCAACCCCACACTGACCCCGAACCCCATCGACCCCACACTGCCCCCTGAACCCCATCAACCCCACACTGACCCCAAACCCCTTCGACCCCACACTGACCCCGAACCCCATCGATCCCACACTGCCCCCTGAATCCCATCAACCCCACACTGACCCCGAACCCCATCGATCCCACACTGCCCCCTGAACCCCATCGACTCCATACTGTCCCCGAACCCCATCGACCCCACACTGACCCCGAACCCCATCGATCCCACACTGTCCCCTGAACCCCATCAACCCCACACTGACCCCGAACCCCATCGATCCCATGCTGCCCCTGAACCCCACCGACCCCACACTGACCTCGAACCACATTGACCCACACTGACACCAAACCCCATCGACCCCACATTGCCCTTGAACCCATAGACCCCACATTGCCCCTGAACCCCATTGACCCCACATTGCCCCTGAACCCCATCGACCCCACACTGACTCCGAACCCCATCGACTCCACACTGACCCCGAACCCCATCGACCCCACACTGCCCTCTGATCACTATCGACTCCACACTGACCCCGAACCCCATCGACCCCACACTGCCCTCTGATTACTATCGATCCCACACTGCCCTCTGATCGCTATCGACCCCACACTGACCCCGAACCCCATCGACCCCACACTGACCCCGAATCCCATCGACCCCACACTGACCCCGAACCCCCTCATCCCCACAAACTCCCCCAAGCCCCCTCAACTCCCCATACTCTCTCTGGACCCTCAAATGCACACACTCCCCTGAACCTCGTCAGCCCTGCACACTCGCCTGTACCCCCTCAACGCTACACACTCGCCTGAACCCCCTCAACCCTACACACTCCCCCCGAACACCCTCAACCCCACACACTCCCCCGGAACCCCCTCAACCTGACACACTCCCACCCCCCAAACCCCCTCAATGTCACACACTCCCCCCCCCCCCCCAACCCCACACACTCCCCCGGAACCCCCTCAACCCGATACACTCCCACCCCCCAAACCCCCTCAATGTCACACACTTCCCTCCCCCTCCCCCCCCCCCCTCAACCCCACACACTCCCCCGGAACCCCCTCAACCTGACACACTCCTGCCCCCCTCAACCTCACACACTTCCCCCAAACCCCCTCAACCCCACACACTCTCCCTCAACCCTCTCAATCCCACACACTCCCCCTCAACCCCACATAGTCCCCCCGAACCCACTCAACCCCACACACTCCCCCCAAGCCCCCTCAACCCCACACACTCCCCCGGAACCCCCTCAACCTAACAGACTCCCCCTCAACCCTCTCAATCCCACACACTCCCCCTCAACCCCACATAATCCCCCCAAATCCACTCAACCCCACACACTCCCCCCAAGCCCCCTCAACCCCACACAGCCCCCCCCGGAACCCCCTCAACCCGACACACTCCCCCTCAACCCTCTCAACCCCACACACTCCCACTCAACCCCACACAGCCCCCCCGAACCCGCTCAACCCCGCACACTTCCCCCAAAATCCCTCAACCCCACACACTCCCCCTCAACCCTCTCAACCCCACACACTCACGCTCAACCCCACATAGCCCCCCCCCCGAACTCACTCAACACCGCACACTCCCCCCGAACCCACTCAACCCCACACACTCCCCCTCAACCCTCTCAACCCCACACACTCTCCCTCAACCCTCTCAACCCCACACACTCCCACTCAAACCCACACAGCCCCCCCCAACCCGCTCAACCGTGCACACTTCCCCCAAAATCCCTCAACCCCACACACTCCCCCTCAACCCTCTCAACCCCACACACTCACGCTCAACCCCACATAGCCCCCCCCGAACTCACTCAACACCGCACACTCCCCCCGAACCCACTCAACCCCACACACTCCCCCTCAACCCTCTTAACCCCACACACTCACGCTCAACCCCACATAGCCCCACCCGAACCCCCTCAACCCCACACACTCCCCCCAAACCCACTCAACCCCACACACTCCCCCGAACCCCTTCAACACTAGACACACCCCCGAATCCCCTCAACCCCACACACTCCCCCCGAACCCCCTCATTCCCACACACTCCCCCGAACCCCCTCAACCCCACACACTCTCCCTGAACCCCCTCAACACTAGACACACCCCTGACTCCCCTCAACCCCACACACTCCCCCGAACCCCCTCAACCCCACACACCCCCGAAACCCCTCCACCCCACACACTCCCCCGAACCACCTCAACACCACACACTCCCCCCGAACCCCCTCATTCATACACACTCCCCCCGAACCCACTCAACCCCACACACTCCCCCTCAACCCTCTTAACCCCACACACTCACGCTCAACCCCACATAGCCCCACCCGAACCCCCTCAACCCCACACACTCCCCCCAAACCCACTCAACCCCACACACTCCCCCGAACCCACTCAACCCCACACACTCCCCCAAACCCCCTCAACCCCACACACTCCCCCCGAACCCGCTCAAACCCACACACTCCCCCTCAACCCAACACAGCACCCCCGAACCCGCTCAATCCCACACACTCCCCCCCCCAAACCCGCTCAACCCCACACACTCCCCTGAACTCCCTCAACCCCACACACACTCCACCAAACCCCCTCAACCCCACACACTCCCCCTGAAACCCCCTCAACCCCACACACTCCCCCGAAACCCCTCAACCCCACACTCCCCCCGAACCCGCTCAACCACACACACTCCCCCCGAACCCGCTCAACCACACACACTGCTCCAAACCCCCTCAACCCCACACACACCCCTGAACTCCCTCAACCCCACACACACCCCTGAACTCCCTCAACCCCACACACTCCCCTGAACTCCCTCAACCCCACATACTCCCCCTGAAACCCCTCAACCCAACACACTCCACCCGAACCCCCTCAACCCCACACACTCCACCTGAAGCCCCCTCAACCCCACACACTTGTCCCGAACCTCTGCAACCCCACACACTCCCCCCCAAATCCCCTCAGCCTCTCACGCTCCCCTCCGAATACCCTCAACCCCACACACTCCCCCCGAATTCCCTCAACTCCACACACTCCACCGAACCCCCTCAGCCTCTCACACTACCCTCCCCCGAACCCCCTCAGCCTCTCACACTCCCCCCCCGAACCGCCTCAACCCCACACACTCCGCCCGAACCCCTCCAACTCCAGAAACTCCCCCAAAACCCCTCAACCCCACACACACCCCTGAATCCCCTCAGCCTCTCACACTCCCCTTTGAAACCCCTCAGCCTCACACACTCCCCCCGAACCCCTTCAACCCCACACCCCCCCGAACCCCCTCAACCCCACACACTCCCCCTGAACCCCATAAACCCCAGACACACCCCCGAACCCACTCATTCTCACACACTCCCCCGAACCCCCTCAACCCCAAACACCCCCGAACCCCCTCAACCCCACACACTCCCCCTGAACCCCCTCAACACTAGACACACCCCCGAATCCCCTCAACCCCACACACTCCCCCCAAACCCCCTCATTCCCACACACTCCCCCGAACCCCCTCAACTCCACACACTCCCCCCCGAAACCCCTCATTTCCACACACTCCCCCTGAACCCCCTCAACCCCAGACACACCCCTGAATCCCCTCAACCCCACACACTCCCCCCGAACCCGCTCATTCCCACACACTCCCTCGAACCTCCTCAACCCCTCACACTCCCCCAAACCCCCTCAATCCCACCCACTCCCCCTGAAAGCCCTCAACCCCACACACTCTACCCGAACCCCCTCAACCCCACACACTCCACCTGAAGCCCCCTCTACCCCACACACTCGCCCCGAACCCCCTCAACCCCACACACTTGTCCCGAACCTCTGCAACCCCACACACTCCCCCCCAAACCCCTTCAGCCTCTCACACTCCCCCCCCCGAATCCCCTCAACTCCACACACTCCCCCCCCCGAACCCCCTCTACCCCACACACTCGCCCCGAATCCCCTCAACCCCACACACTTGTCCCGAACCTCTGTAACCCCACACACTCCCCCCCCAAACCCCCTCAGCCTCTCACAGTCCCCCCTCCGAATCCCCTCAACCCCACACACTCCCCCGAATCCCCTCAACTCCACACACTTCCACCGAACCCCCTCAGCCTCTTACACTCCCCCCCGAACCCCCTCAACCCCACACACTCCTCCCGACCCCCTCCAACTCCAGAAACTCCCCCCAAAACCCCTCAACCCCACACATACCACCCGAACCGCCTCAACCCCACACACCCCCGAACCCCCTCAACCCCACACACTCCCCCGAACCCCTTCAACACTAGACACACCCCCGAATCCCCTCAACCCCACACACTCCCCCCGAACCCCCTCATTCCCACACACTCCCCCGAACCCCCTCAACCCCACACACTCTCCCTGAACCCCCTCAACACTAGACACACCCCTGAATCCCCTCAACCCCACACACTCCCCCGAACCCCCTCAACCCCACACACCCCCGAAACCCCTCCACCCCACACACTCCCCCTGAACCAACTCAACCCCAGACACCCCCCCGAACCCCCTCATTGCCACACACTCCCCCGAACCCCCTCAACCCCACACACCCCCGAAGCCCCTCAACCCCACACACTCCCCCCGAACCCCCTCATTCCCACACACTCCCCCGAACCCCCTCAACTCCACACACTCCCCCCCCGAAACCCCTCATTTCCACACACTCCCCCTGAACCACCTCAACCACAGACACACCCCCGAATCCCCTCAACCCCACACACTCCCCCCCGAACCCCCTCATTCCCACACACTCCCCCTAAACCCCCTCAACCCCAGACACTCCCCCTAAACCCCCTCAACCCCAGACACACCCCTGAACCGCCTCATTTCCACATACTCCCCTTGAACCCCCTCATTTCCACACACTCCCCCTGAACCCCCTCAACCCCAGACACCCCCCCGAATCCCCTTAACTCCACACACTCCCCCGAACCCCCTCAACTCCACACACACACCCCGAACCCCCTCAACTCCACACACTCCCCTGAACCCCCTCAACACCACACACTCCCCCCCACCCCCTCAACCCCACACACTCCCCCCCGAACCCCCTCAACTCCACACACTCCCCCCGAACCCCCTCAACTCCACACACACCCCGAACCCCCTCAACCCCACACACTCCCCCCCCCGAATCCCCTCAACTCCACACACACCCCGAACTCCCTCAACTCCACACACTCCCCTGAACCCCCTCAACCCCACACACTCCCCCCCACCCCCTCAACCCCACACACTCCCCCCCCGAATCCCCTCAACTCCACACACTCCCCCGAACCCCCTCAACCCCACACACTCCCCCCCACCCCCTCAACCCCACACACTCCACCTGAAGCCCCCTCTACCCCACACACTCACCTCGAACCCCCTCAACCCCACACACTTGTCCCGAACCTCTGCAACCCCACACACTCTCCCCCCAAACCCCCTCAGCCTCTCACACTCCCCCCCCCGAATCCCCTCAGCCCCACACACTCCCCCCCCATCCCCTCAACCCCACACACTCCACCTGAAGCCCCTTCTACCCCACACACTCGCCCCAAACCCCCTCAACCCCACACACTTGTCCCGAACCTCTGCAACCCCACACACTCCCCCCCAAACCCCCTCAGCCTCTCACACTCCCCCCCCGAATCCCCTCATTCCCACACACTCCCCCGAACCCCCTCAACCCCACACACTCCCCCTGAACCCCCTCATTTCCACACACTCCCCCCCCGAACCCCCTCAACCCCAGACACACCCCCGAATCCCCTCAACTCCACACACTCCCCCGGACCCCCTCATCTCCACACACTCCGCCCCGAAATCCCTTTCCACACACTCCCTCCAAACCCCCTCAACCCCAGACACCCCCTGAACCCCCTCAAATCCACACAGCCCCCTGAACGCCCTCAACCCCACACACTCCCCCCCACCCCCTCAACCCCACACACTACCCCCATCCCCTCAACCCCACACACTCCCCCCCAAACCCCCTCAACTCCACACACTCCCCCCCGAACCCCCTCAACTCCACACACTCCCCCCAAACCCCCTCATCTCCACACACTCCCCCCGAACCCCCTCAACTCCACACACACCCCGAACCCCCTCAACCCCACACACTCCCCCCCCACCCCCTCAACCCCACACACTACCCCCCCCCGAACCCCCACAACTCCACACACTCCCCCGAACCCCCTCAACCCCACACACTCCTCCCGACCCCCTCCAACTCCAGAAACTCCCCCCAAAACCCCTCAACCCCACACATACCACCCGAACCGCCTCAACCCCACACACCCCCGAACCCCCTCAACCCCACACACTCCCCCGAACCCCTTCAACACTAGACACCCCCCCGAATCCCCTGAACCCCACACACTCCCCCCGAACCCCCTCATTCCCACACACTCCCCCGAACCCCCTCAACCCCACACACACTCCCTGAACCCCCTCAACACTAGACACACCCCTGAATCCCCTCAACCCCACACACTCCCCCGAACCCCCTCAACCCCACACACCCCCGAAGCCCCTCCACCCCACACACTCCCCCTGAGCCACCTCAACCCCAGACACCCCCCCGAACCCCCTCATTGCCACACACTCCCCCGAACCCCCTCAACCCCACACACCCCCGAAGCCCCTCAACCCCACACACTCCCCCCGAACCCCCTCATTCCCACACACTCCCCCGAACCCCCTCAACTCCACACACTCCCCCCCGAAACCCCTCATTTCCACACACTCCCCCTGAACCTCCTCAACCACAGACACACCCCCGAATCCCCTCAACACCACACACTCCCCCCCGAACCCCCTCAACCCCAGACACCCCCTCGAATCCCCTCATTTCCACACACTCCCCCGAACCCCCTCAACTCCACACACTCCGCCCCGAAACCCCTTCCACACACTCCCTCCAAACCCCCTCAACCCCAGACACCCCCTGAACCCCCTCAACTCCACACAGCCCCCTGAACGCCCTCAACCCCACACACTACCCCCACCCACTCAACCCGACACACTCCACCCCGAACCCCCTCAACTCCACACACTCCCCCTGAACCCCCTCAACCCCACACACTCCCCCCCGAACCCCCTCAACTCCACACACTCCCCCCGAACCCCCTCATCTCCACACACTCCCCCCGAACCCCCTCAACCCCACACACTCCCCTGAACCCCCTCAACCCCACACACTCCCCCCCCACCCCCTCAACCCCACACACTCCCCCCCCGAATCCCCTCAACTCCACACACTCCCCCGAACCCCCTCAACCCCACACACTCCCCCCCACCCACTCAACCCCACACACTCCACCTGAAGCCCCCTCTACCCCACACACTCGCCCCGAACCTCTGCAACCCCACACACTCTCCCCCCAAACCCCCTCAGCCTCTCACACTCCCCCCCCCGAATGCCCTCAACCCCACACACTCCCCCCCCATCCCCTCAACCCCACACACTCCACCTGAAGCCCCTCTACCCCACACACTCGCCCCGAACCCCCTCAACCCCACACACTTGTCCCGAACCTCTGCAACCCCACACACTCCCCCCCCCAAACCCCCTCAGCCTCTCACACTCCCCCCCGAATCCCCTCATTCCCACACACTCCCCCGAACCCCCTCAACTCCACACACTCCCCCCCCCGAAACCCCTCATTTCCACACACTCCCCCTGAAACTCCTCAACCACAGATACACCCCCGAATCCCCTCAACCCCACACACTCCCCGAACCTCCTCAACCCCACACACTCCCCCTAAACCCTCTCAACCCCAGACACACCCCCGAACCCCCTCATTCTCACATACTCCCCCAAACCCCCTCAACCCCACACACTCCCCCTGAACCCCCTCAACACTAGACACACCCCCGAATCCCCTCAACCCCACACACTCCCCCCGAACCCCCTCATTCCCACACACTCCCCCAAACCCCCTCAACTCCACACACTACCCCCCCCGAAATCCCTCATTTCCACACACTCCCCCTGAACCCCCTCATTTCCACACACTCCCCCTGAACCCCCTCAACCCCAGACACACCCCCGAATCCCCTCAACTCCACACACTCCCCCGAACCCCCTCATCTCCACACACCCCGCCCCGAAACCCCTTTCCACACACTCCCTCCAAACCCCCTCAACCCCAGACACCCCCTGAACCCCATCAAATCCACACAGCCCCCTGAACGCCCTCAACCCCACACACTCCCCCCCCCACCCCCTCAACCCCACACACTACCCCCATCCCCTCAACCCCACACACTCCCCCCCGAACCCCCTCAACTCCACACACTCCCCCCAATCCCCCTCATCTCCACACACTCCCCCCGAACCCCCTCAACTCCACACACTCCCCCCAAACCCCCTCAACCCCACACACTCCCCCCCCACCCCCTCAACCCCACACACTTCCCCCGAACCCCCTCAACTCCACACACTCCCCCGAACCCCCTCAACCCCACACACTCCCCCCCACCCCCTCAACCCCACACACTCCCCCCCCCCCGAACCCCCTCAACTCCACACACTCCCCCGAACCCCCTCAACTCCACACACTCCCCCCAAACCCCCTCAACCCCACACACTCCCCCCCCACCCCCTCAACCCCACACCCCCCCCCGAACCCCCTCAACCCCACACACTCCCCCCCCCCGAACCCCCTCAACCCCACACACTCCCCCCCTGAACCCCCTCAACTCTACACCCCCCCAAACCCCCTCAACCCCACACACTCCCCCCCCCACCCCCTCAACCCCACACACTCCCCCCCACCCCCTCAACCCCACACACTCCCCCCCCCGAACCCCCTCAACTCCACACACTCCCCCGAACCCCCTCAACTCCACACACTCCCCCCAAACCCCCTCAACCCCACACACTCCCCCCCCACCCCCTCAACCCCACACACTCCCCCCCCCGAACCCCCTCAACTCCACACACTCCCCCGAACCCCCTCAACCCCACACACTCCCCCCCCCCCCACCCCCTCAACCCCACACACTCCCCCCCCCGAACCCCCTCAACACCACACACTCCCCCGAACCCCCTCACCTCCACACACTCCCCCCGAACCCCCTCAACTCCACACACACCCCGAACCCCCTCAACTCCACACACTCTCCCGAACCCCCTCAACCCCACACACTCCCCCCCACCCCCTCAACCCCACACACTCCCCCCCCGAACCCCCTCAACTCCACACACTCCCCCGAACCCCCTCAACCCCACACACTCCCCCCCCCCCCGAACCCCCTCAACTCCACACACCCCCCCCCCCCCGAACCCCCTCAACCCCACACACTCCCCCCCCGAACCCCCTCAACCCCACACACTCCCCCCCCTGAACCCCCTCAACTCTACACCCCCCCAAACCCCCTCAACCCCACACACTCCCCCCCCCACCCCCTCAACCCCACACACTCCCCCCCACCCCCTCAACCCCACACACTCCCCCGAACCCCCTCAACTCCACACACCCCCCCGAACCCCCTCAACTCCACACACATCCTGAACCCCCTCAACCCCACACACTCCCCTCCGAACCCCCTCAATCCCACACATACTCCCCACGAACCCCCTCAATCCCACACATACTCCCCACGAACCCCCTGAAACCTACACTCTCCCCAAACCCCCTCAACCCCATACTCTCCCCTGAACCCCCTCAACTCCACACACACTCCCCCGAACCCCCTCAACTCCACACACACACCCCGAACCCCCTCAACTCCACGCACTCCCCCGAACCCCCTCAACTCCACACACACCCCGAACCCCCTCAACTCCACACACTCCCCCGAACCCCCTCAACTCCACACACTCTCCCCTGAACTCCCTGAATCCCTCATGTTCCTTCCCCACATTCCCCCCTCAACCCCATACTCTCGAGCCTCACCTTTCCAACTGTCCCCCTTTGCCCCATGCCCTCCTGTGGCATTGTCACCCCGATTGATGACTCTCTCTGTGCCCTCTCCCTTCCCCCCCGGGCAGGGTTGGACGGACTCGCCGAGCGCTGTGCCCAGTACAAGAAAGATGGCGCGGTGTTTGCCAAGTGGCGGAGCGTGCTGCGGATCACCGACAAGGCGCCGTCGACACTGGCCATTGAGGAGAACGCCTGGGTTCTGGCGCGTTACGCCAGCATCTGCCAGCAGGTACCAGGCAGGGGCTCAAGAGGGGCAGGACTGTGCCTAGTTTCTGTGGGCGTGTGCAAGGCAGGGGTAGGGCGTTGGTGGGTAATGGGGTGAACCCAGTGTACATTCCCCAAATCTCCGTCTCCCATGGGAATGCTGTAGTGTGGACGGATCAACTGGGCCAATGGGCCGAGGACTGGCAAATGACATTTAACTTTAAGCAATGCATTTTGGGAAGGCAAGCCCCTGGATAGGACTTCCAAAGTTAATGGGAGGGCCCTGGGGAGTGTTGTTTTTTTTTAAGATTCCCTGCAGTGTGGAAACAGGCCCTTCAGCCCAACAAATCCACACTGACCCTCCAAAGAGTAACCCACCGAGACCCTCTTCCCCTATCCTATTACTCTACATTTATCCCTGACTAATGCAATTAACCTACACATCCCTGGACACTATGGGACAATTTAGCACGGCCAATCCACCCTAACCTGCACATCTTTGGATTGTGGGAGGAAACCAGAGCAGCTGGAGGAAACCCACACAGACACAGGGAGAATGTGCAAACTCCACATAAACAGTCGCTTGAGACTGGCATTGAACCCAGGTCCCTGGCACTCTGAGGCAGCAGTGCTAACCACTGAGCTACCGTGCCGTTGAATGGAGACATATGGATGCGGGTGCATGGTTTCTTGAATGTGGAATCACAGGTAGACAGGGTAGTGAAGGAGGTGTTTGGGATGCCTGCCTTGATTGGTCAGAGCATTGAGTATAGGAATTGGGATGGTCATGTTGCGGCTTCACAGTTCGTTGGTTAGGTCACATTTGGAATACTGTGCGCAATTCTGGTCTCCCTGCTGTAGGAAGGACATTATTAGACTGGAAAGGGTACAAAAAAGGATGTTAATATGAATCAAGGGTTTAACTCATAAGGAGAGGCTGGATGGCTGGGGCTGTTTTCCCTGGAGCGTCCGAGGCTGAGGGGTGACCTTGCAGAGGTTTATAAAATCATGATAGGCATGGATAGGGTGAATAGTATAGGTTCCTTTTTTCCCTGGGGTGGGGGAGTCAAGAACTGGAGGGTACAGGGTTAGGGTGACAGGGGAAAGGTTTGAAAGGGACCTCAGGGGCAACTTTTTCACGCAGAGGGTGATGCCTGTATGGATCAAGGAAGTGTTGGAGGCTGGTCCAGTTACAACACTGAAAAGTCATTTGGACTGGTACATGGATAGGAAGGGTCCAGAGGGATACGGGCCAAGTGCTGGCAAAAGGGATGACAGAGCAATCTCAGTTACCCAAAATTCGAATATTTGAGTTTTTGATTATCCAGACAAGATCGCAAGGTTCTGATGCTTGGCTAAACTGTTCGATTATCCGAACAGATTACCCCCGCCCATGTCATTCGAATAATTGAGGTTCCTCTACTTCAGGTTGGGAAACCCGGTCGGCAGGGATGAGTTGGGTCGAAGGGCCTGGTTCTGTGCTGTATTCAGTTCACCGACTGTTCAAAGAAGCATCTTTACCCTTGTGGCGAAAGTGAGGTTTGCAGATGCTGGAGATCAGAGTCAAAAAGTGCACTGCTGGAAAAGCACAGCCGGTCAGGCAGCATCCGGGCAGCAGGAGAGTCGACATGTTGAACATAAGCTCTTCTGCTTAGCGTGGACGGCTGTAGTGTGGTGCAGAGTAATGCCAATGGCTTAGGTTCAGTGAGGTTACCATGATGATCTTGCCTGAGGCTTAGAGATCCTCTGGTTAAACCACCACCAGTCATCTATCTCCCCCTTTCTCTCTTTGTCTTCCAAAGGCCTCTAGCTGAGGTCTAACAAATCTCGGGCTGTCACTTCTCTCCTGCACCCTCAAGAGTTTTGGATTGGGCACTGCCAACCAACCGACAAGACACCTCTGTCACATTGACAGCCGAGATCTAGTGCGGGATTTGTCCTACGGTGTAACAGTTCGGTGCTCTCAAACAGACTTAAAATCCACCCTGAAATGTGACAAACAGCTCCCAGAAGGAACTCCAAACAGCTTTTGCAGGGAATCAGACTGAGACAACCAGAGGGTGAAAGAGATGAAGGGCAAAAGTGTTGTGTTTGGTTTCTTTTGGTGCGGTGATTTGTTACGGTCTGGGGAGAGGCAGGAGAGGCGAATGCAACAGGAGCGATCAAGTTAGGTCAAGGTTGAAAGCAGGGAGGGGGTAAAATATTCAGGGTTGTGGTGGTTAAGAGCAGAGAAGGGGAAGTGGGATTCTTTCGAGCTGGTACTGGGACAATGGGAGTAGCATCACTGCAGTAACTCCTCAGAGGCTGTTATCTTGTCACCTTCATTGACATGAACAGTCTTCGGCTATAGTACTGCCTGATACAGAGTCAGGTCACAGCGTTGTACAGCCACAGAAACAAGACTCGGTCTAACTCATCCATACCCGAAATTAATCCAGTCCCGTTTGCCAGCACTTGGCCGTAACCCTCTAAACCCTTCTTATTCATATACCCATCCAGATGCCTTTTAGATGTTGTAATTGTGCCAGCCTCTACCAGTTCTCTGGCTTAATGATCTAGTGTTAGTAATGAGGTCGATGACCTGCACCTCATAGCATAGGAGTTGCCTGGTTGGGGCGATTAATCTGGTCCAATTTCTGGTCAGGCCACATTTGGAGTATTGCGCCCAGTTTTGGGCTCCACATCTCAGGAAGGATGTACTGGCCCCGGAGCGTGTTCAGAGGAGGTTCACGAGAATGGTACCAGGAAGGAAAAGCTTCACATATAAGGAACATTTGCAGACTCTGGGTCTATACTCGATGGTGTCTAGAAGGATGAGGGGGAGATCTAATTGAAACGTACAGGATACCGAATGGCCTGGACAGAGTGGATGTTGGGAAGTTGGTCCCATTGAGAGGACCCCAGACTAGGACCCAAGGGCACAGCCTTAGCGTGAAGGGAAGACCTTTTCGAACGGAGATAAGGAGAAACTTCTTCAGCCAGACAGTAGTGAATCTATGGAATTCACTCCCACAGAAGGCTGTGGAGGCCAGGTCGTTCAGTATGTTTAATCTAGAGAGACGTAGTTTCTTGAGTATCAAGGACATCCAGGCTTATGGGGAGAAAGGGGCAGAATATCGGGAGAAACTTATCAGCCATGATCGAATGCTGGAGTAGACTAGATGGTCTGAATGGCCTAATTTCTGCTCCTGTCTCTTACAGCCTTAGGGGGCCCTGGCAGATATAAAAAGGTTGAGTGTCAGGGATACTGACACTCTGTACCTCGAACTAGAAGGCATAGGTTTAAGGTGAGAGGGGAAAGATTTAAAAGGGACCTAAGGGGCGACGTTTTCACCCAGAGGGTGGTACGTGTATGGAATGAGCTGCCAGAGGATGTGGTGGAGGCTGGTACAGTTGTAACATTTAAGAGGCATCTGGATGGGTATATGAATAGGAAGGGTTTGGAGGGATATGGGCCGGGTGCTGGCAAATGGGACTAGATTAATTTAGGATATCCGGTCGGCATGGATTAGTCTCCCAAATGTTTTATCCACTCTCTTGTCCCATCGGCATCCCCTTGGGCCGTCCTCACAGTGTAAGTTCGAATCCCGCCACGACAACGGGGGATATATAAATTCAGAGTCTGTGAAGGAATCCAAAAAATAAATGTTATTTGTCGTGAGGAATGATAGCGTTTGACGTGCGAGTGTCCACGGGGATGCGATTGAGTCTGGAATTGATCTGGGTCCCCCTTTGCAAAATGCTACGGGGTGGTTTGCTGTGGGAGGGAGGCGAGCTATAGGAATGAGAGTTGTTGTTGTTGTTGTAACGGACGGGCGGGGGGTTACCTGCTCTCTGCTTACCTGCAGCAAGGACTGGTGCCCATCGTGGAGCCGGAGATCCTGACTGATGGGAGCCACGACCTTCAGCGCTGCCAGTACGTGACCGAGAAGGTGAGTCCTCACCGACTGGGCCGATGGCGACAGGGTGAGCCTTCTGATTGGCTGGAGGGGGGCGAGAGGGATTCTGAGATTGGCCCAGATGGGACTGGGGGGGGGGGGGGGGGGGGGGGTTAGAATATGTGACTGGTGGGGGTGATGCTGACCGGGCTGTGTTACCCCCCACCCCCCCCATGTCCCTGCACTGACCGGACTGTGTTACCCCCCCCCCCCATGTCCCTGCACTGACCGGTCTGTGTTACCCCCCCCCCCCCCATGTCCCTGCACTGACCGGGCTGTGTTACCCCACCCCCCCCATGTCCCTGCACTGACCGGGCTGTGTTACCCCACCCCCCCCATGTCCCTGCACTGACCGGGCTGTGTTACCCCCCCCCCCCCCCATGTCCCTGCACTGACCGGGCTGTGTTACCCCACCCCCCCCATGTCCCTGCACTGACCGGGCTGTGTTACCCCACCCCCCCCCATGTCCCTGCACTGACCGGGCTGTGTTACCCCACCCCCCCCATGTCCCTGCACTGACCGGGCTGTGTTACCCCACCCCCCCCCCATGTCCCTGCACTGACCGGGCTGTGTTACCCCCCCCCCCCCCATGTCCCTGCACTGACCGGTCTGTGTTACCCCCCCCCCCCCATGTCCCTGCACTGACCGGGCTGTGTTACCCCACCCCCCCCATGTCTCTGCACTGACCGGGCTGTGTTCCCCCCCCCCCCCCCCATGTCCATGCACTGACCGGGCTGTGTTACCACCCCCCCCCCCCCCCATGTCCCTGCACTGACCGGTCTGTGTTACCCCCCCCCCCCCATGTCCCTGCACTGACCGGACTGTGTTACCCCTCCCCCCCCCCCCCCCCCATGTCCCTGCACTGACCGGTCTGTGTTACCCCCCCCCCCCCCCATGTCTCTGCACTGACCGGACTGTGTTACCCCTCCCCCCCCCCCCCCCCCCCCCATGTCCCTGCACTGACCGGTCTGTGTTACCCCCCCCCCCCCATGTCTCTGCACTGACCGGGCTGTGTTACCCCCCCCCCCATGTCCCTGCACTGACCGGTCTGTGTTACCCCCCCCCCCCCATGTCTCTGCACTGACCGGGCTGTGTTACCCCCCCCCCCCCCCATGTCTCTGCACTGACCGGGCTGTGTTACCCCCCCCCCCCCCCCATGTCTCTGCACTGACCGGGCTGTGTTACCCCACCCCCCCCATGTCCCTGCACTGACCGGTCTGTGTTACCCCCCCCCCCCCATGTCCCTGCACTGACCGGGCTGTGTTACCCCACCCCCCCCCCCATGTCTCTGCACTGACCGGGCTGTGTTACCCCCCCCCCCATGTCCCTGCACTGACCGGTCTGTGTTACCCCCCCCCCCCCCATGTCCCTGCACTGACCGGGCTGTGTTACCACCCCCCCACCCCCCCCAGGTCCCTGCACTGACCGGGCTGTGTTACCCCTTACCCCCCCCCCATGTCCATGCACTGACCGGGCTGTGTTACCCCCCCCCCCCCATGTCCCTGCACTGACCGGGCTGTGTTACCCCCCCCCCCCCCCCCCCCATGTCCCTGCACTGACCGGGCTGTGTTACCCCCCCCCCCCCCCCCATGTCCCTGCACTGACCGGGCTGTGTTACCCCCACCCCCCCCCCCCATGTCTCTGCACTGACCGGGCTGTGTTACACCCCCCCCCCCGTGTCCCTGCACTGACCGGGCTGTGTTACCCCCCCCCCCCCCCCCCCATGTCTCTGCACTGACCGGGCTGTGTTACCCCACCCCCCCCCCCATGTCTCTGCACTGACCGGGCTGTGTTACCCCCCCCCCCCCCATGTCCCTGCACTGACCGGGCTGTGTTACCCCCACCCCCCCCCCCCATGTCTCTGCACTGACCGGGCTGTGTTACACCCCCCCCCCGTGTCCCTGCACTGACCGGGCTGTGTTACCCCCCCCCCCCCCCCATGTCCCTGCACTGACCGGGCTGTGTTACCCCACCCCCCCCCCCATGTCCCTGCACTGACCGGGCTGTGTTACCCCCCCCCCCCCATGTCCCTGCACTGACCGGGCTGTGTTACCCCCCCCCCCCCCCATGTCTCTGCACTGACCGGGCTGTGTTACCCCCCCCCCCCATGTCCCTGCACTGACCGGGCTGTGTTACCCCCCCCCCCATGTCCCTGCACTGACCGGGCTGTGTTACCCCACCCCCCCCCATGTCTCTGCACTGACCGGACTGTGTTACCCCACCCCCCCCCATGTCTCTGCACTGACCGGACTGTGTTACCCCACCCCCCCCCCATGTCTCTGCACTGACCGGGCTGTGTTACCCCCCCCCCCCCCCCATGTCCCTGCACTGACCGGGCTGTGTTACCCCCCCCCCCCCATGTCCCTGCACTGACCGGGCTGTGTTACCCCACCCCCCCCCATGTCTCTGCACTGACCGGACTGTGTTACCCCACCCCCCCCCATGTCCCTGCACTGACCGGGCTGTGTTACCCCCCCCCCCCATGTCCCTGCACTGACCGGGCTGTGTTACCCCACCCCCCCCCATGTCTCTGCACTGACCGGACTGTGTTACCCCACCCCCCCCCATGTCCCTGCACTGACCGGGCTGTGTTACCCCCCCCCCCCCCATGTCCCTGCACTGACCGGGCTGTGTTACCCCCCCCCACCATGTCTCTGCACTGACCGGGCTGTGTTACCCCCCCCCCATGTCCCTGCACTGACCGGGCTGTGTTACCCCACCCCCCCCCATGTCCCTGCACTGACCGGGCTGTGTTACCCCACCCCCCCCCCATGTCTCTGCACTGACCGGGCTGTGTTACCCCCCCCCCCCCCATGTCCCTGCACTGACCGGGCTGTGTTACCCCCCCCCCCCCCATGTCCCTGCACTGACCGGGCTGTGTTACCCCACCCCCCCCCATGTCTCTGCACTGACCGGACTGTGTTACCCCACCCACCCCCATGTCCCTGCACTGACCGGGCTGTGTTACCCCCCCCCCCCCATGTCTCTGCACTGACCGGACTGTGTTACCCCACCCCCCCCCATGTCTCTGCACTGACCGGACTGTGTTACCCCACCCCCCCCCCATGTCTCTGCACTGACCGGGCTGTGTTACCCCCCCCCCCCCCCATGTCCCTGCACTGACCGGGCTGTGTTACCCACCCCCCCCATGTCCCTGCACTGACCGGGCTGTGTTACCCCACCCCCCCCCATGTCTCTGCACTGACCGGACTGTGTTACCCCACCCCCCCCCATGTCCCTGCACTGACCGGGCTGTGTTACCCCCCCCCCCCATGTCCCTGCACTGACCGGGCTGTGTTACCCCACCCCCCCCCATGTCTCTGCACTGACCGGACTGTGTTACCCCACCCCCCCCCATGTCCCTGCACTGACCGGGCTGTGTTACCCCCCCCCCCATGTCTCTGCACTGACCGGACTGTGTTACCCCCCCCCTCCCCCTCCCCCACCCCCCATGTCCCTGCACTGACCGGGCTGTGTACCACCCCCACACCCCCACCCCCCCACCCCCCCCTCCGTAACACTGACCGGGCTGTGTTACCCCCCTCCCCCTCCCCCCATGTCTCTGCACTGACCGGGCTGTGTTCCCCCCCCCCCTCCCATGTCCCTGCACTGACCGGGCTGTGTTCCCCCCCCCCCTCCCATGTCCCTGCACTGACCGGGCTGTGTTAACCCCCCCATGTCCCTGCACTGACCGGGCTGTGTTAACCCCCCCCCCCCCCCCAATGTCCCTGCACTGACCGGGCTGTGTTTCCCCCCCCCCCCATGTCCCTGCACTGACCGGGCTGTGTTTCCCCCCCCCCCCATGTCCCTGCACTGACCGGGCTGTGTTTCCCCCCCCCCCCATGTCCCTGCACTGACCGGGCTGTGTTAACCCCTGTTCTAAAAAATTCTCAAGGTCAGGTTCGTAGGAGAGTAGTCTGACACAGAACAAACGACCAAGAGGCGAGTCTGCTAGAATATGGGCATTTTATTCCCCGCAGCGTCGCCACAACGGGTCTGGCTTATACTCACTCTACATGTTACCGGAACTGGGAGCCGTCAGTTCTCGTAGAGCGGTTGCCAACAACCCACGCTCGGCGGTTAAACGTAACCCCGGAGCAGACTCGCCGAACTGGAGACTTTTCCAGCTGATATACTCTTTTCCAGATATAAACATTCATGTGAACAGCAGAGCAAGGCTAAAAAACACATTCCATTCTGGTTACATACAGATAAGAAGATTCACACGGGGAGGTGTGTAATAAGATTCACACGGGACTAAGCAACACCTCCATTCCGGTTAGATTCACACATGTATTGGGACATAATTTTTAACCGTTTCACCACATTCCACTGCTTGGCCCAATACATGTGTTACATTATGATTCACACATGTATTGGGACATAATTTTACACCACAACCCCCCATGTCCCTGCACTGACCGGGCTGTGTTAACCCCCCCATGTCCCTGCACTGACCAGGCTGCGTTTCCCCCATGTTCCTGCACTGACCGGGCTGCGTTCCCACTGTGTCCCCGCATTGACTGGGCTGCGTTTCCCCCATGTCCCCGCACTGACTGGCCTGCGTTTCCCCCATGTCCCCGCATTGACTGGGCTGCGTTTCCCCCATGTTCCTGCACTGACCGGGCTGCGTTCCCACTGTGTCCCCACACTGACCGGGCTGCGTTCCCACTGTGTCCCCGCACTGACTGGGCTGTGTTTCCCCCCCACCTAATGTCTCCATCCTCACCGGGCTGCGTTCTCTCTCTGGCCTTGTCCCCAGGTCCTCGCTGCCTGTTATAAGGCTCTCAATGATCACCATGTCTACCTGGAGGGGACCCTGCTCAAACCCAACATGGTGACCGCTGGACACTGCTGTACCAGGAAGTTCAGTCCAGAGGAGGTTGGCATGGCAACCGTCACTGCTTTGCGCCGCACTGTCCCTGCAGCTGTGCCAGGTAAAGGAGAACTGTCCATTCTGCTCTTTCTTTCTGTCTGTCACACTCTATCTCTCCCACATTGTGTTTCTTTGGCACATTCACTCCCTCTCGTGTTTGTTCATCTGTTTGGCTCAATGTCTCTGTCTATTCCCAGTTTCTCCATCTCTTGTATTCTGTTCTTTCTCTTTCTCTCTCTTTCTCTCTCCCGTTCCTTTCTCTCTCCTTGCCCCCTCTTTCTTTCTCCTAGCTGCCCTTTCTCCCTCCTGCACCCTTTTTCTCCTCTCCCCTCTCTTTCTTTCTCCTCCCCGTCTTTCTCCCCCCTGCCCCTCTCTCCTCCCCCCTTCTCCCTCCCCTCTCTCTCTCTCCTCCCCCTCTCCCTCCTCCCCCTCTCTCTCTCTCTCTCTACTCCCCCCTTTCTCTTTCCTCACCATCATTCTCTCTTCCCCCCATTTGTCCTCACCCCGTCTTTCTCTTTTTCTGTCTCTCTTTCTCCTCATCTCTCTCCTTCTCTCTCAGCCTCTTTTCTCTCTTTCTTCCCATGTGTCCCTTGTTTTGTCCCTGTTTTCCTCCTCTTCATTCCTACCCTTTCCTCCATCCTCATCTCCTTCCCTACCTTTACCGTCCCTTTCTTCCTCTCAGTCTGTCTGTCTCTGTGTCAAACTCTCAAAGACTGTATAAATATCAGGCCTGGTTTGTGGTTTGACAATTCAATGATCTCTCTCTCTCTCTCTCTCTATCTCTTTCTCTCTCTCTCTTTCTCTCTCTGTCTCCCCTCCCTCTCGCCGTGTCTCCTTCCCCCTCCCTCTTTCTCACTCCCTCTCTCCCTCTCCCTCACGTCCTCTCTCTCTCCCTTCTCCCTCTCCTTCCCACTCTCTCTCCCACTCTCTCTCCCACTCTCTCTCCCACTCACTCTCCCACTCTCTCTCCCACTCTCTCTCCCACTCTCTCTCCCACTCTCTCTCCCACTCTCTCTCCCACTCTCTCTCCCACTCTCTCTCCCACTCTCTCTCCCACTCTCTCTCCCACTCTCTCTCCCACTCTCTCTCCCACTCTCCCTCCCACTCTCCCTCCCACTCTCCCTCCCACTCTCCCTCCCACTCTCCCTCCCACTCTCCCTCCCACTCTCCCTCCCACTCTCCCTCCCACTCTCCCTCCCACTCTCCCTCCCACTCTCCCTCCCACTCTCCCTCCCACCCACTCTCCCTCCCACCCACTCTCCCTCCCACCCACTCTCCCTCCCACCCACTCTTTCTCCCTCCCACTCTTTCTCCCTCCCACTCTTTCTCCCTCCCACTCTTTCTCCCTCCCACTCTTTCTCCCTCCCACTCTTTCTCCCTCCCACTCTTTCTCCCTCCCACTCTTTCTCCCTCCCACTCTTTCTCCCTCCCACTCTTTCTCCCTCCCACTCTTTCTCCCTCCCACTCTTTCTCCCTCCCACTCTTTCTTTCTCCCTCTCTTTCGCCCTCCCTCTCTTTCTCCCTCCCTCTCTTTCTCCCTCCCTCTCTCTCTCCCTCCCTCTCTCTCTCCCTCCCTCTCTCTCTCCCTCCCTCTCTCTCTCCCTCCCTCTCTCTCCCTCCCTCTCTCTCTCTCCATCTCTCTCTCTCCCTCTCCCTCCCTCCCTCTCCCACCTCCCTCTCTCTCAGGTATCTGTTTCCTGTCCGGAGGTCAGAGTGAGGAGGAGGCCTCTGTTAACCTCAATGCCATTAACCTGTGCCCCCTGCGGAAACCCTGGAAACTGAGCTTTTCCTTTGGCCGGGCCCTGCAGGCTTCGGCCCTCATCGCCTGGTCTGGCAAAGAGGACAACGCAGAGTTGGCGCAAGAGGCCTATGCCAAGAGAGCCAAGGTGGGTGAAGGGTGCCAGGGCCTGGGGGAGTTGGGGGCTGGGTGAGAAGGAACGTGGAAGGGGCTGGGAAGGGAGGTGCAGCAAGGAGGAGAGAGGGATAGATGAGAGTGTTTGGCATCGCTCAGGCGATCAACCAGGCGCTGTGGAGGAATCACAATGTGCTTGATACTCTTCAGCAAAGCAAGATTCCAAGAAAAGACCGACCAATTTCAATAAGTGGACGATCAGTGCGGCACTCCCTCGGCGCTGACCCTCAGACATTCCAGCACTCCCTCACTCCTGACCCTCCAACAGTGCTGCACTCCCTCACTCCTGACCCTCCGACAGTGTGGCACTCCCTCACTACTGACCTTCTGGCAGTGTGGCACTCCCTCAGCACTGACCCTCCGACAGTGCGGCGCTCCCTCAGCACTGACCCTCCGTCAGTGTGGCACTCCCTCAGCACCGACCCTCCGACAGTATGGCACTCCCTCAGCACCGACCCTCTGACAGTGCAGCGCTCCCTCAGCACTGACCCTCCGACAGTGCGGCACTCCCTCAGCACTGACCCTCCGACAGTATGGCACTCCCTCAGCACCGACCCTCTGACAGTGCAGCGCTCCCTCAGCACTGACCCTCCGACAGTGTGGCACTCCCTCTGCACCGACCCTCTGACAGTGTGACACTCCCTTAATACTGACCCTTCCACACAGCGAGTGACACAGACATACCCTGAACTAATGAGTTACCCCTTTCAAGGTAGAGACCATCCCTTAAGCTACTCACCTTCCTGCCTGTTCTGACAACCAATGGATCTGATGTAATGCAAAGGAGCATGTCTTAACTGGAGCTTGATGATGTTATTTTCTCTCTCTCTCTTGGCGCAGATTAACGGCTTGGCGTCTAAAGGCGAATATACCCCATCAGGAGATACCAATATCGCTGCTAACTACTCACTCTACACTGAGAACTACAGTTACTGATGGCCCAGCGTGGGAACTTCGTGGCCTTTCCTGCATCTCACCTTTGTCCCCTACCCAGTGATGATAGACCCCACCCCTCCCTCTTTCTCTGCCCTCAATGGCAGTGTGTGAACCCTGGGGTGTTAAATTTCCCACCAATCAGCCCCCTCCCCGATGCTCATCCCTCATCCTGATCCCCTGCTACCCCTCGACATGTCTCAGGGTCGGGACCACCAGAGTTTCCCCCCACCCCACCCCACCCTCCACCTTGTGCATATGAGTTCAGACCCCGAAACCCCCCCACCTCCTTTGTTCTTTTGTCCTTCAAGAGGAATCAGATAGTTGCTGGAGATCTAATTGACAAATAAGGCAAATGATAAAACTGCATGCCTCTGTTTGTGCGTGTGCGTGTGCGTGTGTGTGTTTGCATTTTTTGTTTAACTCTCAGGAAAGGATTGCCTCCTACTGTCCAGGCTCATGTCCCATGAAGCTTGGATTTCCATTCGACAAAGCGCTGTCTGGATAATGTGCTGCTGTTCTTTGACTAAGTGATGGAGTTAAAACTCACACAACACCAGGATTATAGTCCAACAGGTTTATTTGGAAGCACTAGCTTTCAGAGCGCTGCTCCTTCATCAGGGGATTGTGGAGTAGAAGATCATAAGGCACAGCATTTATAGCAAAAGGGTTACAGTGTCATGGAGCTGTAATGATATATTAAGCAAATTCAGATGAAGGCTTTCATCTTTTAGAATGGGATATGCTAGTTCCAGTTCTTTAATATGTAAATCCCAGAACTCCCAGTAATTGATCAAGGAAGATGGATCTTTGAAAGGCGTTCGAACACACGAGTAAAAGTAAGCCATTCAGCCCATCAAACCTGTTCCCACCGTTCCTGGCTGATCTGATTTTAACCTCAACCCTACCTTCCTGCACCCCCCCCCCGTTCATTTTCCATTGCCACTGACTGTCCATAGTCTATCTATCCACCTTCAAAATATTGGAAGTTTCTGCGCCCACTGCCGGTAGAGGAAGGGAATTCCAAAGACCCATGACCCTCTGAGACTGAAAATGGTTTCTCATCTCAAATAGACGCCCCTTATTTTTAAACGATGATCCCCACGATTAATCCTCCACAAGGAGAAACATCCTTTCCACACCCTCCTGGTCACATCCCCTCAGGATCCCATACGTTTTAGTTCAATCAGGCCTCTGACACTTCTAGACTCCACGATACATCATTCTAACCTGTCTGTCCTTTCCTCACTGCAGTCTAGTCCACCTTCTCTGAACTGCTTCCATTGCACTAACATGGACAGCACGGTGGCTCAGTGATTAGCACTGCTGCCTCACAGCACCAGGGTCCTGGGTTTGATTCCCACCTGTCTGTGTGGAGTCTGCATATTCTCCCCGTGTCTGCGTGCGTTTCCTCCGGGTGCTCCGGTTTCCTTCCACAATCCAAAGATGTGCAGGTCAGGTGAATTGGCCATGCTAAATTGCCCACAGTATTAGTCAGTGGTAAATATAGTTTAGGGGAAAGGGTTTGGGTGGGTTTCTCTTCAGAGGGGCAGTGTGGACTTGTCGGGCCGAAAGGCCTGTTTCCACACTGTAGAGAATCTAATCTAATCCTTCCATAGTATCCGGTACTGTATAAATTACTCCAGATTAAGTATATTAGTTTGGAGGGAGATGGGCCAGGAGCAGGCCGTTGGGGCTAGTTTAGTTTGGGATTGTATTCGATATGGATTGGTTGGACCTAAGGGTCTGTCTCTGTGTTGTATGACTCTATGTGGTCGCACCAACACTGTGTATAACTGAAGTATAACCTCCTGACTCATTCAATTCCTCTCATATTAAAACATAATTCTGTTTGTTCTGATTACTCGCTTTACCAGCACACTCACTTTTTGTGATTCAACCCACTCGGATGCCCATATCTGTCTGCATCTCAGAGCTCTCAGTAATTAAACAATATGCTGCTTTTTTTTATTAATACTACAAAAATGGACAATTTGATACTTTCCCACATTGAACGCCATTTGCCAGATCTTTTCCCACTTAGTCAAACTATCTCTATTGCTCTGTAGGCTTTCTTATATTCTCTTCACAATTTAGTTTCCCATCTTTCTTGCCTTCGGGCTGGATGGTGGCTCAGTGGTTAGCACTGCTGCCTCATAGCACCAGGGACCCAGGTTCAATTCTACCCTCGGGCAACTGTGTGGAGTTTGCACATTCTCCTCTCGTGTCTATGTGGGCTTCCTCTGGGTGCTCCAATTTCCTCCCACTGTCCCAAGATCTGTGTCACTCAGCTGTCCAGCCAACTGTACAGATGCTTTAGGAGGACAGTGTCAAAATTCAAAGGGACTGCGTGGACAAAAGCAGATGGAAGTTCAATGTGGGGAAATATGAAGTGATTGAACAAAAGAGAGGCAGATCAAAGTAAAGAGTCTGCTTCCAAAGGGTTTGTAGGAGTGGGAGGATTTTGATAAGTCAGTAACAGGACAGGCTGGTGAGAGCAGTTAATGAAGGTTAGGGAATCCTTGATTTGATATGGTCATGTACCGAGATACAGTGAAAAATATTGTTCTGCGTGCTCTCCAGACACATCTTACCTTATGTAAGCACATCAGGTTAATGGAACAGAATACAAAATATAGTGTATAGTATTGAGAAAGGTGTAGAGAAAGATTAACTGTAATTTATGAAAGATCAGTTCATATATCTTAACAGTGGGGAAGAAGCTGTTCTTGAATCTGTTGGTACGTGTTTTCAAATGTTTGTACCTTCTGCCTGGTTGAAGAGAGGGTAACCTCGGTGTGGAGGGGTCTTTGATTATGTTGGCCTTGACATTTACTGGTGTTACTATCACTGAATCCCCCACCATCAACATCCTTGGGGTTATCATTGACCAGAAACTCAACTGGACTCACAATGTAAATGCAGTGGCTACAAGAGCAGGTCAGAGGCTAGGAATACTGTGACGAGTAACTCACCTCCGGACTCTACAAAGCCCGTCCACCATCTACAAGGCACAAGTCAGGAGTGTGATGGAATACTCCCCACTTGCCTGTTTGGCTGCAGCTCCAACAACACTCAAAAGGCAAAGCAGCCCCCACTTGTTTGGCACCACATCGACAAGCATCCAATCCCTCTAGAAGGGGCAGCAGTGTGTACCATCTACAAGATATACTGCAGAAATTCACCAACGATCCTTAGACAACTCCTTCCAAACTCATAACCACTTCCACCTAGAAGGATAAGGGCAACAGATACATACCACCAACTTCAAGTTCCCCTCCAAGCCACTCACCATCCCGACTTGGAAATATACTGCCATTCCTTCACTGTTGCTCAGTCAAAATCCTTGGGTTCCCTCCCTAATGGCATTTTGGGTCTACCTACAGTAGGTGAACTGCAGCAGTTCAAGAGGGCAGCTCACCACCACCTCAAGGGCAACTAGGGACAGGCAATCAATGCTTGCCCAGCTAATGATGCCCACATCCCCACAAAAAAATTGTCCGAGTTCGGAAGAGATTTACCAGGATGTTGTCAGGAATGGAGGGCTGTGTTGTACGAGAGGCTGGATAGGCGAGGAGTTTGTTCACTGGAATGCAGGATGCTGAAGGGTGACCTTATCGAGGATGATAAAATCAGACGGGGCACAGATAAGGTTCATGACAAGGGTCTTTTCCTGAAGGAGTGGAAGTTCAAAACTAAAGGTCATTTTTAAGGTGACAGGAGAAAAAAATAAAAAAGACATGAGGGTCAGTCAGCTCTTGCTCTTCTGGCCCTCCCTGCTTGTTGATGAAATCGGCCCTGTCCCATGAGGTGGCAGCCGTATTGGTGTTATATCACGGACCACCGCTGACATCCATTGTATTAATTCTGAATCACCAACACCAATTGACCAATGGAGGCAACTTGAGGTTTTCGGTCACAATCGATGGAAGGGAAAGTCTCACTGGCTGGAAGCTGAGAAAAATACATAAAAGCTGTGATTCGCATCATGTTGAGGAACTGTGTGTTGGCAAAGGGATTTTCCCAGAGTGCAATTTGGACATTATCAGAAATAGGGCTGATCTCAGCCCAGGGGAATTGTGGGAACTGTGGCCACCATGGCTACATCAGCACCAACTGATTGAACCAATGCCAAAGAAGTAAATTACAACCAACTGACTGAGCTAAACAGATTGTGTAGGAACAGGAGTAGGCATTTGGCCCTTTGATCTTAACTCCAACCATTCAATAAGATCATATGGGAGGCTCAAGTGGCATGTTTGTAGTTTCCCTACTTCTCAGCCCGGAGACCTGGGTTCAAGTCCCACCTGCTCCAGAGGAATGTAATAGCATCTCTGAATAGGTTGATGAGGAAAAAAAAAACTAAGATCATGGCTAATCTGTCTGTGTTCTGAATTCCATAATTCCACCTGACCTGAAAAATCTTACACTTGCCCAATCTATCAGTTCTGTCTTAAAGATATTTAATGATCACACTACGGCAGAAGATTTCAAAGTCATACAATATTCAGAGAGAAAAAAAAAGCCCCTCTATTCTGAAAGGGCTACCTCTAATTACAAAGCAGTGTCCCCTAGCTCTGAGTTGACATGTAATTGGAAGCATCCTTTCCATGTTCAGCTGGTCAAGCCCACCCAGGATTTTACACACCAATCGATTCACTCCCACCTCCAGCAAAAACAAGGGCTGCCTGTAAAATTGTTCTTCACAAGGTAATTCGTTCATCCCAGATATCAATCAACTAAACACTCCCTGAACCACCTCCAAGGCATTGACATCCTTCCTTTCAGGATAACAAAACCACAGACAATATCCGAGATGTGATCCCCTGAAGGATCCACTCCAATATTCTGCAATAATCTTTCATGTGGCATCTTATTACTCCTGGAATCCAAATATCCTCAATGGGCTCCCCTTTATGAACAGCGCACATTACTCATTCAACAAATTCTGGATAGTTAACTAAAAATAATCTCTACTTCAAAAATTCCGACTGACTCTTCCCAATTTTACCAATGAGATTCTCATTCAGGATTGATTCTAACAACTTCCCCATAACAGTCATTAGGCTAACTGACCTACATTTCCTGCTTTCTGTACCTTTTCCTTCTTCAATAGAACATCCATATCTGCTATTTTGCAACATCATTGAACCTTTCTAGATTTGTTTCTGAATTTTGAACTATTGATCCCAACACATCTCCTATCTCTTGAGTGAGCCACTTGGAAACATACAGATGTACAGCACGGATACAGACCCTTCAGTCACGCGTCTGTGTTGAAAAGACATCTTAAATTAATCTAGTCCTGTTTGCCAGTGTTTGGCCCATATCCCTTTAAACCTTTCTTATTCATGGCTCCATCCAGGTGCCTTTTCAATGTTCTTTTAAGAAGTTCTATTTGTTAGTTAGAGCTCCAATTTCTAATTGGCTATGACTTTGAGTCATCACTGATGGACTAAATCATCACCAACTCACACACAGTCACAGCATCATGCCCCTCTGCTGGGGAATGTACATGTTACACACAGGCACAGTCAGAATCACGCCCCTCTGCTGGGGGCAGTATATGTTACACAGGGACACACGCAGCATCAGGCCCCTCTGCTGGGGACTGTACATGTTATACACAGACACACACAGCATCATGCCCTCTGCCGGGGACTGTACATGTAACACACAGACGCAGACATCAACGTGCCTCTCTGCCGGGGATTGTACATGTTACACACAGACATACACAGCATCATGTCCTCTGCTGGGGTCTGTACATGTTACACACAGACACACACGATATGCTGCCCCTCTGCTGGGGAATGTATACACACACATACACATACACACACACACACACAGCATTAGGCCCCTCTGTTGGGGACTGTACATGTTGCACACATACAGACACACAAACATGCACACGCATTCTCTCTCTCTCTCGCACTCACACACGCATTCAGACACGTACAGACGCACGCACACACACACATGCATCATGCCCCTCTGCTGAGGACTGTACATGTTATGCACAGTCTGTCACAGCTCCAGGGAAGCCACTATCCCTTTATTGTACATTCCACAGTCCCAGTAGCTCAATCCTCAGTCAGTCGGGGCTCCCTGATTGGACCAGATTAACAGGGAATTCCTGTTCTCAGAGGTCCACCTGGCTGTCCTTGATTCAAAGATTACACTCGGCATGTCTCTCTTCATCGAATAACTTTTGTTTTGTTGTAAAAACTTCATTAAAGAGAGCTGGGTATTTGAGCTCTTTGCTTTCAATCTGACGTAGCGAATGCGTCCAATTGACCAGATCAGAACAAGATAAAACAATTCCATTTTGCTGTGGCAACAGAAAGTGAGAGTGTACCCGTCCCGATCAGAGAAACAGGATGCTTTCCTACATGCATTTTCATTATCATTGTGATATTACCATCCCCCAGAGAAAAAAGGAACTCAATAGAATAGGAACATAAAATGATCTATAAATACAAGCAAAGCAGTTGTTAAAGAATGCTATGCATCAATTACAAAACGAACATGTTTATAACGATCTGGGATTTATGAAAGTCCAGAAGTAATTTACAGCAAGATTCTCCCCGAAACCGTGACACTGAACCCGATGCAAAAATAATATGATAGATGATCAAAAGTCAACAAAGTCCTAAAATTGAGACTGAGAAAGAGAGTTGTGTGACATAAGCCTTTAACAATTGAGGAGTTAGCAATGTTCCAGATTCAGTTCTTGCTGGAAATCTTTAACACAAAGTGCATTTTTCTAACCAGCGAGTGATGGAGTCAGAGTCATATAATACAAGACACATGCAATTTGATGTCGCACAGAGAGATGGTCAAGGTGCATTAGTGGTAGGTTACAATGTGGAATTACGGTCATAATCTCATTATTCTTGGGCTTATTCAATGTCAATGCAGCCTTTAGTTTTCAGATGACCTACACCTACTGACACATAAGATCAGATGTACGTTTGTATCTTTCATAATACTGGATGGCGTTAAAACATCAGCAGATATATGGAGGAATGGAATAGTCAGAGAGCGACCTTCCTGTAGAGATAGAGAAGGTGGCACTGTGATGGAAGGCAGAGAACATGATGGGATTGGGAGCAACGATGTGAGTTTCAAAGCTGACCCATAGTTGAAGCAGGATCCACTGGGGTACAAGGGTCATGGCGAATGGAAACAATTTGAAATCGGAATTGGAGTAACTTAAATTCAATTGTATTCTTTCTTAGTTGGGTTTGATTGTGGTGAAATGTCAGATACTGTCCAGAATACATAGGACTGTCCATTTGAACTTAAGCAACTGGTGATTGGAGGCAGGACGAGAGAGTGATCAGTGGTTCAGAATGTGGAAGCCACTTTCTTGTTGATGCGTGTGAACAGACAAGATCAGCCACAGAGACTTGTAACCAGGAAAGGTTTGAGTCTTTAACTTTGGAAGAGAGAGTGGGAAAGTGACTGAAAGTGAAACTGCTGTTTTTTCCTACTTTAATTTTGCGGTATCTGAAATGGGAGGCTACAGTCACCAGTTAAAATCAAGCCCATTTTTGTCAAATGCAGAAGATGGGCGGCACGGTGGCACAGTGGTTAGCACTGCTGCCTCACAGCGCCAGAGACCCGGGTTCAATTCCCGCCTCAGGCAACTCTCTGTGTGGAGTTTGCACATTCTCCCCGTGTCTGCGTGGGTTTCCTCCGGTTTTCTCCCACAATCCAAAAATATGCAGGCTTGGTGAATTGGCCATGCTAAATTGCCCATAGTGTTAGGTGAAAGGGTAAATGTAGGAGAATGGGTCTGGGTGGGTTACGCTTCGGCGGGTCGGTGTGGACTTGTTGGGCCGAAGGGCCTGTTTCCACACTGTAAGTAATCTAATCTAATGACAGCCAGAGACCCAAATTAGTTCTGGTTTTATTTTAATTCATTCATTGGACGTAGGTGTTGCCACTGAAGCCAACATTTATTGCCCATCGGTAATTGCAGAAAGGTCAGCTAAGAGTCGCCACTTTGCTGTGGGTCTGGAGTCACTTGGAGGTCAGACCAAGTAAGGATATCAGCTTCCTTCCTTCCTTAAAGGATATAAGTGAACCAAACGAGATGTTACAAACATCTTAGTTATTATATGGTAAATGTTAGTGTCATTTTATATTGCATAGTTTTACACACAGGGAGATCTATTCCTCTTGAGGCATACTCGCAAGGTAATGTGTGTAAACAAATTGCTCAGCAAATAGCGCCAAAAAAGCCAAGACAAATTAAGAAAATCATCTATTACCAGAATATTCACAATGTGAAAGTTTCAAAAATAAAACCTGAGTGCAATAATACAAATGAAAGAGGTGCTGGTGTTGGAGTGGGGTGGACGTAGTCAGAAGTCACGCGGCACTTCACCTGACGAAGCAACAGTGTTCTAAATGTGTATGATTTCAAATAAACCCGTTGGACTATAACCTGGCATTATTTGACTTCTGGCAATAATATAAAAACATAGGAATATGATATAAGGGGTGCGATTTATGTTGTGAGAATGGATTGTACTTTTGAGTTCAGTTTTTGACCTGGTGAAATGTGAGTTTGAGTCTGTGTGCATGAAGGGTAGTCAGTAATGTGTTAGTCTTTCTGGAGCCGTCAATTCAAACCATCATGGGTCAGAAAGCAGGTAATTCGGGCGATACTGGAGAGCTATTGTCAGATCATTTGCATTGTAAGCGTTTTATGATCAGCAAAGGCAACCTTTGACCTGCTTTTGGTTTTGAAGAATAAAGTTTTTTTTTGTGAAAATAAAACCCAAGTTGTGAGGCATTTGGGGCATTTCACAGAGACTGGAAGAGGGGAGGTGGAGAAAGAGATTCTCCCCCAGAAAGGAATTAATTCAGAATAGTTTGAAACTGTCATCACACTGCAAATGTATTAATATGAAAATTCCAAGCCAGAAATCTTGGGTTATAAATCAGATGGGGTCCTTTGATGCTAAGTATATTCAGTTGTGTGAACAAACAAAGGAAAGTCTTTTGGTATGTTTTCCTTTATTGGTCATCATATTGAGTACAGGAGTTGGGAGGTCATATTGCGGCTGTACAGGACATTGGTTAGACCACTTTTGGAATATTATGTACAATTCTGGTCTCTTTCCTATCGGAAGGGTGTTGTGAAACTTGAAAGGGTTCAGAAAAGATTCACAAGGATGATGCCAGGGTTGAAGGGTTTGAGCTACAGGGAGAGGCTGAACAGGCTGGGGCTATTTTCCCTGGAGTTTTGGAGGCTGAGGGGCGATCTTGTAGAAGTTTATAAAATCATGAGGGGCATGGATAGGATAAGTAGACAAAGTCTCTTCTCTGGGGTGGGGGAGTCCAGAACTAGAGGGCATAGGTTTAGGGTGAGAGGGGAAAGATATAAAAGAGACCTAAGGGGCAACTTTTTCATGCAGAGGGTGGTACGTGTATGGAATGAGATGCCAGAGGATGTGGTGGAGGCTAGTATGATTGCAACATTTAAAAGGCATCATGATGGGGATATGAATAAGAAGGGTTTGACGGGATATGGACTGGGTGCAGGCAGGTGGGACGAGATTGGGTTGGGATATCTGGTAGGCATGGACGGATTGGACTGAAGGGTCTGTTTCCGTGCTGTACATGTCCATGACTCTATAACAGGAAGTGAAAGAAGCACTTGAGTCACAGCTGTAGATGTTGCACAGAGTGAAACTCTCATTCGAGTACGGTAAAGACAGATGCCAGGATATTTTTGTCATGTACTTTGAAAGCGTTCAAACTATTTTATGTGAAGAGCACATATACTTTTTTAATGTTAAAACCAAATATGCAGAGTTACAGACTTTTCTTTAACTGAAAGACTACCACGTGAAATGAGAAATGAAATAAAGATGAACCAGCAATCCTGATTTCTGTTTCCAGTCTGAGGTGTCCAATTTTAACATCATTTGGGATCATAACAGACCATTTCCGAGGTAAATGAAATGAGAGGACAGGAAATGTTTTTGCCAAACAAAACTGAAATGAGGCAGACAAAATGTGAGTGGACTCGTTTGCAATTCACTGCCAGCAGTAACTAGTGGCCGCGCTGCTAGTTTCGGTGCCACCCTTTTGGATGGAATGCCATCTCCCTATTTGAGTTCTTCCTGTCGATTTCTTGTGGATTTTCCTTTATGTCTGTTATCGCTGCAATGGCGTGGCTTTCTTGGGTGAATTATTCATTACGTTTACTTCAGGAGAGGATTAAAAAATCTTGTCTATCTTGGCAATCCGAAATAACTTAAAAACCAATCGAATGTAAGGCTACACCGCTGTTCGTATTTTCAAACAAACTAACAGCTTTGATACAAATCATTTGCTGGGCGTTTTCTACTCAATGCAGCATTCTGGGAAAACAAAGTCATATATGGTACTGTCTTATAGATTGCCATCAATTCATTCTGAAAGTAAAGACTCTGCCCATTGAAGTCAGTGGGTATTTTACAGCGCTAATGAACTGTTTCCTGAACTTCGACTGAGTTACTCCATAAATAAACGTATTTGTGCAGCAACTCAAGCTCAGCAGCATATATCCAATTCTTTCAAATACAAGCAAGCTGTCATTGTAAGATTTGATAGTATAAGAAATTTATTACATAGGGTGACCACAACAATATAAAGCTACTCGATATGGTGAACAGTAAAATCATTGACTTCCTTCTGCTCTCCATCTCAGGATCACTGCGCTTCTCTTCCGTGTTCTGATTCCTCAATCCTTTACGGATCCGATTCGCCACTAAAACGTACCTGACTGTCAAAGCATTGAAGAGTAAAACTAAACTGAATGGGAGTAATGGTGTTAACACTTTATCAAACCAGTCATAAACTATCCACACAAGTTCAGTGTAATAGCTGGCCTTTATTTGACAAGACCAGTGCACATTGTCAACCACAATCACCGGTTCCCGTGTAATGAAAATGGGAACATTTTTTTATAAAGAATAGAGTGAAGGTTGTTGAAAGAATAACAGCTGCTGTTTTCACTGTGCAATATTTCAGTTTCAGTTTCCGGCAACAAATGGTGACAAACCGATCAGCGGAGAAAGTGACAGTGAACCAGACAGAACAGTCCGAACTCACTAAAAGCAGGAACTGAATCCCAATGTATGCAGGTGTGAGGTGCAGGAATGATCCCTGGTAAAAGTAGTGATTCAGTTGATACAATATAACATCAGTGACGATGACCATCAGATCTGCTGTTGCCATGGCCACCAGGTAATGAGTAGTGCATCTGGAGAGGCCGCATTTTCCTTGGGACAGAATCGCAATTGCCAGTGCATTAACTGTAAGAGGGAGAAGTGAAATTAGTATAGAAATTGTCATTCAAACAGCCTTGTATTTGAGTCGAGATAGCATCAGGGTGGTCAGGAAGACTATCAAAATGTAAAAAGAATTTTAATTCCAATCCCATCCCATGTTAAGCTGTGTTCAATGAACAAAGGGAGTGGGTGTGTGGTGTTGAATATGAAGTAGTGCAAAATGGCTTTGGAGGTGGAAAATAGTCAGTTAAATTTGCTACAGTTGTGTATAGAATCAGACCGAACATGCTCTATTGGCTTCACTAATATCACTCTGTTAATGGAAGGAAAAAAAACATGAGGAGTGAAGTAACCTGTCCATTTCCCTTCTGTGTTCCCAACAATTAACCAAGCTGATCTTTGGGAGCTCGGGATTTAAACCTTGTAAGGGCCAATTTAAACATGGTCACAATGCAAGCTGACATAGAATGACATCCGTTATAAAAATATACTACCCAGAATCATGGATTTGACACTATTACATGACATAATCTCACTTTACGGGACAGACACATTGTTAAACATTATTCTACAAGAATATGGGAACAGCAGCACACATGATAGTTGATCATATCCACACCATAACAACAAGTGGACCACGAGTTGGGGATTGAAGACATGATGGACAGGGGATAACCACTGAGAAACTGAAATGTGCTGTAAGATAAATTAAACCATTTGTAAACATCAAGACAATCAAATGGAGCTGTCAATTTATATAGCAGTTGAACAAAGGATAAGACAAAATGAAGAATACTTTCATGCGAGAAAGTATATACCGTATTTGAACTTGTTCTTGCAAATACAGTGTTTCCACACTGTAATGTAATCTAATCTAATAGTTTCCTCTCTCCATTTACACAGCCCACTGTCTATGCTACACTCCACCAATTGCTTTCAATCATTTAGAGAACAGCACAGAAACAGACCCTCCAGTCCACCCATTCATGCTGACCTTATATCCTACATTAATCTAGTCCCATTTGCCAGCATTTAGCCAATATGCCTCTAAATCCTTTGTATTCATGCACCTATCCAGATGCCTTTTAAATGTTGTAATTGTACCAGTTTCCACCACTTCCTCTGGCAGCTCATTCCATACACACATCACCCTCTACATGAACAGAGCTGCCCCTTAGATCCCTTTTAAATCTTTCCCCTCTCACCTTGAACCAATGCCCTTTAGTTTTGGGCTCCCTTAACCTGGGGAGAAGACCTTGAATATTCACTCTATCCATGCCCCTCTGTCTTTGATGCTCCATGGAGCACAGCCCCAGCCTGTCCAGCCTCTCCCTATAGCTCAGACTTTTCATTCCCGGCGACATCCTTGTCAATCTTTTCTGATCACTTTAAAATTTAACAGCATCTTTTCTACAGCAGGGGGACCGGAAATGAAGGCAGTTTTCCAGCAGTGGTTTAAATAATGTCCTATACAGCCACATCCTGACATCCCTACTCCGATACTCAATGCGCTGCCCAAGAAAGGTAAGTGTACTAAACACCTTCTTTACTATCCTGTCTACCTGTATCTTCACTTTCAAGGAACTATGAACCTGCATTCCAAGGTCTGTTCGTTTGGCAACAGTCCCTAGGACCCTACCATTAAGTGCAGAAGCCCAGCTCTGAATTACCTTTCTGAAATTTAGCACCTCACATTTGTCTAAATTTCTGGAAATTACATTTCGAATCTAATTATGTTGAAGACTGGAAAAACGTGCTCAGTACTGGCCATGTGTTAGTGAACGGTTATCACTGCTTTCCATTCATGAAACTCGCTGGGATTAGGAAATCTCAGTGCTTCTTCCTGTAAATTATTCTTTCAAGCAAAAACCTTAATTGTTCAACACAAAAGCGATGATTTGATGTGTTAAGCAAGGAAGGGCTTCCTTGCACATCATCAACGCAATGGAACCATTGACATTGAATATCATTTGTTGTCACTTCTCCTCCAGTACAGGAGTACAGTGGGAAGTGTTTACAATGGCTGCTTTTTAATGGTGCCATCTTAGATACAGGTACAAATCTTACAGAGTAAAAAATACAATACTGTTATAGAAAAGAGGATCATGAGCAAAGCAGTAGCATTACTGACAGTGTCTGAGAATGAGGTCGTTATTTACAGTCCAGCTCGGTAAAGATTTCCAACAGCAGCAGCTCAGCACATGGTGCCAGGAATCAGGTCCAGCAAGTGCCCGCCATCCCTCCAGCCTCCAGACCACACCCTCACCAGCACTCAGCAGCAACAAGGTCAGTCACACTTCACTCCGTGCTGCTCCGGAACTTGGGATTCCCCACATGCCGTTCCGGGACACAGCATCTCCCTGCTGCCATCACTCCGGGATTCAGTCCCTGTCTCGGCTCCAACTCGCCCTGCTGCTGCTGTGGGACACGACCCGTGTGCTCAGCCCCTACACTGTCCAGTCGCAACTCGTCTCCATTCCCCAGGTTGGGGTAGTTAATAGTTCCGGGCTTTGGTTGGGTGGGGGTAAGAAGAAGAGGAAAGAAAGGAAAAGAAGTCGGAATATGGAGAGAGAGGAGATCCGATTGGAATGCCTTCCCCAGCCACTGTCTTTATATCTGGTTTGTCCGGAGGCTGGGTTTCCATGCTGCCTAACTCTGTGAATCTCTGAACTCTGCGATCTACTGCTCACAGGAATTCTCCCAATCAAAACTTACAATCATCCTGATAATGCATGACCGATGATCACAGTGTGACTGACCTGCACTGAACCAAATTTGCAAATACGTGAACAAAATATAAGCGCGTTGGCATGATATTCCACTGCACGGATTGATGCAACTTTCAAAGTTCTGCTCAGGGACGGGAATGGGCTCATGGCATTATCACTGGACAATTAATGCAGAGACCCCGGTAATGTACTGGGGACCCAGGTTTGAATTCCGATCGCCGATGGTGAGATTTGAATGGAATGAAAACAAAACTCTGGAATTAAAAGTTTAATGATAGACGTGAATCCATTATTGATTGTTGGAAAAATCCATCTGGTTCATAATGTCCTTCAGGGAAGGAAACTGCCATCCTTACCTGGTTTGGCTGAAATGTGACTCCAGACCCACAGCAATGTGGCTGACGCTTAAACTCACCAGGGACGCCAATAGCAGCAATAGTGATGTACTATACTTTATTCACAATGGTGAACAACTGCAGCATTTTGTGTATGAGAGCTCTGTTCCGGGGTAATGAAGCCAAAACCTTCGAGTTGAACACAGTATTACTGTATTCAGAAACTATTTTATACTCTTTCTGATTCCCAAGGGAATGCTGAAGTTGCATCATTACTATTTCTGATCAGTTTGGTAAAATATATTAGCACCAAGATACTAAGTCCCTGTATGCATTCAAATTATTTAGTTCTGACTACATAGGAAAATACCAAAGAAAAGGCTTACAACCTGGATGACTCATTGGTAGAACAATCCCAATGGGCAATGGATTGCATAAATCATAGTCATTGAGTTATACAGCTCAGAAACAGACCCTTGGTTAAATGTGTTCACACCGACCAGACATTCCAATCTGACCTCGTCCCATTTGCCAGCAGTTGGCCCATATCCCTCTAAATCTTTCCTATTTGTATGCCTATCCAGATGCCTTTTCAATGTTATAATTGAACCAGTCTCTATCACCTCATCTGTCAGCTTGTCCCATACATGCACCACCTTCTGCATGAAAAGGTTGTCCCTCAGGTTTATAAATCAATGCAGCATCCCAAATTCCTACAGAGACTGAAACCAGTACTTGCGTTTGACAGATCCAGTGACCTGAGCTAAACAGCCAAAGTAATACAGCAGCTCAAGCCAATAAGGTGCTGCTGTTTCTACAGGGGCATCCAAATCAAACATAGAGACATACAATATGAGTAAGGTGACGCCATTTGGTTTTTCAAATCTACTTCACCCCCCAATATTAATGATGGCTGATCATCCAACCCAGGACTCTGCTCCCAGCTTTCTCCTGACATTCTTTAATCACCTTAGTCTAAAAAAAAAATCTATTGCCTTCTTGAAAATATTCTCTGCTTTGGCAGAGAATTCCACAGGATCACCACGGTCTGCGAGAATTTTGTTTTTTGCTATCTTTGTGCTCAATGGTATATTTCTGATACTGTAAGCTGTTGTTCTGGATGGACTTGTGAACAATCTTCCTGCATTTACAATGACCTCAAAATCAATGAACCCAAGAATGTTTGCTTTAATGTTTGTTTTAATGTTTCCATTCAATGTGTGTTGTTTATTCATCAGTCATTTAAAAATAGCTACACTGGAATCCTGGAAATTTGAAAATTACCATTGGAAATCTCTCCGTTTGTTCTGAGCTAAACCCATCAAGTTTGCTGCTCTCAAGTTCTTTGGTGGATTCTTCCTTTTTCTGGAATCTGAATGAAGATAACAACTTATTCCATAATTTACCTTTTGCTTCCCTTCAAAGCTGTAATTCCATACAGGACAGATCAGGCCCAAATTCGAATCAAAGCTTCAACTACCTTTCTGTTACCTCCTTTCAAACAGATTTCACACCACGGTCTCCACTGCTATTGATATTAATCAACATCTCCTTCATTAGTAAACATCAGTGCAAAGCAATCCTCACAGTTCTATACTGTTTCTAACATTCTGAGCATAAATCTTGCACTTTGACCCAAAGTGGACCTATAATGCTTCCTATTACATTCCATTTTCATATTAGATTAGATTAGATTACCTACAGTATGGAAACAGGCCCTTCAGCCCAGCAAGTCCACACTGACAGTAGACAATAGACAATAGGTGCAGGAGTAGGCCATTCAGCCCTTCGAGCCTGCACCACCATTCAATATAATCACGGCTGATCATTCCTAATCAGTATCCTGTTCCTGCCTTATCTCCATAACCCTTGATTCCACTATCTTTGAGAGCTCTATCCAACTCTTTCTTAAATGAATCCAGAGAGTGGGCCTCCACTGCCCTCTGGGGCAGAGCATTCCACACAGCCACCACTCTCTGGGTGAAGAAGTTTCTCCTGAGCTCTGTCCTAAATGGTCTACCCCGTATTTTTAAGCTGTGTCCTCTGGTTCAGCACTCACCCATCAGTGGAAATATGTTTCCTACTGCCAGAGTGTCCAATCCTTTCATAATCTTATACGTCTCAATCAGATCCCCTCTCAATCTTCGAAACTCAAGGGTATACAAGCCCAGTCGCTTCAGTCTTTCAGTGTAAGGTAATCCTGCCATTCCAGGAATTGACCTCGTGAACCTACGCTGCACTCCCTCAATAGCCAGAATGTCTTTTCTCAAATTTGGAGACCAGAACTGCACACAGTACTCCAGGTGTAGTCTCACCAGGGCCCTGTACAGCTGCAGAAGAACCTCTTTGCTTCTATACTCAATCCCTCTTGTTATGAAGGCCAGCATGCTATTAGCCTTCTTCACTACCTGCTGACCCTCCGAAGAGTAACCCACCCAGTCCCAATCCCCTTTGACTACTGCACCTAACACTATGGGACAATTTAGCATGGCTAATTCATTTGACCTGCACATCTTTGGACTGTGGGAGGAAAACGGAGCACCCAGAGGAAACCCACGCAGACACGGGGAGGATGTGGAAACTCCACACAGACAGTCGCCCGAGGCTGGAATTGGACCTGGGACCCTGGTGCTGTGAGGCAGCAGTGCTAACCACAGAGCCACTGTGCCACATCATGAAAGATGTTTTGGATTCCCTTTCAAATTAATTGCCAAGGCATTTGCTTTTCGCTGTACGTCCAATTTTCCTCTTCACCTGTCCTCTCACATGCTTATAATTTGTATGTTTCCATGTAAGTCTTTTCAATTAAAACATATCATTTAACACTGTTTTTGTTGTATTATCATCACCATCGCCATCCAATGAGTTATAGTGTTGGATATTATGAAAATTGTTACATTGCAATGGAACTGACCAGTTTCACAAAGATTCCAGCGGAATAGACCACTCATTATCCTGCTACAGTGGATTTGATTTCTTTGTCTCATGAGAAACAGTGAAACGTATTGTTTTGTGTGCTATCCAGGCAGATCACACCTGACATAAGTGCATCAGGATAATAGAATAGAATGCAGAATATAGTGTTCCAGCGACCAAGAAGGTGCAGAAAGCGATCAGCTTTAATATACAGAGGTAGAGTAGAGTAGAGTAACTTTATTTGTAATTTCTACCACATACAGCTGGCCCAATAAAAATGAGAGAGCGGTCCTATAGGACCAAGGTGCTATATGAACACACAGACTACACAAGTGTGCAGTCATACACAGGGCAGCATAAAGTGCATAGAAAAGTGCAAAACAGTGCAAGGCAGCAGAATAATTCCTGAGAAGGCAAGACAAAAGGCCCAGTGGTGGACAAGTTACAATGTAACAATGAATGATCATTAATAAAACATTGCTCTAGCAGCAATTCAAAAAGTCATCCAAAAATTTGGGGCAGTACGGTGGCTCAGTGGTCAGCACTGCTGCCTCACAGCACCAGGGACCTAGGTTCAAATCCAGCCTCGGGTGACTGTCTGTGTGGAGTTTGCAAGTTCTTGCCATGTCTGCGTGGGTTTCCTCTGGATGCTCCGGTTTCCTCACACAGTCCAAAGATGTGCACGTCAGGTGAATTGACCATGCTATATTGCCCATAGTGTTAGATGCATTAGTCAGAGGGAAGTGCGTCTGGGTGGGTTACTCTTCGGAGGGTCGATGTGGACTTGTTGGGCTGAAGGGCCTGTTTCCACACTGTAGGTAATCTAATCTAATCTAATTGCAAATGGAAAAAAATGTGTTCATACAGCGTTAAGGAGCCGGATGGCTTGGCTGAAGAAACCATTGAACAGTCTGGCTGTGAGAGACCGAATGCTCTGGTACCTTCTGCCAGATGGCAGGAGGGAGAAGAATTTGAATGAGGAATATGTGGGGTCATCCACAATACCATTGGCCTTGCGGATGCACCCTGTGGTGTTAATGTCTGTAATGGGGGAAGAGAGACCCATTCACAAGTCTGATAACAGCAGGGAAGAAGCTGTTTTTGATTCTGTTGGTAAATGTTTTCAAACTGTTGTATCTTCTGCCTTATGGAAGAGAGTAGAAGAGAGTATAACCGGGATGGGAGGAGTCTTTGATGACCTTGGCTGGTTTCCTGAGGCAGTTAGAAAGGTGGACGGAGTCAGTGGAAGGAGGGCTACTTTTGAGACGAATTGGGCTGTGTTCATAACTCTCTGGAATGTCTTGTGGTCTGGAGCACAGTAGTTGCCCTACCAAACGGTGATCCATGTGCATCAGACGCTTTCCAAGGTGCACTAAAAGTTTGCTACTCACGTCGTGAATTTCATTTCACCATGGCAAGTCTTGACTCATCCTATCAAAGTCAAATTTCTTTCAATATATGGATATCAGGTTAGATTTACTTGTTGTTATTTGTTATTATTAATAAATTAAACCACATGACACTAAGACATCCAGACTCTTCTCATTCGTCAAAAACTCAATGATTAGAAGCCCATTCTACACAACCTTTTCTCCAAAGAAAATTCCTCCATAACCTGGAATCATACGAGAGAATCTGTCCTGGACTACCTCCAATATCTTGCCTTACATGAGGGGACCAGAAATGTTCACAGTATGTCAGGGCGGTCTGACCAAGTGCTGTCTTTAGATTTAGCAACTACTCACTGTTTTTATGTTCCATTTTCTTTACCCACTGTTACCCACTGATTCGGGGTGATCTTATAGAGGTTTATAAAATCATGGTAAATAGACAAGGTCTTTCCCCTGGGGTGGGGGAGCACAGAGATAGAGGACGTTGGTTTAGGGTGAAAGGGGAAAGATATAAAAAGGAACTAAGGAATAATGTTTTCAAGCAGAGTGTGGTACATGAATGGAGTGAGCTGCCAGAGGATGTGGTGAAGGCTGGTACAATTACAGCACTTAAAAGGCATTTGGATGGGTATATGAATAGGAAGGGTTCAGAGGGAATAGGGGCCAACTGCTGACAAATGGGACAACATTAATATAGGCTATCAGATTGGCATGGAACTGAAGCATTTACTTCTGTGCTGTAAATCTCTATGACACTATGACTCTGACACCTTTTTGTGATTTATACACTCGGACTCATAAATTTCTTTCTACTGAAGATTTCTCCAGCCTTTACCCATTGTAAATAATTCTCAACTCCCCTATACTTCCTGACAAAATGTGCAAACTCACGCTTTCCCACTTTACATTCTATCTATCAAGCATTTTTGTCCATTTAACTTAACCTGTCTATATTACTGTGTGGCCTCCTTGGACCATCCTTATTCCTTGCCTTCCCACCCATGTGCACATGACCATAAAATGATGACAGAACATTCATTTCCGTCATTCACATCACTATAATATATTGTCAATTTTTGTGGCCTGAATGAGTCATCATCCTATGGGGTTTTCTCTATACTAACTCACTGTTTCCTATTAGTTAGCAAATCCTCTATATATGGTCATGTTCTACACCCCATGCTGTTAGTTCCTATCCAACAAAGTAGTCTCATGAGTGACACCTTGTTGAAATCCTAATACTTTACCTAATTTCCAGGTGTCAGTTTCTTACCACGAACCAATGCTCACTCTGTTTGATGATATAACATGTTTTAAAATATTCTGATTTCATCTTTTCTAGTAGACTCCAGCATTTTCCCAGAAAGAGATGTTAAACTAACTGACCTACACTTACCTATTTTTCTCCTCTCTCCAATTTTGAATAGGGGTGTCCCAACAGCAGATTCCTTTTCATTGAGTCATGGAGCAAGAAATTGACCTTTTGGTCCAACTCATCTATGCCTTCAAGATATCTTAAATTAATCTTTTACCAGGACTTGGCTCATATCCCTCTAAACTCTTCCTATATATATATACCTCCAAACACCTTTTGAAGTTGTAATTGTACCATCAATTGTACCAATTGATTCCTGAAGAAGGGCCTGTGCCCGAAACGTCGAATCTCCTGTTCCCTGGATGCTGCCTGACCTGCTGTGCTGTTCCAGCAATAAAGTTTCAACTAATTGTACCAGCCTCCATTACTCCCTCTAGCAGCTCATTCCATGCACGCACCATCCTCTGCATGAAAAAGTAAACCCTTAAGTCCTTTTCAAAAATTCCCAATCTTATCTTCAGCCAAGCCATCAGGCTCCTTAATGCTGTATGAACACATTTTTTTCCATTTGCAATTCAATTAGATTAAATTACCTACAGTGTGGAAACAGGCCCTTCAGCCCAATAAGTTGACATCGACCCTCCGAAGAGTAACCCACCCAGACCCACTTCCCTCTGACTAATGCATCTAACACTGTGGGCAATATAGCATAGTCAATTCACCTAACCTGCACATCTTTGGACTGTGTGAGGAAACCGGAGCATCCAGAGGAAACCCATGCAGACACGGGGAGAACGTGCAAACTCCACACAGTCAGTCACCCGAGGCTGGATTTGAACCTAGGTCCCTGGTGCTATGAGGCAGCAGTGGATGACTTTTTGAATTGCTGCTAGAGCAATATTTTATTGATGATCATTCATTGTTACATTGTTTGTATAGATACTTTCCTTCCTAAAACTTCCACCTGCTTTGGAGAAATGATTAAGCATTACCTCCAAATTCTCTTAATGCTCTTTATTGGTTTTCCCAGTTATTGACACATTACCCAGATAAATCGTGACCTGGGGTAGCCCTGGTAAAATGTTCTCATTGTCCGCTGGAAAATTGCACAGGCTGATGATACCCCTAATAGTAGTCTTGTATATTGGTACAAACCTTTATGGGAATTAATTGTAGCGTACTTCTGGGATTCCTTATCTGACCACTTGTACACATGGTTCACCCAGTTTCAGCAAGGAACGCTTTCTTGCCAGTTTTGTGTATGAGCCCCGTATGCCAGGGACTGGGTATTTATCCAGCCATGAAAAGCCATTTACCATTTGCTCAACATCCCCACAAAGATGAACCAACCCTTTGGGCTTCACAGTCAGTACGACCAGTGCTGCCCATTCTGCAAACTGCACTGGTTTGATGATTCCTTCACTTTCCTGCCTCCTGATTTCTGCCTCTCCTTTTGCCTGTAAGGCAAATGGCACTGGGCGGGCCTTGCAGAATCATGGAATTGCTTCCAGGTCAACATATAAAGTGGCCTACACCTGTTTGATAGTCCCTAACCATTCCTGAAAACCATCTGGTTATTTAATAAGGACTTCACTCAGGCAGTCATTTTCTAGTCGAAAAATGTTGAGCCAATTAAGTTGAAACTTTCTCAAACAATTTTGCCCTTACAGGCTTGGGCCCGAGCTTTTTACTACAACCAGTGGGAACTGAGCCAGCTGCTTCTCATAACAGACCGGAACCAAAGTTGTCCCCTTTTTCTGTAAAGGGCTCCCAGCACAGGCTCTCAGCCTGGTCAATGTCTTACACTTAAGGATTCAACTCCACAGTGAATTTTATTCAAGACTGGTTCTGCAATCACTGAAAACGACATATTGGTCTCAAATTCCGTGAGAAGTGGCCACCATTTAACCAGATGTTTGTTTGGGCCTGATTTGGTTGTTGCTAAGCAATTTAATGGTTCCAAACCAGCTGCAGGTGGACTCTCCAGGGGGTGCACTGTCTTGGATACCGGCATGTGAGCTCTCTTAGTTAATTCAGGCATAGGGGAAATCTTTTGCTGTCTCAATCCTGCCAACCAGCAACAACTACAATGGCTTGGATCCTTGAGAAAATTTAAACAATTTGACTAGGACTTGGCTTTGTTTCGGAATTATGCTGTGGGCTGACCTGATGTCTCTCCGTTCAGGATATTTCCTGAGCAACGTTGTGCACTCAAGTGGTGTTCCACAAGCTCAGTCAGCCTGGTGAGGGTGTCCACTTCCGTCAGAATACCCTGGAACTCAGATGCTCCACTTGCTGCATTTTCCAGTTGTAGTGCCTGTTTGAGTTCCTGTTGGGCTTCAGCTAAGAACATAGAACAGAGAACAGCACAGCACAGTACAGGTCACTGGGCACTCAGTGTTGTGCCAGCCTTTCATCCTGCTCTAAGATCAGACTAACCTACATACGCTTCAGTGTACTATGTCCCATATGCCGATCCTCAAGAGTCACTCAAATAACACTAATGTATCTGTCTCTACTACTACTGCTGGCAGTTCAATCCACACACCCACCACTCTCTGTGTAAAGAACTGACCTCTGACATCTGCCCTAAACCTTTCTTCGAGTACCTTAAAATTATGCCCTCTAATGATGGACGTTTCTGCCATGGGAAAAAGCCCCAGCCTATCCACTGTATCGATGTCTCTCAACATCCTGTATACCACTATCATTTCGCCTCTCATTCTTCTTCGCTCCCATGAGAAAAGCCCTAGCTCCCTTAACAGTTCTTCATAAGACATGCCCTCCTGGCAGCATCCTGATAAATTTCCTCTGCACCCTCTCTAAAGCTTCCAGATCTTTCCTCAGATGAGGCGACCAGGCCTGCACATGATATTCCAAGTGTGGTCTAACCAGTGCTTAAAAGAGCTGCAACATAACCTCGTAGCTCTTAAACTCAACCGCCCTGCTAATGAAAGCCAGCATACCATACTCCTTCTTAACAAACCTATCAATCTGGGTGGAAACTTTGAGCGACCTTTGGACACAGATCCCAAGATCCTTTGTTCCTCCACACTACCAAGAATCCTGTCTTTAACCCTGTATTCAAATTCCAACTTTCAAAGTGAATCACTTCACACCTTTCCAGGGTGAGCTCCATTTGCCACTTATCTGCCCAGTTCTGCATCCTCCCGTTGTAACCTACAACAGCTCTCCACACTATCCACCACTCTACCAACCTTCTGTTATTGGCAAACATACTAACCCACCCTTCCACTTCCTCATCCAAAGAGCAAAGATCCCAGAACTGATCCCTGTGGAACACCACTGGTCACTGAGATCCACACTGAGTACTTTCCATCTTTTATCAGCCAGCGAATTCTGAATCCAGGCAGCCAAATTTCCTATATCCCATGCCTCCTTGTTTTCTGAATAAGCCTTTCATGGGGAACCTCATTACATGCCTTGCTAAAACCTGTACACCACATCCACTGTTCTACCTTCACCAATGTGTTTTGTCACATCCTGAAAGATTTCAATAAGGTTTGTGAGGCATGACCTGCCGCTCACAAAGTCATGCTGACTACCACTAATCAAACTACAGTTTTCCAAGCAATCATAAATCCTGTCTCTCAGAATTCTCTGCAATTGCTTACCCACTACTGGCGTTAGACTGACTGGTCCACAATTTCCAGGATTATCCCTATTCCTTTTCAGGAACAAGGGAACAATATTGGCCACACTCCAAACATCTGGCACTACTCCAGAGAACAGTGAGGATGCAAAAATCATTGCGAAAGGTGCAGCAATCTCTTTCCTGCCTTCCTGTAGAAACCATTTCAAGAGGTTCTACTGGTTAATTAGAGCTCCAATTTCAATTTGTCTGTGATTTTGACTGAATCATCACCAACTCACACATAGACTGTCACACCATCATGCCCCTACGCCGGGGACTGTACATGTTATGCACAAACACACACTCGTGCAGTCAGTCACAGCTCCAGAGAGGCCAGTATCCTCTTATTGTACATGCCACTGTCCCAACTAGCTAAATACCAGCTCCTCGAGTGAGCAGAGCCCCTGACACTCCGGTTTATGTCAGTCAGTCAGGGCTCTCTGACTGGACCTGATTACCAGCCCCAATCAGGGAATTCCTATTCTCTGAGGTCCACCTGGCTGACCTTGATCCAATGACTACACTCAGCCTGTCTGTGTCCTCATCGGATAACCATAGTTTTGTTTTAAAATATTCATTCAACAGAGCTGGGTATTTGAGCTCTTTGTCCTCTATCCGACTTGGAGAAAGTGTCCAGTTGACCATCGAGGAACAAGATAAAACAATTCCATTTTGCTGTGACATCAGACAGTGAGAGTGTACCTACCTTGGCTGTCCTACCTACATTCCTAATATCATTGTGATATGAACTTCCCTCAGAGAAATAGGAACTAAATGGAACTAAACACAATATAATCTATAAATACAAGCAAAGCTATTGTTAAAGAATACTATAAGTCAGTCACAAAAGGAACATGTTTATAAAGAACTAGGATTTATGAAAGTATTTCACAGTAGGATTCACCCTGCAACAATGACACTGAACCCTAAGAAGAAATAATATGGTAGATGATCAAAAGTGAAGCACGAACATAGTTCTAAAAGTGATATTGAAAAGAAAAGAGTTATGAGACATACACCTTTAATGATTGAGGAGTTAGCAATGCTTCAGAGTCAGTTCTTGCTGAAAGTCCTTAACACAAAATTATATCTTTGTAACTTTCTAACCAGAGAGTGATGGGGACAGAGTCATATAATACTCACGAGATGCATGCAATTTGATGTCTGATGAAGAGGTGGTCAAAGTGTCAGTGGTAGGCTACAATGTGGAATTAAAGCCATAATCTTATCAGCCTTGGGCTTATCCAATGTTGGTGTAGCCTCTAGATTTCAGATGACCTACTCCTACTGACTCATAAGGTCGGATGTATGTTTATACCTTTCATAATGCTGGATGGCTTTAAAGCATCAGTCGATATATGGAGGAATGGAATAGTCAGAGAGCGACCTTCCCATAGAGATACAGAAGATGGCATTGTGATGGAGGACAGAGGACATAATGGGGTTTGGGAGCAATAACATGAGTTTGAAAGTTGACCCATAGTTGAAGTAAGATCCACTGGATCATGGTGAATGGAAATGTTTTGAAATTGGAATTGGAGCAGATTAAATACACTTGTATTCATTCTCAGTTGGGTTTGATTGTAATGAAATGTCAGATACAGTTCAGGATACATAGGTGTTGTCACGTTTAAGTAGCAAGACTATCCATGTGAATTTCAGCAACCAATGACTAGAGGCAGGACAGAGAGTGACCAATCGTTCAGAGTTTGGAAGCCACATGCCTGTTGATGCATGCGAATAGATCAGATCAGCCACAGAGACTTGTAACCAAGAAAGGTTTGAGTCATTAACTTTAGAAGAGCGAGTGGGAAAGTGACTGAAAGCAATATGGGTTCTTTTCTGGACTATTATTTTATGGTACCTGAAATCTGAGACCGCAGTCACCAGTTAAAATCAAGGCCCTTGTTTCTGGACGATAAAATACAGTAGATGACATTCATAAACCTAAATATGATCAGGTTTTGTTTTCATTCATTCATTGGACGTGGGTTTTGCCACTGAGGCCAACATTTATTGCCCATCGGTAATTGCATATAGGTCAGCTTAGAGTCACCACATTGCAGTAAGTCTGGAATCACATGGAGTTCAGAACAAGGAAGGATGGCAGTTTCCATTCTCTAAAGCTATGAGTGAACCAAATGAGATTTTACAAAATCTCAGTTCATTATGTGCTATTCATTAGTGTTACTTTTTAAAGTATAGTTTTGGACAGACAGAAAGATTGATTCCTCTGGAGGGAAATTCAAAAGGCAACATGTGTAAAGCAAATAACTCAGCAAATAGTGCCAAAAAAGCCAACACAAAATAATAAAAATATCTATTATCGTAATATTCAGAATGTGGAAGATTTGAAAATAAAACAGAAGTGTAGTAATATAAATGATGGAGGTGCTGGTGTTGGGATGGGGTGGACACTGTCAGAAGTCACATGACACTTCACCTGGTGAAGCAGCAGTGGTTATGATTTCAGATAAACCTGCTGAACTATAACCTGGTGTCATTTGACTTCTGGCAATAATATAAAAAACATAGGAATAGGATATTAGGAGCACGATTTATATTGCTAGAATGTAAAGTACTTTTGCATTCACTTTTTGATCTGGTGAGATGTGAGTTTAGTTTGTGTGCATGAAGTAATGTATAAGTAATGTATTAGTCTTTCTGGAGCCGTCCATTCAAACCATCATGGGTCAGAAAGCATGGAGCGATACTGGAGAGATATTGTGAGATGACTTGCATTACGAGTATTTTATAATCACAAAGACAAACATTGACCTGCTTTTGGTTTTGAAAAATACATGCTTTCTTGTGAAATGAAAACATAATTAATGAGGCATTTGGGGTATTTCACAGAGACTGCAACAGAGTAGTTATAGGAACAGATTCTCCCTCAGAAAAACAGTTAATTTAGAACAGTTTGAAACTGTTATCCTACTGCAAGTGTTAAAAATGAAAGGTACAAACCATAAATCTTTGGTTATAAATCAGAAAGTGTCATTTTACGCCAAGAATATTCAGTTGTGTGAATAAACAGGGGAAAGACTAACAAACCCCCAAGAAATGAAAGTAGCAGCTCAGTCACAGCTGTAGATGTTGCACAGAATGAAGCTCTCTCATTCGAGTACAGTAAAGTTGGATGACAGGATATTTATGTCATGTGCTCTGAAAACTTTCAAACTGTTTTATATGTGAAAAGCACAGACATTTTCTCACTAATTTCATTTCCTTTACTTATGTCACTTTTCATTGTTAAAAACAAATGTACAGAGTTTCAGACTTATCTTTCACTGAAAGGCTACCACTCGAAATGAGAAATGAAATAAAGATGAACGAGGAACCCTGATTTCTGTTTCCATTCTGAGCTTTCCATTTTAACATAATTTGGGACCATGCCAGATCATGTCTGCAGTAAATGAAATGACAGGAAATGTTTTTGCCAAACAACACTGAAAAGAGACGGACAAAATGTGAATGGACTCGTTTGCAATTCACTGCCAACACTAACGAGGGGCCCAGTGCTTACATTCAGTGCTACCCATTTTATGGAAAGCAATCTCCCTAATTCAGTTCTTCCTGTTGATTTCTTGTGGCGTTTCCTTTATGTGTGTGGATGCTGCAACTGTATAGCTCTTATGAGCGACTTATTCATTACGTTTACTTCAGATGAGGATTAAAAATCTTTTATCAATATTATGACAATCCAAAATAAAATAGCAGCCAATCGACGGTAAGCCTACACTGCTGTTCGTATTTTTATACAAATTGACATTTTTTAATACAAATAATTTGATGAACGTTCACTACTCAATGCTGTACTCAGGAAAACAGTCGTATATGGTACTGTCTTAGAGATTTTCATCGATGCATTCTAAAAGTAAAGACTCTGCTGATTGAAGTCAGTGGGTATTTTACAGCATTAATGAACTGTTCCCTGAACTTCGACTGAGTTACTCCATAAATAAATGTATTTGTGCAGCAACTCAAACTCAGCAGCATGTATCCAATTCTTTCAAATATACTCAAACTGTCATTGTAAGATTTGGGATCAATTGCTGCAATTCGATAATATAAGAAATTTATTACATAGGGTGACCACAGCAATATGAAGCTACTCGATATGGTGAACAGTAAAATCATTGACTTCCTTCTGCTCTCCATCTCAGGATCACTGCGCTCCTCTTCGATGTTCTGACTCCTCAATCCTTTACGGATCCGATTTGCCACTAAAACGTATCTGACTGTCAAAGCATTGAAGAGCAAAACCAAACTGAATGGGAGTAATGGCGTTAACACTTTATCAAACCAGTCATAAATCATCCATCCATGTTCAGTGTAATAGCTGGCCTTCATTTGACAATACCAGTGTACATTGTCAACCACCATCATAGGTTCCCGTATAATGAAAATGGGAGCATTTTTTATACAGAAAAATGTGAAGGTTGTTGAAAGAATAACAGCTGCTGTTTTGATGGTGCAATATTTCAGTTTCAGTTTCCGGCAACAAATGGTCACAAAGCGATCAGCGGAAAAAGTGACAGTGAACCAGACAGAACAGTCTGAACTCACTAAAAGCAGGAACTGAATCCCAATGTATGCAGGTGTGAGGTGCAGGAATGATCCCTGATAAAAGTAGTGATTCAATTGATATAATATAACATCAGTGATGATGACCATCAGATCCGCTGTCGCCATGGCCACTAGGTAATGAGTAGTGCATCTGGAGAGGCCGCATTTTCCTCGGGAGAGGATCAAAATTGCCAGTGCATTAACTGTAAGAGGGAGAATGGAAGTTAATTTAAAAATTTTAGTTTGAACAGCCTTCTATTTGAGTCAAGATGGCTTTAGAGTGCTCAGGAAGAATATCAAAATATAAAAAGATGTTAATCTTGATTCCATCCCATGTTAGCCTTTGTCCAATGTACAAAGGGTGTGGCTGCGTGGTGTTGAACATGAAGTACTGCAAAATCTCTATGTAGATGTAAATTTGTCAGTTGCATATTTTAATTGTTGCATACAACTCAGATTGAACATGTTCTATTGGATTAACTTCCATCAACTGTTAATGACAGGGACAAAAAACATGAGCAGGGTAGCAAATTATCCTTCTGTTCTCCCAAAAATTAACCAATCTGTTCTCCTAGCCAACGAGTAATGGCCTTAAATGTTTTAAATGTTCAACATAATCACAATGCAAGCTGGCATATAATGACATCCACATTACAAATGTGATGCACAGAATCATGAATTTGACACCATTATGTTAAATAATCCTGCCTTACAGGACAGACACATTCTTAGCAATGTTCCACAGGAATATGAGAATAGCAGCACTCATGGCAAGAGATCATATCCACACCCTATGAACAAGTGGACCTGTAGTTGGGGTTGGCCACGTGAAGGACAGAGGATAACTATTGTGTAACTGAAATGTACTGTAAGATAAATGAAACCATTGATAAACATAAATATAATAAAATGGAGCTGTCAAGTGATTGAACAACTTAACAAAGAATGCCTTCAAAGTGAGACAAAACAAAGAATTCTTTCATGTGAGAAAGTATATATTTGAACTTGGTCTTGTACGTGGGTTGCTCTCTCTGTGTGAACTACCAGCTGTCAATTCTATATTCCAAGAACCCAACAATTGCTTTCAGTCACTGAGAGTCATAGAGATGTACAGCAGGGAAACAGATCCTTCAGTCCAACTTGTCCACACTGAACAGATATCCTAAATTAAACAAGTCCCATTTGGCAGCATTTAGCCAATATCCCTCTCAACTCTTCCTACTGATGTGCCCATCCAGATGCTTTTTAAATATTGTAATTGCACCAGCCTCTCCCACCTCTTCTGACAGCTCATTCCATACATGCATCATCCTCCGCATGAAAAAGTTGCCCCAAGGACCCCTTTTAATTCATTCCTCTCTCACCTTAAATCAATGCCATCTAGATTTGGACCCTCTCACCCTGGAGAGAATACCTTGACTAGTCACTCTATCCTTGTCCCTCAGCCTTCGATGCTCCAGGAGAAAAAGCCCAAGCCTATTAAGATTTTTCCTACAGCTTAGAAATTCCATCCATGGTGATATCGTTGTAAATCTTTTCTGCACACTTTTAAGTTTAGCAGCATCTTTCCTGTAGCAGGGAGGCCGGAACAGAATGATTTGTTTTCCAGAAATGGCCCAACCAACTTTCTGTACAGCCACAACATGACATCCCAACTCCTATACTGAATGCATGGCCAAAAACGGCAAGTGTAATAAACACCTTCTTTACTACCCTGTCTACGTGTGACTCCACTTTCAAAGAAATATGAACCTGAACCCCAAGGTCTCTTTGTTTGGCAACAGTCCTCAGGACCCTGCCATTGAATGCAGAAGAGCTGCTCTTGGTTTGCCTTTCTAAATTAGAGTGGTGCTGGAAAAGCACAGCAGTTCAGACAGCATCCAAGGAGCAGGAAAATCAACATTTCAGGCAAAAGCTCTGCATCAGGAATACAGGCAGAGTGCCTGAAGGGTGGAGAGATAACTAAATCTCTGGAAATTGCATTTCGAATCACGAATTATGTTGAAAACTGAAAAACATACTCAGAACTGGTGGTGTGTTAGTGAACGGTTCTCATTGCTTTCCATTCATTGAACTCCCTGAGATTAGGAAATGCCACCACTTCTTCCTCAAAACTATTCTTTGAAAGAAAAACCTTAATTGATCATCAAAAAAAAGGATTTGATTTGTTAAGCAAGGAAAGGCTTCCTTGCATGTCATCAGCTCAATGTAACCATCCACACTGAATATCCTTTGTTGTCAGCTGTCCTCCAGTACAGAAGTACAGGAGTCCAGTGCAAGGAATTTACAATGGCTGCTTTTTAATGGTACCATCTTAGGTACAGGTACAAATCTTACAGAGTAAAGAAAAAGTTATACAAAAGAGGATAATGAGGAAATCAGTAGCATTACTAACAGCATCTGAGAATGAGTTAGGAATGAGGTAGTTATTTAAATTACAGCCCAGTAAAGAATTACAACAGCAGCAGCTCAGCACATGGTGTCAGGGCCCAAGTCTAACAAGTGTCCCCCCTCCCTCCAGCCTCCAGGCCATTCCCTCACCAGCACTCAGCAGTAACAAGGTCAGTCATGCTTCACCTCGTGCTGCTCCGGAATGTGGGTTTCCCCACATGCCATTCTGGGGCATGGAATTTCCCTGCTGTGAAAACTCTGGGATTCAGTCCCTGTATCTTTGACCCTGCTCACTCTGCTGTCTCTGAGGGACATGGCCAGTGTGCTCAGCTCCCGCTCTGTCTCCAGTTGCAACTGGTCTCCATTCCCCAGGTAGGGGTAGTTAAAAGATTCAGGCAGGGGTTGAAGAAAAAAAGACTGCAAAGAGGAGAATAATAAAAGAAACGAAAAGGAAAAGAAACAGAAACTGGAGAGAGAGAGGAGTTCCGACTGGAGTGCCTTACCCTGTCACCGTCTTAATATCTGGTTTATCCGAAGGCTGTGTTTCTATGTTGTATATCTCTGTGAGTCTCTGATCTCTGCAATCTACTGCTCACAGGGATTGTCCTATTATTGAGTCCCAATCAAAACTTACAACAATCCTGATAATACATGTGCAATGATGGTAGTGCTAACTGACCTACAGTGAACTCAAATGGCAAATACTTTGAACAAAATACAAGCATGGTGGCATGGTGTTCCACTGCATGGATTGATGCAACTTTCAAAGTTCTGCTCAGGGAAGGGAATGGCCTCGTGGCATTATCACTGGACTATTAATCTAGAGACCCCGTAATGTGCTGAGGACACAGGTTTGAATCCCTTCATGGCAGATGGTGGAATTTGAATTGAATGAAAACAAAAATCTGGAATTAACAGTTTTATGATAACTGTGATTCCATTCTTGATTGTTGGAAGAATCTTTCTGGTTTGCATACGTCCTTTAGGCAAGGAAACTGCCATCCTGGTATGGCTGGAATGTGACTCCAGACCCACAGCAATGTGGCTGACTCTTAAGCTCCCCTCTGGGTCATGAATGCTGGTCTCACCAGTGATGCCCACATCCCATAAATGAATAATTTAAAAAAAAATAACTTACCAGGAACACCAATAGCAGCAATAGAGATGTAATATACTTTATCAACAATGGTGAACAACTGCAGCATTTTGCGATAAAGGTTCTATTCCCAGGTGATGAAGCCAAAACCTTTGAGTTGAACATAGTATGACAGTGTTCAGAAACCATTTTATACTTTTCCTGGTTCCCACGGGAATGTTAAAGTTGCATCATTGCTACTTCTGATCAGTTTGGGAAAATATATTAGCACCAAGATATTCAATCCCTGTTGCATTCAAATTATTCAGTTCTGACTTCATAGGAAAATACCAAAGAGAAGGCTTACAACCTGAGTGACTCATTGGTAGATCAATCCCTGTGGGCAATGGATTTCAGAAATCATAGAGCCATTGAGTGATACAGCTCAGAAACAGACCCGAGGTTAAAAGTGTCCATACCGACCAAACCCTTCGACCTGACCTAGCCCCACTTGCCAGCAGTTTGCCCATATCCCTCTAAATCCTTCCTATTCTTATGCCTATCCAGATGTCTTTTCAACGTTATAATTGAACCAGTCTCTATCACCTCATCTGTCAGCTCGTTCCATACGCGCACCATCTTCAGGTTTATAAATCAATACAGCCTTCCAAACTCCTACAGAGACTGAAACCAGTACTTGTGTTTGCCAGACCCAGCGACCTGAGCTAAAGGTCAGGACAACCAAAGTAATACAGCAGCTCAAGCTAATAACATGTTGCTGTTTCCAAGGAGGCATCTCAATCAAACATCAAGGCATAGTATATACAAGTAGGGTGAGTCCATTCAGTTTTTCAAATCGATTTCACCACCCAATATTAATGACGGCTGATCATCTAATTCAGGACCTTGCTCCCAGCTTCCTCCTGACATCCTTTAATCACTTTAGCCTGAAAAAAAAATCTATTACCTTCTTGAAAGTATTCGCTTCCTTGGCAGAGAATTTCCCAGGACCACCATGCTCTGGGTGAATTGTAGTTTTGCTTTCTTTGTGCTCAGTGATATATTTCCTATCCTGAAAATCATGGTTCTGGACGGACAAGTCATTGAAAATAGTCTTCCTGTATTTACAATGACCTCAAACTCAATTAACCCAAGGACCTTTGTTTTAATGTTTTCATTCAATGTGTGCTGTTTGTCCATCAGTCATTTACAAATAGCTACACTGGAATTCTGGAAATTTGAAAACTACCATTTGAAATCTATCTGTTTGTTCTGAGCTAAACTCGTCAACTTTGCTGCTCCCAAGCCCTTTGGTGGATTCTTCCTTTTCTGGAATCTGAATGAAAATAACAACTTATTTCATAATTTACCCTTTGCTTCCTTTCAAAGCCGTCATTCCAAGCGGAACAGAGCCGGCCTTAATTCCACTCAAAGCCGAGACAAACTTTCTGTTACTGCCATTCAAACTAATTTCACATCACATTAAAGTTACTGTCTCCACTCCTATTGATATTTATCAACATCTCATTCATTAGTAAACATGGGTACAAAGTAATCCTCCCAAGTCTATACTATTCCTGCCGTTCTGAGCAGAAATCTTGCACTTTGACCCTAAGTGGACCTATCCATTACACCCCACTATTTTCACATCATGAAAGTTTTTTTGGATTCACTTTCAAATTAATTGCTAAGGCATATGACTGTCTTTGTACATCAATTATCTTCTTCACCTGTCCTATCACATGCTTATAATTCATGTTTCCATGTAAGACATTTCAATTTAAATATGTCACTTAACATTGTTTTTGTCACATTGTATTACCTTCCATCACCTTCCAATGAGCTATGGTGTTGGATATTATGAAAACTGTTACATTGTATTGGAACTGACCAGTATCACAAAGCTTCCAGCCATACAAACCACTCATTATTCTGCTATATTGAACTTGCTTCCGTTAGACATATTATTGTCTCCTGCACCGCGATAGAGTGAAAAGTAATGCTTTGCGTGTTTTCCGGACAGATCACACCTTGCACAAGTGTATTAGGATATTAGAACAGAATGCAGTATATAGTGTTCCAGCTTCAGAGAAGGTGCAGAGAACAATCAACTTTAATATACAAGAGGTAGAGTAGAGGAAATTTATTTTTCGTTTCTACCATATACAGCTGGTCCAATAAAAATGAGACAGCGTTCCTCCAAAATCAATGTGCTATATGAACGTTCAGACTACACAAGAGTAAAGTCATACACAGGGCAGCACAAAGTGAATAGAAAAGTGCAAAAATGTGCAAGACAGCGCAATAATTCCTGAGAAGGCAAGACAATAGGCACAGTGGTGGATACATTACAATGTAACAGTGACTGATCATTAATAAAACATTGTTTTTGCAGCAATTCAAAAACGTCGTCCAAAAATTGCAAACAGAATAAAGTGTGATCATGCACTGTTAAGGAACCTGATAGCTTGGGGAAGAAACTGTTCACGGTCTCTTGCATGAGAGAACAAATGCTCTGGTATCTTCTACCAGATGGCAGGAGGGAGATGAATTTGAATGAAGAATGTGTGGGGTCATCCACAATGCTGTTAGCCTTGCAGATTGAGCATGTGGTGTAAATGCCTGTAATGGAAGGAAAAGCGACTCATTCATAAGCCTGATAACAGCGGGGAAGAAGCTGTTCTTGAGACTATTGGTAATGTTTTCAAACTGTTGTACCTTCTGCCCTTTGGAAGAGAGTTTCACCGGGGTGGGAGGGGTCTTTAATGATCTTGGCTGGTTTCCTGAGGCAGTGGGAAATATAGATGGAGTCAGTGGAAGGAAGGCTGGTTTTTGAGGTGAATTGGACTGTATTCATAACTTTATAATTTCTTCCGGTCTTGAGCAGAGTTGCACTACCAAACGGTGATCCATCTGCATCGGATGCTTTCCAAGGTGCACCTGAACGCTTGCTACTTGCGTTGTGAATTTCGTTTCATCATCCTATCAAAATCAGATCTCTTTAAATGTATGGATTTCAGGTTTAATTTGCCTGCAGTTATTTGTCATTATTATTAATAAATTCAACTACATGACATTAAGACATCCAGACTCTTCTCATTCTCCAAAAAATCAATGCTTTTAAGTCCATTTGACACAACCGTTCTACGAATGAAAATTCCTCCATAACCTGGAATCAAATGAGAGAATCTGTTCTGGTATACCTCCAATATCTTGCCTTAGATGAGAGGACCAGAGATGTTCACAGACTTAGCAACTACTCACTGTTTTTATGTTCCATTTTCTTTAGAATGAACACCAACATGGCTGTTACCCACTGATACGGGGTGACCTTATAGAGGTTTATAAAATCAAGAGGGACATGGTAGGGTAAATAGACAAGGTCTTTTCCCAGTGTAGGGGAGTCCAGAACTAACAGACATAGGTTTAAGATGAGAAGGGAAAGATTTAAAAGGTAGCTATGGGTCAACATTTTCACACAGATGTTGGTGCCTGTAGGGATTCAGCTGCCAGAGGAAGTGGTGGAGCCTGGTACAATTATAGCATTTATAAGGCATCTGGATGGATATATGAATAGAAAGGGTACAGAGGAATATAGGCCAAGTGCTGGCAAATGGGAGTGGATTAATGTAGGACATCTGCACAGCATGGGCAAGTTGGACCGGAGGGTCTGTTTCCGTGCTGTATATCTCTATGACTCTATCTCTCTATGACACTTTTTGTGATTCATGCACAAGGACCGGCAAGTTTCTCTCTATTGAAGATTTCTCCAAACTTTCCCTATTTTAAATAATTTTCAACTCTCCTAATCTTCCTGACAAGATGGGCAACCTCATATTTTCCCACTTTACATTTTTTCTATCAAGTATTTTGTTTTACAACTTCCTTAACCTGCCTGTATTACTTTGTCGTCAGCTTGGGCCATCCTTATCCCTTGCCTCCCCACCTACGTGTACATCATCCATAAAATAGTGAAAAAAACATTCTTTTTCATCATTCACATCACTAAAATATGTTGTCAATATTTGTGGCCTGAATGAGTCAGTCATCATCCTGTAGTTTTCCCTCTGTACCAACTCACTGTTTCCTATTAGTAAGCAAATCCTCTCTCCACAGTACTGTTCTGTGCCCTACACCATTCGTTCGTATCCTACAAAGTAATCTGATGTGTGACACCTTGTTGAAATCCTAATACTTTACAACTACTTGATCCTCTTCATCTACCCTGCTTGTTGCTTCCTCATTTTCAGTTCCCTGTCATGAATCAATGCTCACTCTGTTTGATGATATAACATGTTTCAAAATATTCTGATTTCATCTTTTAGAATAGACTCTAGCATTTTCCCCATTAAAGATGTTAAGCTAACTGATCTATAGTTACCTTTTTATCCCTCTCTCCCATTTTGAATTGGAGTGTCACATCAACAATTTCCTTTTCATGGAGTCATGGAACTCTACAGCACAGAGACAGACCCTTCGGTCCAACTCATCCATGCTGACCAGATATCCTAAACCCATCTAGTCCCATTTGCCAGCACTTGGCCCACATCCCCCTAAACCCTGCCTATACATATCCAAGTGCCTTTTACATGTTGCAATTGTAGCAGCCCCCACCTCTTCCTCTGGCAGCTCATTCCATATGTGTACCACCCTGTGCGTTTAAAATTTAACCCTCAGGTCCCTTTTAAATCTTTCCTATCTCACCTTAAACCTACACGCTCTCGTTTTGATCACTCTGTACCCTGGGGAGAAGACCATGCTTGTTCAATTTTTGCATGCCCCTCATGATTTTATGAACCTCTATAGGGTCACTCCTTAGCCTCCTATGCTTCAGGGAAAACAAAAAGGTTCCATGTTTCCATGCTGTATGACTCTGACTCTGACTCTACCCAGCCTCTCCTTATAACTCAAACCTTCCTGTCTTGGTAGCATCCTTATAAATTCTATCTCCCCTCAATGTGAAAAGTCTTTTCCTCACATCCCCTCTATAAGGTTTGTCCCTTACCTTTAATCTATGTCCGTGGTTATAGATCCCACCAAGACGGGAAAACGTTCCTTCCTGTCTACTCTATCTGTGACACTGACAATTTTACATTCCGCTTATCCTCTCTCAATCTCCTCTACTCTAAAGAAAACAAATGCACTATGCCCAATCTCTCTTAATAACTAAGAAGTTCCATCCGAGGCAACATCCTGGTAAAAAAATGATTAAAACAAAATGCAGAATTGTGACATTTTTCAAAGATAAAATGTGCGTAGCAAGTACTAAAAAAAGAGGCAACAGTGGGAGAATTGCAACGAATGATTAGAAAGAACATCTCCATTCATCGTTCATCTGTTAGCAAACGTCCTACCATTTCTGCAGTGCATGAACCCTTCCAGATCCAAAGAAGTCAGGAGCAGCATAAAATGAAAAGAAAGTTTTTATAGAAACACAAAGAGCAGATGCCACAGAAAGGGACAAAGATAAGGATCGATATGGGGGCCACAAAGAAGCTTATCAGATCAGCTGAAAAGGGTGATGAAAAGAAACATTCACGGGATGTAAAAGACAAGAAGAAATGATTTTCTGGTGAGAAAAAGGGAATGCAGCTGCTTAGAGTACTGTTGCCCCCCCCCCCCCTGTCTGGGAAGGCTGGGAATGGGGATATTGTCAATGACAGTGTTGAAATAGCAGATATGCTGAATGATTAGTTTGTTTCTGTATTGAGAGCAGAGAAGGAGGGTAGTTTGCTAGAGGTTGCACAGATATCAGCAAAGAATCAGGGCAAGGTCTCAATAAAATCAGCAAAGCATCAATAATGGGGAAATGGCATTGAAGAATGGCAAATTCCCAGGCTTCCATCTATGGGCATTAAGGAAAGTAGGTGAATATTTTTGCCAGTGCCCAACCGGTAATCTTTTGGAATTCCCTGGATTCAGGAGTTGTTCCTCTGGATTTGGAAATTTGCTCATGTCACTCCACTCTTTGAGAAGGGAGACAGAGGAAAACCAGGGAATTACAGATGAGTCAGCCTGACATCTGTGATGGGGACGTTGTTAGAATCTGTAATCAAGTGTAGAGCAACAATTGCCTCAAAAAAAATGTCAGCTAATCAGAGAGAGTCTGCATGGATTCATGAAGGGTCGGTTATGTCTGGCAAAGCTAATTTTTAAAGAGGTCTCAAAGGTGATGGATTGAGGTAAGTCAGTGGGTGTTGTTTATATGGATTGTCTCCTTCCTAAAATATACATCCACTTTGGACAAATGTTTATGCATTTTTTTCAAGTTCTCTTGAAGCTCTAGACTGGTCTTCCCAGTTCTTGGCACATTACCAGATAAATGATGATCTGGGGTAGCCCTTGTCCCCCATTCTAGTTCCAAGTGCTGATCAGTGCTCTAAGTTCCTCACCCTTATTCCTGATAATTCTTGCATTAGAATGGACACACTTCAACCCATCACACTGACTGCACCTTTGTCCTATCAAGTGCCTGTCCCTCATCGCAGACTCTCTGCATGCTCTGGCTGTTCACTACCTACACCACCATCTGATCCACAGTTCAGTTTCCCACCCCTGCCAATCTCATTTCAACCCTCTTTAAGAGCTGTGGCAAAATATCTCCTGAGGATAAAGGTGCCCAGTTCAGGTGCAACCCGTCCTTCTTGTACTGGTCCCACCTTCCCCAGAAGGTACTCCGATGATTCACATATCTGAAGCCTTTCCTCCTACACCAGCTCTGCAGCCACATGTTCATGTGCACTCACTCTTTATTCCTAGCCTCACTAGCACTTGGCACTGGTAGCAATCCTGAGATTAGGGATGGCAGTGAAGGCAGTGCAATGTTCCTCTTGCAACATGTTTGAGGTGAGGGATGCCATGGACGTCCCTGCTGATTACACTTGCAGGAAGTGCACCCATCTCCAGCTCCTCCAAGACCGTGTTAGGGAACTGGAGCTGGAGTTGGATGAACTTAGGATCATTCGGGAGGCAGAGGGGGTCATAGATCGGAGCCTTAGGGAAGTAGTAACTCCAAAGATGGCAGATAGATGGGTGACAGTGAGGGGGACTGGGAGGAAGCAGCCAATGCAGGGACCCCCTGCGGCCGTTCCCCTCAAGAACAAGTATACCGTTTTGGATACTTGTGGGGGGGACGACTTACCAGGGGCAAGTAATGGGGCTCAGGTCTCTGGCACGGAGCCTGTCCCCGTTACTCAGAAGGGAAGGGTGGAGAAGAGCAGAGCAATAGTAATTGGGGACTCGATAGTTCGGGGCACAGATAGGCGGTTCTGTGGGGGCGAGAGAGACTCACGTTTGGTATGTTGCCTCCCAGGTGCAAGGGTACGTGACGTCTCTGATCGTGTTTTCCGGGTCCTTAAGGGGGAGGGGGAGCAGCCGGAAGTCGTGGTCCACATTGGCACCAATGACATAGGTAGGAGGAGCGCTGAGGATGTTAGACAGGCTTTCAGGGAGCTAGGTTGGAAGCTCAGAGTTAGAACGAACAGAGTTGTTGTCTCTGGTTTGTTACCCGTGCCACGTGATAGAGATTCGAGGAATAGGGAGAGAGAACAGTTAAATGCGTGGCTACAGGGATGGTGCAGGAGGGAGGGATTCCGGTATCTGGATAACTGGGGTTCTTTCTGGGGAAGGTGGGACCTCTATAAACAGGATGGTCTACACCTGAACCTGAGGGGCACCAGTATCCTTGGTGGGAGGTTTGCTAGTGCTCTTGGGGGGGGTTTAAACTAACTCTGCAGGGGCATGGGAACCCAGACTGTAGCTTTAGGGTGCAGGACCTGGAGTGTAGGGAGGTTAGGAACATGACATCATTTTCAAAGGAGGGTGCCTGTAAACAGGAAAGTGGCTTGAAGTGTGTATACTTCAATGCAAGAAGTATACGAAATAAGGTAGGTAAACTTGCAGCGTGGGTTGGTACCTGGGACTTCGATGTTGTGGCTATTACGGAGACATGGGTAGAACAGGGACAGGATTGGCTGTTGCAAGTTCCAGGGTTTAAATGTTTTAGTAGGGTCAGAGGTGGGGGCAAAAGAGGGGGAGGTGTGGCATTGCTTGTCAAAGATAGTATTACAGCTGTGGAAAGGACGATGGATGAAGACTCGCCATCAGAGGCAGTTTGGGCTGAGGTTAGGAATAGGAAAGGTGAGGTCACCCTGTTAGGAGTTTTTTACAGGCCCCCTAATAGTCCTAGAAACGTAGAAGAAAGGATTGCGAGGATGATTCAAGAGAAGAGTGAAAGTAATAGGGTGGTTGTTATGGGGGACTTTAACTTTCCTGATATTGATTGGGAAAGCTATAGCTCAAGTTCGTTAGATGGGTCAGTGTTTGTCCAATGTGTGCAGGAGGGTTTCCTGACACAATATGTAGATAGGCCAACAAGAGGTGAGGCCATACTGGATTTGGTTCTGGGTAATGAACCAGGCCAGGTGTTAGAATTAGAGGTAGGTGAGCACTTTGGGGACAGTGACCACAATTCGGTGACTTTTACTCTAGTGATGGAGAGGGATAAGAGTGCACTACAGGGCAAGAGTTATAGCTGGGGGCAGGGAAATTATGATGCGGTGAGGCATGACTTAGGATGTGTGGCTTGGAAAAGTAAGCTTCAAGGCAAGGGTGTAATTGATATGTGGAGCTTGTTCAAGGAGCAACTATTGAGTGTCCTTGATAAGTATGTACCCGTCAGGCAGGGAGGAAAGGGTCGTGTGAGGGAGCCGTGGTTTAATAAGGAATTGGAATCCCTTGTTAAATGGAAGAGGGCGGCCTATGTAAAGATGAGGCGTGAAGGTTCAATTGGGGCGATTGAGAGTTATAAGGTAGCCAGGAAGGACCTGAAGAGAGAGCTAAGAGCAGCAAGGAGGGGACATGAAAGGTCCTTAGTTGGTAGGATTAGGGAAAACCCTAAGGCTTTCTATAGGTATGTCAGGAATAAAAGAATGACTAGGGTAGGAATAGGTCCAGTCAAGGATAGTAGTGGGAAGTTGCGTGTGGAGGCTGAAGAGATTGGGGAGACACTGAATGAATACTTTTCGTCAGTATTCACTCAGGAACAGGACATTGTTGTCGATGTGAGTACCGAGTCACAATTAAGTAGAATGGATGGCTTTGAGGTATGTAGAGAAGAGGTGTTGGAAATCCTGGAAAGGGTGAAAATAGATAAGTCCCGTGGGCCTGATGGCATTTATCCTAGGATTCTCTGGGAAGCAAGGGAGGAGATTGCAGAGCCATTGGCCTTGATTTTTATGTCCTCTTTGTCTACAGGAGTAGTGCCAGAAGACTGGAGGATAGCAAATGTGGTTCCCTTGTTCAAGAAGTGGAGTAGGGATAACCCTAGTAACTATAGGCCGGTGAGTCTCACTTCTGTTGTGGGCAAAATCTTAGAGAGAATTGTAAGGGATAGGATTTATGAACATCTGGATAGGAATAATGTGATCAAGGATAGTCAGCATGGTTTTGTGAAGGGCAGGTCGTGCCTCACAAACCTTATTGAATTCTTTGAGAAGGTGACTAAGGAGGTGGATGAGGGGAAAGCAGTAGATGTGGTGTATATGGATTTTAGTAAGGCGTTTGATAAGGTTCCCCATGGTAGACTACTGCAAAAAATACGGAGGTATGGCATTGAGGGTGAGTTGGAGGTTTGGATTAGGAGTTGGCTAGCTGGAAGAAGACAGAGGGTAGTAGTTGATGGCAAAGGTTCATCTTGGAGTGCTGTCACTAGCGGTGTTCCGCAAGGATCGGTTTTGTGACCATTGCTGTTTGTCATTTTTATAAATGACCTGGAGGAGGGGTTAGAAGGTTGGGTGAGCAAGTTTGCGGATGATACAAAAGTTGGAGGAGTGGTAGACAGTGAGGAAGGATGTGGCAGGTTACAGCGGGATATTGATAAGCTGCAGAACTGGGCAGAAAGGTGGCAAATGGAGTTCAATGTAGCTAAGTGTGAGGTGATTCATTTTGGTAAGAGTAATAAAAAGATGGGGTACTGGGCTAACGGTCGGATACTTGGTAGTGTGGATGAGCAGAAAGATCTTGGTGTCCATGTACACAAATCTTTGAAAGTTGCCACCCAGGTAAATAGTGCGGTGAAGAAGGCATATGGCGTACTGGCTTTTATTGGTAGAGGAATTGAGTTCCGGAGTACTGAGGTCATGTTGCAGTTGTATAAGACTCTGGTGCGGCCGCATCTGGAATATTGTGTGCAGTTTTGGTCGCCATACTATAGGAAGGATGTGGAGGCACTGGAACGGGTGCAGAGGAGGTTTACCAGGATGTTGCCTGGTATGGTAGGAAGATCGTATGAGGAAAGGCTGAGGCACTTGGGGCTGTTTTCATTGGAGAAAAGAAGGTTTAGGGGTGACTTGATAGAGGTGTACAAGATGATTAGGGGTTTAGATAGGGTCGACAGTGAGAATCTTTTTCCACGTATGGAGTCAGCTATTACAAGGGGGCATAGCTTTAAATTAAGGGGGGGTAGGTATAGGACAGATGTTAGGGGTAGATTCTTTACTCAGCGAGTCGTGAGTTCATGGAATGCCCTGCCAGTAGCAGTGGTGGACTCTCCTTCATTATGGGCATTTAAACGTGCATTGGATAGGCATATGGAGGATAGTGGGCTAGTGTAGGTTAGGTGGGCTTGGATCGGCGCAACATCGAGGGCCAAAGGGCCTGTACTGCGCTGTATTCTTCTATGTTCTATGTTCTATTACTTTATTGTTCGTCCAGCCTTTTAGCTTCACACCTAACTCCCTATAATCAATTTTCAGGTCATAATCCCTTTTCCTAGCCATGTTATTGGTACCGGTGTATACAGCAACTTCTGGCTGCTCTCATTCCCTCATAAGAATTTGGTAACCATGGTCCAGGACATCCCTGACCCCGGCACTGGGGAGGTAACATACCATCTGGGATTCTCGCTCATGATCACAGAATCTCCTGTCTGTTCCTCGCACGATATAATCCATTATCACAATAGCTCTCCTATTTTCCCCACTTCCCTTCTGAGCCACAGAGCCAGACTCAGTGCCAACGACCTGGCCACTGTGGCTTTCCCCTGGTAAGTCATTTCCCCCCCCCCAGCAGTATCCAAAACAGTATACTTACTGAGGTGCAAGGTGGTGCTTTTGCACGGTTACATCATTAATCCCACTCTCATCACTGCTGAAATCCACTGAGGCCTGTATGCCATCAGCAAGTCACACTTTAGATTTAGATTTAGGTTTTATTGTCACAGCTATTCAAGAAAAGTGCAAAAGTGCAGTGATGTGTATACCATACAGCCACACACCATAATATCTCAGGTACGAAGTATTGAGGTAAAAAATCTTACTACAGATCAGAATAATGAAGAAAAAAGTTAAAATGTACATTCTTCTTCACGTAAAAGTAAGGGATCGATCCCATCCTCGGACAACTGTCTTCATGGAGTTTGTACATTCTGCCTGTGTCTGCGTTCGACCAAGTGTGCATCAAGGAGCACTAACAAAACTGGAATCAATGGGTATAAGGGGGCAAACACTCCAGTGGTTAGAGTCATAGCTGATACATAGGAAGTTGGCTGTAAATGTTGGAGGTCATTCATCTCAGCTCCAGAACATCTCTGCAGGAGTTCCACAGGTTAGTGTCCTAGGTCCAAACATCTTCAGCTGGTTCAACAACGACCTTCCCTCTATCATAAGGTCAGTAGTGACAATGTTCGCTGATGATTACCCAATGTTGTATTCACTATTCATGACTCCACACATGCAGAAGCAGTCCATGTTCAAATGGAACAAGATCTGGACAATATTCAGGCTTGGGCTGAGAAGTGGTAAGTAACATTCATGCTACACAAATGCCAGGCTATGACCATCTCCAATAAGGGACAGTCTAACCACTGCCCCTTTACATTCAATGGTGTTACCTTCACTGAATAGCCCACTATCAACATCCTAAGGGTTATCGTTGACCAACAACTCAATTGGATTTGCCATATAAATGCAGTGTCTACATGAGCAGGTCAGAACTTAGGAATGCTGCAGCGAGTAATGTACCTCCTGACTCCACAAAGCCTGTCCACCATCTACAAGGCACAAATCAGGAGTGTGATGGAATACTCCCCATTTGCCTGGTTGGGTGCAGCTCCAACAGCACTCAAAAGGCAAAGCAGCCCCCACTTGATTGGCTCCACATTCACAAGCATCTAATCCCTCCCCCACTGATATTCAGTAGCAGCAATGCGTTACACCTACAAGCTGCATTGTAGAAATTCTCCAAAGGTCCTTGGACAGGACCTTCCAAACGTATGACCACTTCACTAGGACAGCAGATATAGAGGAATACAACACTCCCCTCCAAGCCACTCACCATTCAGACTTGCAAATATACTGCCGTTGCTTCACTGTCATGGGGTCAAAACCCTCGAATTGCCTCCCTAAGGGCATTGCTGGTCTACCTCCAGCAGGCGAGCTGCAGTGGTTGAAGAATGCAATTAACCACCATGTTCTGAAAGGGCAACTAGGGGCGGGCAATAACTGCTGGCCCAGTCAGCGATGCCCACAGCCCCACAACGAAATTAAAAAAAGATCAGAGTTCAGACAAGATTTCCACAGATGTTGCCAGTAATGAAAAGTTTGAGTTAAAATGAGAGTCTGGATAAGCTAGTATTTTGTTCTCTGGAATGTGGGAGGAAGAAGGGGAACCTTGTAGAGATTAGGTTGATGAGGAAATAATCTAAGATCATGGAGAATCTTTCTGTGCTCCGAATTCCATAATTCCAATGTTCTGCAATAATCTTTCATGTGGCACCCTGTCAAATGACTCCTGGAATTCAAATACAATACATCAATGGGCTCACCTTTATTAATAGCACACATTACTCATTCAATTAACTCCAGGTAATTGACTAAAAATGACTCTTCCCAATTTTTCCAATGAGATTCTCCTTCAAGATTGATTCTAACACTTTCTCCATAACAGTCAACAGACTAACTGACCTACATTTCCTGCTTTCAGTACCCTTTCCTTCTTCAGTAGAGGGACTATATCAGCTACTATGCAATCTCATTGAGCCTTTCCAGATTTGGTTCTGAATTTTAGAATATTGACACCAATACATCTATTACCTTATGACCCATTTAGAATCACAGAGTCACACAGTTATACAGCAAATGAAACAGATCCCTTTGGTCCAACTCACCCGTGCCGACCAGAGATCCTAAATTTATCTAGTCCTGTTTGCCAACATTCGGCCCATATCCCTCTAAACCCTTCCTATTCATGCACGTATTCAGATGCCTTTTCAATGTTCTTTTAAGAAGTGTTATTGCTTAATTAGGGCTACAATTTCTACTGGTCAATAAATTTGACTGAATCCTTACTGATGGACGGAATCATCACCAACTCGCAGACAGTCACAGCATGATTCCCCTCTGATAGGGACTGTACATGCTATGCACGCATACACATACACAGAAAGTCACCACTCCATAGACCAGGCTGACCTTGCTCCAATGATTACACTTGGCATGTCTCTCTTCATTGAATAACTGTTGTTTTGTTGAAAAAAAGACTTTGTTAACGAAAGCTGGTTAGTTGAGCTCTTTGTCCTCAATCAGACATAGCAAAAGCATCCAATTGACCAGATCAGAACAAGATAAAACGATTACAGTTTGCTGTGGTAACTGAAAGTGAGAGTGTGCTTTCCTACCTGCATTCCCACTATCAGTATAAGATTACCTTCACTCAGAGAAAAAGCAACTAAATGGAGTCAGAACACAAAATGATCTAGAAATACAAGCAAAACAATTGTTAAAGAATATACTACGTCAGTCACAAAAGAAACATGCTTAGAAAGAATTAGGATTTACGAAAGTCCAGAAGCATTTCATAGTAAGATTCACCCCGAAACCATGACACTGAACCAGATGCAGAAATATAATGATGGATGATCAAAAGTCAACCATCAACATACTCCCAAAAGTGATATTGTAAAAGTGAGTTGTGTGAAATAAGCTTTTAACGAATGAGGAGTCAGCAATGTTGTAGATTCAGTTCTTGCTGAAAATCATGAGCACAAAGTGCACCTTTGTAACTTTCTAACCAGAGAGTGATGGAGACAGTCATATAATGTTCACGAGGCACATGCAATCTGATGCAAGGTGAAGAGGTGGACGAGGTATCATTGGTAGGTTACAATGTGGAATTAAAGTCATAAGCCTTGGGCTTATTTAATGTTGGTGCAGCCTTTAGATTTCAGATTACCTACTTCTACCGACTCATAAGGTGAGATGTATGTCTTTATCTTTCATAATGTTGGATGGCTTTAATACATCAGTTGGTAGGCAGAGGAATGGAATAGCCGAAGAGCCACATTGCTGTAGAGATACAGAAGTTGGCACTGTGATGGATGACAGAGGACATAATGGGATTTGGAAGCAACAACATGAACTTCAAAGTTGACCCCGAGTGAAAGTAGGATCTGTTGGAGTACATGGTGAATGGAAGCGGTTTGAAGTCAGAATTGGAGTAGCTTAAATTCACTTGTATTCTTTCTTAATTGGGTTTGATGGTGATGAAATATCAGATATTGTCCAGACTTCAGAGCAATGGTCACATTTAAGGTAGCAAGGCTGTCCATGTGACTTTCAGCAACCAATGACTGGAGGCAGGACGGGAGAGTGATCAATGGTTCAGCGTTTGGAGGCCACTTTCCTGTTGATACATGTGAACAGATCAGCCGCAGAGACTTGTCACCAAGAAAGGTTTGAGTCATTAACTTTAGAAGAGAGAGTGGGAAGTAATCAGGGAATTTTTTCTACTATCATTTTATGGTACCTGAAATGTGGGACCACAGGCACCAGTTAAAATAAAGATTATTTTTGTCAAGTACAGAAGATGACATCCAGAGGCCGAAAGATGATCTGGTTTTATTTTAATTCATTCATTGAAGTGGGTGTTGCCACTGAAGCCAAAATTTATTGCCCATCAGTAACTGCACATCGGTCAGCTAAGAGTCACCACATTGCTGTGGGTCTGGAGTCACATGGAGGTCAGATCAAATAAGGATAGCAGTTGCCTTCCTCAAAGGATATGAGTGAACCGAATGAGATTTTACAAATACAAAGTCATCCTGTGGCACCCATTAGTGTCACTTATTATTGTATAGTTTAGAACACATGAAGAGAGCTATTCCTCTTGAGGCATATTCGCAAGTTAACATGTGTAAAGCAAATAACTCAGCAAATAGAGCCAAAAAGGCCAATTCAAATTAAGAAAATCATCTATTATCAGAAAATTCAGAACCTGGAAGTTTCAAAAATAAAACGTGAGTGTAATAATATAAATGATGGAGGTGCTGGTGTCGGGTTGGGGTGGACGCAGTCAGAAGTCACATGACACATCACCTGATGAAGCAGCAGTGTTCCAAAGCTGATTGATTTCAAATAAACCTGTTGGACTATAATAACCTGGTGTCGTTTGAATTGTGGCAATAATATGCAAACATGAAATAAGGGACGTGATTTATGTTGCAAGACTGTAATGTACTTTTGTGTTCACCTTTTGATCTGTTGAGATGTGAGTTTGAATTTGTGTGCATGAAGGGTAATAAGAAATGTGTTAGCCTTTCTGGAGCCATAAACTCAAACCATCATGGGTCAGAAAGCAGGTATTTGGGTTGATACTGGAGAGATATTGTCACATCATTTGTTTTATGATCAGCAATGGCGACCTTTGACCTGCTTTTGGGTTTGAAGAATAAATATTGTCTTGTGAAATGAAAATCTAACTAATGAGCTATTTGGGGCATTTTGCAGAGACCAGAAGAGGGTAGTTATATGTTAGCCCCCAAAAAGGAGTTAATTCAGAACAGTTTGAAATTTTATCCTACTGCAAGTGTATTAATTGGAAAATTCCCAGCCAGAAATCTTGGGTTATAAATCAGATAGGGTCCTTTGATGCTAAGTATATTCAGTTGTGTGAATAAACAAGGGAAAGACGAACACACTCCCAAGAACAAGAAGTGAAAGAAGCAGCTCAGTCACGGCTATAGATGTTACACAGAATGAAACTCTCTCATTCAAGTACAGTAAAGTTAGATGGCAGGATATTTTTGCCATTTGCTTTGAAAACTGTCAAACCGTTTTACATATGAACAGCACAGATAGTTTCTCATTATTTTCATTCCTTTAATCATGACCCTTTTCATTGTTAAACCAAGTGTGCAGAGTTACAGATTTATCTTTCACTGAAAGGCTACCATGTGAAATGATAAATGAAATAAGGATGAACTAGGAATCCTGATTTCTGTTTCCAGTCTGATCTGTCCAATTTTCAAATCATTTGGGACCATAACAGATGATTCCTGAGATAAATGAAATGAGCGGAAAGGTTTTTTTGTCAAATAAAACTGAAATGAGGCATACAAAATGTGAGTGGACTCGTTTGCAATTCACTGCCAACACAAACGAATGGCCCAGTAGTTAGATTTGGTGGTGCCTATTTGATGGAATGCAATCTCCCTAGTTGAGTTCTTCCTGTCGATTTCTTGTGGATTTTAATTTATGTCTGTGAACACTGCAATGGTGAGGCTTCCTTGGGTGAATTATTCATTATGTTTACTTCAGGTGAAGTTTAAAAAAATCTTGTCTCAATATTATGGCAATTCAAAATATATTAACATCCAATTGAAGGTAAACCTACACTACTGTTTGTATTTTCAAACAAACTAACAGCTTTGACACAAATCATTTGATGGATTTTATCTACTCAATGCTGCGTTCTGGGAAAACAAAGTCATATATGGTACTGTCTTATAGATTGCCATTAATTCATTCTGAAAGTAAAGACTCTGCTGATTGAAATCAGGTGGGTATTTTACAGCATTAATGAACTGTTCCCTGAACTTCGACTGAGTTACTCCATAAATAAACGTATTTGTGCAGCAACTCAAGCTCAGCAGCACATATCCAATTCTTTCAAATATATGCAAACTGTCATTATAAGATTTGGGATCACTTGCTGCAATTCGATAATATAAGAAATTTATTACATAGGGTGACCACAGCAATATGAAGCTACTCGATATGGTGAACAGTAAAATCATTGACTTCCTTCTGCTCTCCATCTCAGGATCACTGCGCTCCTCTTCCGTGTTCTGACTCCTCAATCCTTTACGGATCCGATTCACCACTAAAACATATCTGACTGTCAAAGCATTGAAGAGCAAAACTAAACTGAATGGGAGTAATGGTGTTAACACTTTACCAAACCAGTCATATATCACCCGCCCAAGTTCAGTAAAATAGCAGGCCTTCATTTGACAAGACCAGTGCACATTGTCAACTACGGTCAGAGGTTCCCGTGTAATGAAAATGGGAACATTCTTTCAAAAGGAAAGAGTGAAGGTTGTTGAAAGAATAACAGCTGCTGTTTTCACTGTGCAATATTTCAGTTTCAGTTTCCGGCAACAAATGGTCACAAACCGATCAGCGGAGAAAGTGACAGTGAACCAGACAGAACAGTCTGAACTCATTAAAAGCAGGAACTGAATCCCAATGTATGCAGGTGTGAGGTGCAGGAATGATCCTTGGTAAAAGTAGTGATTCAGTTGATACAATATAACATCAGTGATGATGACCATCAGGTCCGCTGTTGCCATAGCCACCAGGTAATGAGTAGTGCATCTGGAGAGGCCGCATTTTCCTTGGGACAGAATCGCAATTGCCAGTGCATTAACTGTAAGAGGGAGAAGTGAAATTAGTTTAGAAATTGTAGTTCAAAAAGCCTTCCATTTGAGACAAGATGACATTAGGGTAGTCAGGAAGAATATCAAAAGGTAAAAAGAATTTTAATCCTGATTCCATCCCACATTAATCTGTACCGAATGAACAAAGGGAATGGGTGTGTGGTGTTGAACATTAAAAACTGCAAAGTTGCTTTGGAGGTGGAAAATGTTCAGTTCTGTATGTTACTGTTGCGTATAGAATCAGACTGAACATGTTCTATTGGCTTCACTGACATTATTCTGTTAATGGAAACAAAAAAAAAATGAGGAGTGTTGTAACCTGTCCATTTTCTTCTGTGTTCCCAACAATTATGCAAGTTGATCACCTAGCTAAGGATTTAAATGTTGTAAGGCCTCATTTTAGCACGGTCATAATGTAAGCTGACATAGAATGATATCATATTAAAAATAAACTGACCCGAATCATGGATTTGACACCATTACATTACATAATCCCACCTTACAGGACAGACATATTCTTAAACATTATTCTGGAAGAATATGGGAACAGCGGCACACATGATAGGAGAACATATCCACACCATAACAGCAAGTGGATCATGAGTTAGGGTTTGAAGACATGACAGACAGGTGATAACCATTGAGAACCTGAAATGTGCTGTAAGATAAATAAAGCCATCAATGAACAGCAAGATAACCAACCGGTGCTGTCAATTGATCCAGCAGTTCAACAAAGGAAAATACAAAACGAAGAGTTCTTTCATGTGAGAAAGTATATATTAGAACTCATTCTTGTAATTGGTTTCCTCCCTCCGTGAAGACAGCCAGCTATCTATGCTATACCTCAACAATTGTTTTCAATCACTTAGAGCCCAGCTCAGAAATAGACCCTTCAGACCACTCATCCATGCTGACCAGGTATCCGAAATTAATCTAGTCCCATTTGCCAGTATTGAGCCAATATCCTTCTAAACCCTTCCTTTTCATATACCCATCCAGATGCCTTTTAGTGTTGTAATTGTACCAGCCTCCACCACTTCCTCTGGCAGCTCATTCCATACACACTTCACCCTCTGCTTGGAAAAGCTGCCTCTTAGCTCCCTTTTAAATCTTTCCCCTCTCACCTTAAACCAATGCCCTCTAGTTTTGGGATCCCTTACCCTAGGGAGAAGACCTTAAGTATTTACTCTATCCATGTCCCTCAGCCTTTAATGCTCCAGGGAACACAGCCCCAGCCTATCCAGCCTCTCCATATGGTTTAGACTTTCCATCTCCGACGACATCCTTGTAAATCTTTTCTAATCACTTTAAAATTTGACAGCATCTTTCCTATTACAGGGAGACTGGAAATGAAGGCAGTTTTCCAGAAGTGGCCTAACTAATGTCCTGTACAGCCACATCCTGACATCCCAACTCTGATACTCAAAGCACTACCCAGTAAAGGCAAGTGTACAAAATACCTTCTTTACCATTCTGCGTATCTGCCAACTCACTTTCAAGGAACTGTGAACCTGCATTCCAAGGTCTGTTTGCTTGGCACCAGTCCCCAGGACCCTACCATTAAGTGTCCAAGCCCTTCACTGATTTGCCTTTCTGAAATTTAGCACCTCACATTTGTCTCAATTTCTGGAAGCTACATTTCGAATCACTAATTGTGTTGAAGACTGGAAAAACATACTTAGTACTGGCCATATGTTAGTGAACGGTTATCACTGCTTTCCATTCATGAAACTCGTTGGGATTAGGAAATCTCAGCACTTCTTCCTGTAAACTATTCTTTGAAAGAAAAGCCTTAATTGTTCAACACAAAAAGGGGCATTAGATTTGTTTCGCAAGAAAAGACTTCCTTGCTCATCACCAGCACATCGTAACGATCGACATTGAAGGTCATTTGTTGTCCCTTGTCCTTCAGTACAGGAGTACAGTGGAAATCATTTACAATGGCTGCCTTTTAATAGTGCCATCTTAGGTACCAGTACAAATCTTACAGGGTTAAAAAAAATAGTGCAGCTATACAAAACAGCATCATGAGGAAAGCAGTAACAGTACTGATAGAGTCTGAGAATGAGTTAGGAATGAGATAGTAATTTACAGTCCAGCCAGGTAAAGAATTACAACAGCAGCAGCTCAACACATGGGGCCAGGGCCCAAGTTCAACAAGTGTCTGCCATCCCTCCAGCCTCCAGACTACTCCCTCACTGGCACTTAGCAGCAACAAGGTCAGTCACACTTCATCCCGTGCCACTCTGGAACATGGGATTTCCCTGCTCCCATAACTCGGGAATTCAGTCCGTGGGGGTCTCGCTCTGCTGCCTCTGTGGGACACGGCCCGTGTGCTCAGCTCCCACCCTGACTCTGGTCGAGAATCATCTCCATTCCTCAGGTCGGGGTAGGTGAAAGATTCGGGGAGGGTGGATGAAGAAACAAAAACTGCAAAGTGGAGAAAATTAAAAGAAAGGAAAAGGAACGGGAGAGACAGGAGCTCCGACTGGAGTGTCTTACCCTGTGACCGTCTTAGTATCTGATTTGTCCAGAGGTTGTGTTTCCCTGCTGTATAATTCTATGAGTCTATGATCTCTGTAATCTACTGCTCACAGGGATTCTCGTATTATTGAGTCCCAAACAAAATTTACGACAACCCTGATAATGCACACCCGATGATGGCAGTGCTGACTGACCCAAATGGCAAATACTTCGAGCAAAATATGAGCGCGGTGGCATGGCATTCCACTGAACTTTCAAAGTTCTGTTCAGGAATGGGAATGGCCTTGTGGCATTATCACTGGACTGTTAATCCAGAGACCCCGGCAATGTACTGGGGATCCAGGTTTGAATCCCCAGGGCAGATGGTGGAATTTGAATTCAATGAAGACAAAAATCTGGAATAAGGAATTTAATGATAATGGTAAATCAAATGTAGATTGTTGGAAAAATCCAATTGCTTCACTGAATTCCTTTCGGGAATTAAATTGTGATCCTGACCTGGTCGCGCTGACATATGACTCCAGACGCACAGCAAAGTTGTTGACACTTAAACTTCCCTCTGAGCCATCAATGCTGGCCTAGCCAGCAATGCCCACATCCCATGAATCAATATTTTAAAAAGAAACTTACCAGGGATGCCAATAACAGCAATAGTGATGTAATATACTTTATCAACAATGGTGAACAACTGCAGCATTTTGTGTATGAAGTTTCTGCCCCGGGTGATGAAGCCAAAACCTTTGAATTGAACACTGTATTACTATGTTCAGAAACTGTTTTATTCTCTTTCGGATTCCCAAGGAAATGTTAAAGTTGCATCATTGCTATTTTTATCTCTGTTAGGGAAAATATGTCACCACCGAGATATTAAATCCTTGTTGCATTCAAATTATTTAGTTCTGACTTCATAAGAAAATATCAAAGAGACGGCTTACAGCTTTCATGACTCATTGGTAGAACAATCCCTGTGAGAAATGAATTGCAGAAATCATAGAATCATAGAGTTATACAGCATGGAAACAGACCCTAGGTTAAATGTGTCTGCGCTGGCCAGACATTCCAATCTGACTTGGTCCCATTTGCCAGCAGTTTGCCCATATCCCTCTAAATCATTTCTGTTTAGATTAGATTAGATTACTTACAGTGTGGAAACAGGCCCTTTGGCCCAACAAGTCCACACCACCCCGCCGAAGCGCAAACCACCCATACCCCTACATGTACCCCTTACCTAACACTACGGGCAATTTAGCATGGCCAATTCACCTGACCTGCACATCTTTGGACTGTGGGAGGAAACCGGAGGAAACCCACGCAGACACGGGGAGAGCATGCAAACTCCACACAGTCAGTCGCCTGAGGCGGGAAGTGAACCCGGGTCTCTGGCGCTGTGAGGCAGCCGTGCTAACCACTGTGCCACCGTGCCTATCCAGGTGCCTTTTCAATGCTATAATTGAACCAGTCTCTATCTCCTCATCTGTAAGCTCGTTCCATACATGCACCACCTTCTGCATGGAAAGGTTGTCCCTCAGGTTCATAAATCAATACAGCCTCCCAAACTCCTTCAGAGACTGTAATCAGTACTTGTGTTTGACAGGTCCAGCGACCTGAATTGAACAACCAAATAATACAGCAGCTCAAGCTAATAAGGTGCTGCTGCTTCCAAGGAGGCATCTCAATCAAACACAGAGACATAGAATATACGAGTAGGGTGAGCCCATTCGGTCCTTCAAACCTACTTCACCCCCCAACACTAATGATGGCCTATCATCCAACATAGGCCCCTGCTCCCAGCTTTCTCCTGACATCCTTTAATCCCTTTATCCAAAAATAAAGATTGCTTTCTTGAAAATATTCAATGCTATGGCAGAGAATTCCATGGGATCACCACGCTGTGGATGAAGAGGTTTTTGTGCTATTTTTGCACTCAAAGATTTATTTCTTATCGTGTAAACCGTGGTTCTGGATGGACCAATCATTGAGAACAGTCTTCTTGTATTTACAATTACCTCAAAATCAATTAACCCAAGGACATTTGTTTTAATGTTTTCATCCAATGCGTGCTGTTTGTCCATCAGTCATTTAAAAATAGCTACACTAGAATCCTGGAAATTTTAAACTGCCATTTAAAATCTCTCTGTTTGTTCTGAGCTAAGCTCATCAAATTTACTGCTCTCAAGTCCTTTGGTAAATTTTTCCTTTTTCTAGAATCTGAATGAAGATAACAACTTTGCTCCCTTTCAAAGCTGTAATCCCAATTGAGTCAGAATTAATTCCACTCGAAGCCTCCTTTCAAACAAATTTCACACCACATTAAATTTGCTGTCTCCACTTCTATCGATATTATCAGCATCCCTTCATTAGTAAACATGATCGTAAAGTAATCCTCACAGTTCTATACTGTTCCTGACCTTCTGAGAATAAATCTCACACTTTGACCCTCAGTGAGCCTATAATGCTTCCTATTGCATCCCCACTATCTTGATATCATGAAATAATTTTTGGATTCCCTTTCAAATTAACTGCCAAGGCATTTGACTGTCTGTGCACGTCCAGTTTTCCTCTTAGCCTGTCCTATCACATGCTTATAATTTGTATGTTTTCATGTAAGACATTTCAGTTTTTTTAGATTAGATTAGATTACCTACAGTATGGAAACGGGTCCTTTGACCCAACAAGTCCACACCGACCCTCCGAAAAGCAACTCACCCAGACCCACTCCCCAACCCTAAAGCAACTCACCCAGACCCACTCCCCAACCCTACATTTATCCCTGACTAATGCACCTAACAATTTAGCATAGCAAATTCACCTAATCTGCACATCTTTGGATTTTGAAATATATCATTTAACATTGTTTTTGTCACATTGTATTATCATCACCACCACCATCCAATGAACTATGGCATTGGATATTATGAAAATTTTTCCATTGCAATAGAACTGACCAGTATCGCAAAGATTCCAGCCTTATGTAACACTGTAACAATGAATGATCATTAATAAATCATTGTTTTAGCAGCAATTCAAAAAATTATCCAAAAACTACAAATGGAATACAGTATGATTATACAGTGTTAAGGAGCCTAATGGCTTGTGGGAAGAAACTGTTGCAGTGTCTGACTGTGAGGGACTGAATGCTGTTAGCCTTGCGGATGCATCCTGTGGTGTTAATGTCTGTAATGGAGGGAAGGGAGACCCATTCATTAGTCTGATAACAGTGGGGAAGAAGCTGTTCTTCAGTCTGTTGGTACTTGTTTTCAAACTGTTGTATCTTCTGCCCAATGGAAGAGAGTGGAAGAGAATTTAACCAAGGTGGTCGGGGTCTTTGATGATCTTGGCTGCTTCACTGAGGCAGTGGGAAATATAGACAGAGTCAATGGAAGGAAGGCTGGTTTTGAGATGAATTAGGCAGTGTTCATAACTTTCTCAAATTTCTTGCGGTCTTAAGTAGAGTAGTTGCCTTACCAAATTGTGATCCATCTGGATCGGATGCTTTCCAAGGTGCACCTAAAAGTTTGCTACTTGAATCAAGAATTTCATTTCATCATGGTCAAGTCTTGACTCATCCTATCAAAGTCAGACTTCTTTCAACATATGGATTTCAGGTTAGATTTACCTCCAGTTAGTTGTCATTATTAATAAATTAAACCCCATAACACAAAGACATCCAGACTCCTCATATTTTCCAAAAATTCAGTGATTCGAAGCCAATTCTGTACAACCTTTCCACCAATGAAAATTCGTCCATAACCTGGAATCAAATGAAAGAATCTGTTCTGAACTGCCTCCAATATCTTGCCTTAGATGAGGGGACCAGAAATGTTCACAGTATTTCAGGACGGTCTGACCAGTGCTGTCTTTAGATTTAGCAACTACTCACTGTTTTTATGTTCCGCTTTCTTTAGAATGAAAGCCAGCATTGCTGTTACTTGTTGATTTGGATGATCTTATAGAGGTTTATAAAACCATGAGTGACATGGACAGGGGAAATAGACAAGGTCTTTTCCCAATGTAGGAGGAGAAAGTGAGGTCTGCAGATGCTGGAGATCAGAGATGGAAATGTGTTGCTGGAAAAGCGCAGCAGGTCAGGCAGCATCTAGGGAACAGGAGAATCGACGTTTCGGGCATTAGCTAATGCCCGAAACATCGATTCTCCTGTTCCCTAGATGCTGCCTGACCTGCTGCGCTTTTCTAGCAACACATTTCCATCTCTTTTCCCAATGTAGTGGAGTATAGACGTAGAGGGCGTAGGTTTAAGGTGAGAGGGGAAAGATTTAAAAGGGACCTAAGGGGCAACTTTCTCACACCGATGTTAGTGCCTGTATGGAATGAGTTACCAGTGGAAATGGCGGAATCTGTTACATTTGCAAAATTTAAAAGGCATCTTGGAGCGTATATGAATAGGAAGAGTTCAGAGGGATATGGGTTAAGTGTTCACAAATGGGACTAGATTAATGTAGGATATCTGCTTGGGATGGACAAGTTGAACCAAAGGGTCTGTTTCTGTGTTGTACATCTCCATGACACCTTTTTGTGATTCATGCACTCGACCAACTGACAAGTTTCTCTCTATTGAAGATTTCGACGAACTTTCCCTATTTTAAATTATTTTCAACTCTCCTATTCTTCCTGACAAGATTTTCGCACTTTACATTTTTTCAGTCAAGTTTTTTTTTCCAAATGGCTTAACCCGTCCGTGCTACTTTGTGGACACCCTGAGACATCCTTATCCCTTACCTTCTCACCTATGTGTACATCATCCATAAAATGATGATAGAACACTCATTTTCGTCATCCACATCACTAAAATATGTTGTTAATATTTGTGGCCTGAATGATCATATATACCAACGAGCTATTTCCAATGAGCAAATCCTCTATCCATGATCATGTTGTGCGCCCTACACCATTCGTTCCTATCCTACAAAGTAACCTGATGTGTGACACCTTGTTGAAATTCTAATACTTTACAACTACTTGACCCCCTTTATCTACCCTGCTTGTTGCTTCCTCATTTTCAGTTCCCTGTCATGAACCAATGCTCACTCTGTTTGATGATATCACATGTTTCAAAATATTCTGATTTCACCTTTTATAACAGAATCCAGCATTTTCCTCAAAAGAGACGTTAAGCTAATGTAACTATAGTTCCCTGTCTCTCATTTTGAGTTGGGGGGTCACATCAGCAGTTTCCTGTTCATAGAGTCATGGAACTCAACAGCATAGACACAGACCCTTTGGTCCAACCTGTCCATGCCAACCAGGTTATCTACTCCCATTTGCCAGCATCCCCCTAAACTCTTCCGATACGTATACTCATCCAAGTGCCTTTCACATGTTGTAATTGTACCACCTCCACCTCTTCCTCTGACAGCTCATTCCATATGCACACTACCCTCTGCATGAAAAAGAAATTAACCTTCAGGTGCCTTTTAAAACTTTCCTATCACACCTTAAACCTATACCCTCTAGTTTTGATCACGCTGTACCCTGGGGAGAAGACCTTGCCTATTCAACTTATGCATGTCACTTATGATTTTATGAATCTGTACAGGGTCACTCCTCAGCCTCCTATACTACAGGAACAAAATGCTCCATGTTTCCATGCTGTATGACTCTGACTCTGACTCTACCCAGCCTCTCCTTATAACTCAAGCTGTCGAGTCTTGGTAACATCCTTATATATTCCATCTCACCTCAATGTGAAAAAGTCTTTTCCTCACATCTCCTCTATAACCTGTGCCCCTTACCGTTAATCTATGTTCCTTTTCATAGATCCCACCAAGACGGGAAAATGTTCATTCCTGCCTACTCTAAGTGTGCGACACTTAGAATTTTACATTTTGCTTATCCTCTCTAAATCTCCTCTACTCTAAAGAAAACAACTGAACTATGCCCAATCTCTCTCTCAATAACTGAGAAGTTCCAGCCGAGGCAACATCCTGGTAAAAGAATAATTAAAATAAAATGCAGAATTGTAACGTTTTTCAAAGATAACATGTTGTGTGAAGCAAGTACTAAAAGTGGGAGAATTGCAATTAATATTTAGAAAGAACATTATCATTCATCATTTGTCTGTTTACCAACTGTTCTACCATTTCTACAGTGCAGTCACCCCATCAGAGCCAAGGAAGTCAGTAGCAGCATAAAATGAAAAGAAAGTTCTTATAAAAATACAAAGAACAGATGCCATAGAAAGGGACAAAGATAAGGCTTGATATAGGGGCCCACAAAGCAACTTATCAGGACAGCTGAAAAGGATTATGAAAGGAAACATTCATGGAATGTAAAAGACAGTAAGAAATGATTTTCTGGTTATAGAAAGGGAATGCAGCTGCTTGGAGTACTGCTGGCCCCCACTGAAGGCTGAGAGTGGGGATATCGTCAATGATCGTGTTGAAATAGCAGACATGCTAAATGAGTAGTTTGTTTCTGTATTGAGAGCAGACAAGGAGGGTCGGTTGCTGGAAGTTACACAGAAATTAACAGAGGATCAGGGCAAGGTCCAAATAAAATTAGCAACAATAAATCATCAGTAATGGGGAAATGAATGGAACTGAAGTGTGGCAAATAATCAGGACCTGATGGCTTTCATCTACCGATGTTAAAGTAGGTCGGAGAATATTTTGCAGATGCCCTCATTATAATCTTTCATAATTCCCTGAACTCAAGGGTTTTACCTCTGGATCAGAAATCTGCTCATTTTGCTTCACTCTTTGAAAAGGGAAATCGAGAAACCAGAGGATTACAGATGAGTCAGCCTGACACCTGTGATGGGGAAGTTGTTAGAATCTGTAATAAAGGACAGGGTAACAATCACCTCAAAACAAATGTCAGTTAATCAGAGAGAGTCATCATGGATTCATGAAGGGTGTGTATCCAGCCATGAAAGGCAGTTTACCAATTGCTCAACATCCTCCATAAAGGCGGTATAACCCTTTGGGATTCACAATAAGTAAGCCTAGTGCTGCCCATTCTTCAAACTGCACCTGGCTTGGTATTCCTTCACTTTCCCACCTTCTGATTTCTGCCTCTCCTTTTGCCCATAAGGCAAATGGCACTGGTGGGCCTTGCAGAATCGTGGAATTGTTTCCAGGTCAACATGTGACGTGACCTACATCCGTATGACAGCACTTAAACCTTCCAGAGTGAATTTTGTTCAAGACTGGTTTTGCAATCACTGATTCAGCCATCTCCCTGAGAACCGGTGACCATTAAACAGGAAGTTTACTTTGTTTGGTTCTGATTTGGTTGTTGTTGAGCAATTCAATGTTTCTCTACCAGCTGTAAGTGGACTTCCCAGGGTGTGCACTGTCCTGTACACCAGCCCATGAGCTCTGTTGTTTAATTCAGACAGAGCGGGAATCTTTTGCTGTCTCGAGTCCACTAACTGGCAGCAACTACAATGGCCTGCTGGCCCAGCTCCTTGAGAAAATGTAAACAATTCAATCAGGTCTTTGCATTATTTCAGGGATTTGCTGTGGGCTGACCTGGTGACCCTCTGTTCAGGATATCTCCTGAGTGACGCTATGCAAATACCTTCACTCAAGTGGTGTTCCCCAAGCTCAATCGGCTGCTGAGGGTGTCCACTTCCGTCAGAAAACCCTGGAACTCAAATGGTCCACTTGCCACATTTTCCAGTTGTAGTGCCTGTTTGAGATCTCGTTGGGCTTCAACTAAGAAGATGGAACATAGAACAGTAGGACACAGTACAGGCCCATTGCCCAACGATGTTGTGCCAGCCTTTTGGCCCACTCTAAGATCAGACCTACATACCCTTCATTCAACTACGTTCCAAGAGTTGCTTAAATGTCCCAAATATATATCTGTGTCTAGTGCCACTGCTGGCAGTGCATTCCACTCATCCATCACTCTCTATGTAAAGAACCTACCTTTGACATCTCACCTAAACCTTCCTTCAAACAGCTTAGAATTATGCCCCCTCATGATAGCAATTTCTGCCAAGGGAGAAAAGTCCCTGGATATCCACTCTATGTATGCATCTCAAAATCTTGTACACATCTATCAAGTCACCTCTCACCCTTCTTCCCTTCAATGAGAAAAGGACTAACTACCTCAACTGTACTTCATAAGACATGCTCTCCAATCCAATCCAAATGCTTTTGTTTAATGTGATGAACAGAATTGAATACAATATTCCAAGTGTGGTCTAACCAGGCCGCTATAGATCTGTAGCATAACCACACGGTATTCTGCATTTGAAATCAAACTTCCAAAGTGAATCACTTCAAACTTTTCCAGGTTGAACTCTATCTACCACTTGTCAGCCCAGCTCTACATCCTCTCAATGTCTCATTGCAAACTACAACAGCCCTCCACACTCTCCAGAACTTCACCAAACTTTGTGTCATTGGCAAACTTACTAATCCACCCTTCTACTTCCTCATACAAGTCATTTGTAAAATCACAAACAACAGGTTCCAGAAGCAATCCCGGTGAAACATTGCTGGTCAATGATCTCCAGGCTGAAAGCTTTCCATCCACTGCCACCCTCTGTCATCCATGGGCCAGCCAATTCTATATCCAGAGAGCCAAATTTCCCTGTGTCTGATAACTCCTCATTTTCTGAATGAGCCTATCATGGGAACCTTATCAAATGCCTTGCTAAAATTCATGTACGCCACATCCATTGTTCTACCTTCACTAATGTGTTTTGTCACATCCTCAAAGAATTCAATCACGTTTGTGAGGCATGACCTGCCCCTCCACAAAGCCATGCTGACTATCGCTGATCAAGCTATGGTTTTCCAAGTGATCATATACCCTATACCCAGTCTCTCAGAATCCTCTCCAATACTTTGCCAACCACAGGTGTAAGACTGACTGGTCTGTAATCCCCAGGATTATCCCTGTTCCCTTTCTTAAACAATGGAATAACATTTGCAACTCTTCAATCATCTGGCACTACTCCAGTGAAAAGAGAGGATGCAAAGATCTTTGCCAAAGGCAGTGCAATCTCTTCTCTTACTTCCTGTATCAACCAAGGATAAATCCCGTCTGGCCCAGAGGACTTACCTTTTGTTTTTCAAAATTTTCAACACATCCTTCTTCTTAAGATCAACCTACTCTAGCATATCAGTCTGTTTTGCACTGTCCTCAGAACCATCAGGTCCCTCTCAGTAATGAATACTGAAGCAAAGTATTCGTTATGGATCTCCTCAACTTCCTCCGACTCCAGGCACAAGTCCCCTCCACTATTTCTGATTGGCCCTCCCCTCACTCTGGACATCGCCTTGTTCCTCACATAAGAGTAGAACGCCTAAGGGATTTCCTTAATCCTACCCGCTAACGGTTCTTGGACAGACGTGACAAAAATTGTTCCATCCAAACTAATTGATCTAAGGAGGTTCCAATCAATATGAGGGAAGTTAAGTCACCAATGACAACTACACTGTTACTTCTGCATCTTTCCAAATTCTGTCTCCCTATCTGCTTCTCCGTCTCTCTGTTGCTATTGTGGGGGCCTGTGAAAACTCCCAATAAAGTGACTGCTCCTTCCTTGTTTCTGACTTGCACCATACTGACTGTGTGGACAAACCCTCATTGACGACCTCCCTTTCTGCAACTGCGATACTATCCCTGATTAGCAATGCCACTCCTCCACCTCTTTTACCTCTCCCACTGTTCCTTTTGAAACATCTAAACTCTGGTACATCCAACAACCATTCCTGCCTCTGTGATAGCCAAGTCGACATAATGGCTAAAACATCAGAGTTTCAAGTAATGATCCATGGTCTGAGTTCATCACCCTTATTCCTGATACTTCTTACATTGAAATAGACACACTTCATTCCATCATACTGACTTTGTCCTATTAAGTGCCTATCCCTCATCATAGACTTTCTGCTGTTTAGTACCGACTCCATCATCTTATCCATAGCTCAGGATCCCACCCCCTAGCCAATCTCGTTTCAAACCCCGCAGAGAGGATATTGGTGTCCCTCCTGTTCAGGTGCAATCTGTCCTCCTTGCACAGGTTCCACCTTCCTCAGAAGATATCGCAATGATCCACATATCTGAAGTCTTCCCTCCTACACCAGCCATGAAACTACGTGTTCATATATACTCGCTCTCTATTCCTAGCCTCACTAGCACGTGACACTGGTAGCAATACTGAGATATCTACTCTGCTTGCCCTGACTTGTAGCTTCACGCCTAACTCCCTATAATCACTTTTCAGGTCGTAATCCCTTTTCCTGGTGATGTCATTGGTACTGATGTGTATATTGACTTCTGGAAGCCCTTCCTCCCTCCCTCTCAAGATTCCTGTGGACTCGATCTGAGACAGCCCTGACCCTGGCACCCGGGAGACAACATAGCATCTGGGAGTCTCGCTTGTGAGCACAGAATCTGCTGTCTTTTCCTCTCACGATTGAATATCCAAAATAGTGTACTTATTTAGGTGCATGGAGGTGTTTTTGCATGGTTACATTGTTAATCCCAACCTCAGCACTACTGAAATCCACAGAGGCCTGTGTGTGATCACCAGTCACACTTTAGATTTAAATTTAGAGGTACAAGATTGCAGTGAAAAGTATACAGTATAAGCACACCAGACTATCTTAGGTACGAAGTACTGAGGTGCAAAACCTTAGTTACACAAGCAGAATAATGAAGAAATAAGTGAAAATCTACAATCTTTTTAGTGGAATAGAAGGTTCCATCCCACTGTCAAGCAGCTGGCTTGTGGAGTTTGCACATTCTGTCGGTATCTGAGTGAGTTTCCTCCAGGTGCATCAGTTTCCTCCCACAGTCCAAAGGTGTGAGTCAATCAGCTGTCCAGCCAACTGAGCTGCAGATGCTCAAGGAGGACAGTGTCAACCCTCAAAAGGACATGGGAAGGGTGATGGAATGAGTGCACAATCAGCAGATGGAATTCAATGTGGGGAAATAGGAAGTGATTCAATTTGACTGGAAGACAACAGAGAGACAGATCAAAGTAAGTGATTCCAAAAGGATTATAGGCGCAGGAAGAATTTGGTAATTCAGTAACAAGACAGGGGGTGTGAGAGCAGTTAATGAAGGATAGGGAATTCTTGATTTGATATGGTCACGTACTGAGATACAGTGAGAAGTATTGCTTTTGGCTATCCAGACAAATCATACCTCACGTACGTACATCAGGGTAATGGAATAGAATACAGAATACAGTGTTACAATCACAGAGAAAGTGCAGAGAAAGATCAACTCTAATATATGAAGGATCCACTCACAAGTCTGATAACAGTTGGGAAGAAGCTGTTCTTGAATCTGTTGATACGTGCTTTCAGATATTTGTACCTTCTGCCTGATTAAAGAGAGTATAACTGGGGTGGGAAGGGTCATTGATTATGTTGGCTGCTTTCCCAAGGCAGTGGGCAGTGTAGACGGGGTCAGTGGAAGGAAAGCTGGTTTGCGTGATGGCGTGGGCTGTGTTCACAACTCTCTGCAATTTCTTGTGGTGTTAGACAGAACAGTTGTCATACCAAGCTGTGATGCATTTGGAAAGGATGCTTTCTATGGTGCATCTATAAAAGGTGGTAAGAGTCATTGTGGGCATGCCGAATTTCCTTAGCCTTCTAAAGGCATGAGGGAGACTGCAAACAGGATCATTGCAAATAGTTCCAGGGTGAAGGAACTTTTCCTAAAAAAATTAATTGGAGACACTTGAACTGTTTGGGAAAACAGAGAGGAATATCAATAAGCTTGTTGAAAATCATGAGGCACTTGGAAAGAACAGAAAGTAAGAAACAATCCAATTGGTTGGGTGAAGAAGAATGAGACATCAATGACAGTTTGATTCCATAAGATGCCAAAGGCAGGAAAGGTTAAGACCATGGAAGTCCCATTGGTGGTGAATGAGCTCTTTTCTGGAGTAATGATTGAAATTCTTGTCACCTGCTATCGTAAGGACACCCTGTACATAAAAAGCAGGACAAATCCAAATCAGGCAATTACTGCTCCATCAGTCTATACTCAAGCATCAGTAATGTGATGGAAGGTGTCACAAATTGTGCTTTCAAGCAACAGATGCTCAGCAATAACTTGCTCAGTGACACCCAGTTTGTTTTCCGTTAGGGCCACTCAGCTCCTGACCCCATTACAGCCTTGGTTCAAACATGGACAAATGAGATGAATTCCATAGGGGAGGTGGGAGAGGCAGCCCATGAGATCAAAGCTGCATTCGACCGAATGTGGCATCAAGGAGCCTGAGCAAAACTGGACTCAACATGTATAAGGGGACAAACACTCCAGTGGTTAGAGTCATAGCTGGCACACAGGAAGATGGCTGTAATTGTGGGAGGTCAGTCGTCTAAGCTTTAGGACATCTCTGCAGAGCACCTCAGGGCACTATCCTAGGCCCAATCATCTCCAGCTAGTTCATCAATGACCTTTCCTCCAACAAAACATTAGGAGTGGGCATATTTGCTGATGATTACATAAATGTTCAGCACTATTCACACTCCACACACACAGAAGTAGTCCATTATCAAATGGACCAAGATCTGGACAATATCCAGGCTTGGGCTGAAAAGTAGCAAGTGATATTCATGCCACATAAATGCCAGGCTATGACCATCTCCAATAAGAGACACTCTAAGCACCGCCCCTTGACATTCAATGGTGTTACCATCACTGAATTCCCCACTATCAACATCCTGAGGGATATCGTTGACTAACAACTCAGCTGGACACACCATATAAATGCAGTCTACAAGAGCAGGTCAGAGGTTAAGAATGCTGCAGCGAGTGAGTAACTCACCACCTGACTCCACAAAGTCTGCCCACCATCTATAAGGCACAAGTCAGGAGTGTGATGGAATACTCCCCACTTGCCTGGCTGGGTGCAGCTCCAACAGCACTCTAAAGGCAAAGCAGCCCCTGCTTGATTGACACCACATCCACAGGCATCCAATCTCTCCCCCACCGGCGCTCTGTAGCAGCAGTGTGTACCATCAAAAAGCTGCACTGTAGAAATTCACCAAAGATCATTGGACAGCACCCTTCAAACCCACGACCACTTCCATCTAGAAGGACTAGGGCAGCAGATACATAGGAATAAAGTTGCTTTTAGTTCCCCTCCAACCCATTCACCACCTTGACTTGTAAATATTTGTGTGAATGCCTGTCCCACCCACCCCCAGGGTGGGTGAGTGTGAGTGTGAGAGTGAGTGTGAGTGTGTGTGTGAGTGTGTGTGTGTGAGTGTGAGTGTGTGTGTGTGAGTGTGTGTGTGTGAGTGTGAGTGTGTGTGTGTGATCACATCTCAGACAGTATCTGAGATGTGATCCCCTACAGGATCAACTCCAATATTCTGCAATAATCTTTCATGTAGCATCTTATCAAACGACTCCTGAAATCCAAATACAATACATCAATGGGCTCTCCTTCAAAGAATTCCGAGTAGCTGACTAAAAATGTTCTCCATTTCAAAACATCAGGCTGATTCTTCCCAATTTTTCCAATAACACTCTCCTTCAGGATTGAATCAAACAACTTCTCCATTACAGTCACAAGGCTAACTAACCTGCATTTCTTGCTTTCCGTATCCTTTCCTTCTTCAATAGACGGACTATATCAGCTACTTTGCAACATCATCAAACCTTCCCACATTTGGTTCTGAATTTTGGAATATTGACACCAACACATCTATTATCTCATGAGCCACTTAGAAACACAGAGTCACATATTTGTACAGCACGGAAATAGATCCCTTTGGTCCAACTCACATGTGCTGACCAGATATCCTAAATTAATCTAGTCCTGTTTGCCAGAATTCGGTCCATATCCATATAACCCTTCCAGTTCATGCACGCACCCAGATACCTTTTCAATGCTTTTTTTAAAGAAGTTCTATTTCTTAATTAGAGCTCCAATTTCTAATTGTCTATGACTTTGACTGAATCATCACTGACTGACTGAATCATCACCGACTCACACACAGGCAGTCACAGCATGATTCCTCTCTGCTGGGGACTGTACATGTTATATGCAAATACCCCCAGTCAATCACAGCTCCAGAAAGGCTAGTATCCTATTATTGTACATGTCACTGACCCAGCTAGCTCAGAGCCATTGACAGAGTGTGAGCAGAGCCTCTGACACTTCTGTTTATGCCAGTCAGTCAGGGCTCTCTGATTGGACCAGATTAACAGCTCCTATCAGGGAATTCCTATTCTCTAAGGTCCACTTGGTTGACCTTGCTCCAATCACTACACTCGGCATGTCTCTCTTCATCAAATAACTGTTGTTTTGCTGAAAAAAGACGTCATTAAAGTGAGCTGCTTAATTGAGCTCTTTGTCCTCAATCTGACATAGCAAAAGTGTCCAATTGACCAAATCAGAACAAGATAAAACAATTACATTTTGCTGTGGTATCAGAAAGTGAGAGCGTACTTTTCTCAATGAGACAAACAGGATGCTTTCCTCCTGTAATCCCACTATCGTTATAAGATTACTTTCATTCAGAGAAAAAGCAACTAAATGGAGTCAGCACACAAAATGATCTTGAAATGCAAACAAAATGATTGTTAAAGAATAATATATGTCAGTCACAAAAGAAACATGTTTATGAAGAACTAGGATTTACGAAAATCCAGAAGTATTTCATAGTAGGATTCACCCTAAAACAGTGACGCTGATCCCTATGCAGAAATAATATGGTAGATGATCAAAATTCAACCTTCAACATAGTCCCAAAAGTGAGATTGAAAAAGAGAATTGTGTGAAATAAACTTTTAATGATTGAGGAGTCAGCAATGTTGTAGATTCAGTTCTTGCTGAAAATCATCTTGCTGAAAGTTATCTTTGTAACTTTCTAACCAGAGTGTGGCGGAGACAGTCATATAATATTCACGAGACACATGCAATCTGATGCGGGGTGAAGAGGTTGTGGAGATGGATCAGTGGTAGGTTACAATGTGGAATTATAGTCATAATCTGATCAGCCTTGGACTTATTCAGTGTCAATGCAGCCTTTAGATTTCAGATGACCTACTCCTACTGAGGCATAAGGGCATATGCATGTTTATATCTTTCATAATACTGGATGGCTTTAAAACATCAGTCAATATGCGGAGGAATGAAATAGTCAGACAACGAACTTCTTGCAGAGATACAAAAGGTGACACTATGATGGAGAACAGAGGACATGTTGGGATTTGAGAGCAACAGGGTGAGTTTCAAAGTTGACCCATAGTTGACGTAGGATCCATTGCAGTACAAGGGTCACGGTGAATGGAAACGGTTTGAAGTCGGAATTAGAGCGTCTTAAATTCCCTTGTATTCTTTCTTAATTGGATTTGATGGCGATGAAATATCAGATACTGTCCAGAATTCAGAGGAATGGTCACTTTTAAGATAGCAAGACTGTCCATGTGACGTTCAGCAACCAATGACTACGGAGAGAGATCAATGGTTCAGAGTTGGAAGCCACTTTCCTGTTGCTGCATGCGAACAGAAAAGGTCTGCCTCAGAGACTTGTAACCAAGAAAGGTTTGAGTAATTAACTTTGGAAGAGAGTGGGAAAGTGACTCAAAGTACTCAGTATTTTTTTCTACTATGATTTTATTGTACCTGAAATGTGAGACCACAGTCACCAGTTAAAATCAAGATTTTTTATTTCACAAACAGAAGATGACAGCCAGAGACCTAAATATCATCTGGTTTTATTTTAATTCATTCATTGGATGTGTGTGTTGCCACTGAAGCCAAAATTTATTGCCCATCGGTAATTGCACATCGGTCAGCTAAGAGTCACCACATTGCTTTCAGTCTGGAGTCACATGGTGGTCAGATCAAGTAAGGATAGCCCTTTCCTTCCTCAAAGGATGTGAGTGAACTAAACAAAATTTTACAAACATCGAAAGTTATTCTATGGCACTCATTAGTGTCTTTTTATTATATAGTTTAGAACAGACTGAGAGTTCTATTCCTCTTGAGGCATGTTTGCATGTGAATATGTGTAAAGCAAATAACTCAGCAAATAGCGCCAAAAAAAGCTAATACAAATTAAGAAAATCATCTACTATTATAATATTCAGAATCTGCAAGTTTCGAAAATAAAGCGTGAGTGCAACAATATCAATGATGGAGGTGCTGGTGTTGGGTTGGGGTGGACAAAGTCAGAAATCATTCAGCACTCCATCTGGTGAAGCAGCAGTGCTCCAAATGTGTGTGATTTCAAATAAACCTGTTGGACTATAACTTGGTGTCGTTTGACTTCTGGCAATATTATGCAAACATAGGAATATGATATTAGGGGGATGGTTTATGTTGCGAGAATGTAATGTACCTTTGCGTTCAGTTTTTCACCTGCTCAGATGTGAATTTTAATCTGCATGCATGAAGGGTAATAAGTAATGTGTTAACCATTTGGGAGTAATGAACTCAAAACATCATGGGTCAGAAAGCAGGTAAGCGGGTTGACACTGGAGAGATATTGTGAGATGATTTGCATTGCAGGGGTTTTACGATCAGCAATGGCGACCTTTGACTTGCTTTTGGTTTGAAGAATAAATATTGTCTTGTGAAATAAAAACCGAAGTAATGAGGCATTTGGGGCATTTTGCAGAGACTGGAAGAGGATAGTTATAGGTTAACCCTCAGAAAGGAGTTAATTCAGAACAGTTTGAAACTGTTATCCTACTGCAAATGTATTAATATGAAATCTCCAAGCCAGAAATCTTTGGTTATAAATCAGATAGGGTCCTTTGATGGTAAGCATATTCTTTTGTGTGAATAAACAAGGGAAAGACTAACAAACTACCAAGAACAGAAAGTGAAAGAAGCAGCTCAGTCACAGCTATAGATGTTACACAGAATGAAACTCTCATTCGAGTACAGTAAAGTTGGATGACAGGATATTTTTGCCATGTACTTTGAAAACTGTCAAACCGTTTTACATGTGAAGAGCACAGATACTTTCTCATTATTTTCATTCCTTTAATCATGACCATTTTCATTGTTAAAACGAAATGTGCAGAGTTCCAGGCTTATCCTTCTCTGAAAGGTTACCACGTGAAATGAGAAATGAAATAAAGATGAACCAGGAATCCTGATTTCTATTTCCAACCTGAACTGTCCAATTTTAACATCATTTGGGACCATAACATATCATTCCTGCGATAAATGAAATGAGAGGAAAGTTTTTGCCAAAACAAACTGAAATGAGGCAGATACAATGTGAATGGACTCATTTGCAATTTATTGCCAACTCTAAGTAGTGACCCAATGGTTAGATTCGGTGCTACCTATTTGATGGAAAGCAATTTCCCTAATTCAGTTTTTTCTGTCGATTTCTTGTGGGTTTTCCTTTATGTCTTTGGCTGCTGCAATGGTGCAGTTTTCTTGAACAAATTATTCATTACGTTGAATTCAGGTGAAGATTAAAAATCTTGTCTCAATATTATGTCAATCCAAAATAAAACACCACCCAATCAACGTTAAGCCTACACTGCTGTTTGTATTTTCATACAAGCTAACAGGTTTGATACAAATCATTTGATGGACATTTACTACTCAATGCTGCACTCTGGAAAACATGCATATGGGACTGCCTTAGAGATTTTCCTCAATTCGTTCTAAAAGTAATGTCTCTGTTTATCGCAGTCACTGGATATTTTACAGCGCTAATGAACTGCTCCCTGAACTTCGATTGAGTTACTCCATAAATAAATGTATTTGTGCAGCAACTCAAGCTCAGCAGCATGTATCCAATCCTTTCAAATACAAGCAAACTTTCGTTGTAAGATTTGGGATCAATTGCTGCAATTCGATAATATAAGAAATTTATTACATAGGGTGACCACAGCAATATGAAGCTACTTGATATAGTGAACAATAAAATCATTGACTTCCTTCTGCTCTCCATCTCAGGATCACTGCGCTTCTCTTCCGTGTTCTGACTCCTCAATCCTTTACGGATTCGATTCGCCACTAAAACGTATCTGACTGTCAATGCATTGAAGAGCAAAACCAAACTGAATGGGAGTAATGGTGTTAACACTTTATCAACCCAGTCATATACCACCCACCCAAGTTCAGTGTAATAGCTGTCTTTAATTTGACAGGACCACTGTACATTGTCAACCACAATCATAGGTTCCCGTGTAATAAAAATTGGAGCATTTTTTAGAACGAATAGAGTGAAGGTTGTTGAAAGAATAACAGCTGCTGCTTTGACAGTGCAATATTTCAGTTTCAGTTTCCGGCAACATATGGTGACAAACCGATCAGCGGAGAAAGTGACAGTGAACCAGACAGAACAGTCCGAACTCACTAAAAGCAGGAAGGCAATCACAATGCATGCAGGCGTGAGGTGCAGGAATGACCCCTGGTAAAAGTAATGATTTAGCTGATATAATATGACGTCAGTTATGATGACCATCAGATCTGCTGTTGCCATGGCCACCAGATAATGAGTGGTGCATTTGGAGAGTCCGCATTTTCCAAGCGATAAAATCACAATTGCTAGTGCATTAACTGTAAGAGGGAAAAGTCGAATTAGTTCAGAAATTGTAGCCTTCCATTTGAGTTGAGATGGCATTAGGGCTGTCAAGGAAAATATTAAAATGTAAAAAGCATTTTAACCCCGATTCCATCCCACGTTATGATGTGCCCAATGAACGAAGGGTGTGGGCATATGGTGTTGAACATGAAGTTCTGCAAAATGGAGATGGAAAATGGTCAATTGACTACGTTACTGTTGTGTACAGAATCAAACTGAATATGTTCTTGTTGTCTATTGTACAGGCTTCACAGACATCATTCTGTTGGTTTTGGACTCACTTACCCTGGGGAGAAGACGTTGAGCATTCACTCTATCCATGCCCCTCAGCCTTTAATACTCCAGGGAACACAGCCCCAGCCTGCCCAGTGTCTCCTATAGCTTATACTTTCCGTCCCCGGCGACATCCTTGTAAATCTGTGCTGATCACTTTCAAGATTAGCAGCATCTTTCCTATAGCAGGGTGGCCGGACATGAAGGTAGTTTTCCAGAAGTGGCTAAACCAATGTCCTGTACAGCCACATCACATACTTAATGCACTGACTAATAAAGGCAAGTGTACTAAAGTCCTTCTTTACTACCCTGTCTATGTGCGACTCCACTTTCAAGGGCCCTGCACTCCAAGTCCTCCTTGCTTTGCAACGGTCCCCAGGACCCTACCATTAAGAGTAGAAACCCTGCACTGATTTGCCTTTCCAACATTTAGCACCTCACATTTGTCTAAATTTCTGGAAATTACGTTTCGAATCATTAGTTATGTTGAAGACTGGAATTATGTACTCAGTACTGGTGATGTGTTAGTGAATGGTTATCACTGCTTTCCATTCGTGGAACTCCCTGAGATTAGGAAATATCAGCGCTTCTTCCTCTAAACTACTCTTTGAAAGAAAAACCGGAAGTGTTCAACAAAAAAAAGGGTGGGGGAGAACTAGATTTATTAAGCAAAGAAAGATTTCCTTGCCCATCATCGACTAAATGTAACCGTTCATGTTGAATATTCTCTGTTGTCACTTCTTATGAAGTATGGAAGTACAGGAGTACAGTGGGAAGTGTTTACAATGGCTGCCTTTTAATGGCACCACCTTCGGTCCAAGTACAAATCTTACAGAGTTAATAAAAATATAATGCTGTTATGCAAAAGAGGATCATGAGGAAAGCAGTAACATTACTGACAGTGTCTGAGAATGGGATAGGAAAGAGGTAGTTATTTACATTCCAGTCTGGTAAAGAATTACAACAGCAGCAGCTCAGCACATGGTACCAGGGCCCAAGTCCAACAAGTGTCCCCCATCCCTCCAGCGTCCAGACCATTCCCTCACCGGCACTCAGCAGCAACAAGTTCAGTTATGCTTCACCTCGTGCTGCTCCAGAACGTGGGATTCCCCACGTGCCATTCCAGGACACGGAATTTCCCTACTGCCATAACCCCGAGATTCAGTCCCTATCTCGGCCCCTGCTCACTCTGCTGCTGCTTTGGGGTACAGCCCGAGTGCTCAGCTCACGCCCTGTCTCCGTTGACGACTCGTCTACATTCCCCAGGTTGGGGCAGTTAATAGTTTCGGGGAGGGAGGAAGAAAAAAAATTTTGCAAAGAGGAGAAGAGAAATGAAAGGAAAAGGAAAAGGAACTGGAGAGACAGGAGCTCTGACTGGACTGTCTTACCGTCTTAATATCTGATTTGTCCTGAGGCTGTGTTTCTGTGGTGTATAACTCTATGAGTCTCTGATCTCTGCAATCTACTGCTCACAGGGATTCCCGTATTATTGAGTCCCAATTAATACTTACAACAATCCTGATAATGCATATCCGATGATCGCAGTGCTAACTGACCTACAGTGAATTCAAGTGGCAAATACTTTAAGCAAAATATAAGCACGGTGGCATGGTATGCCATTGCATGGATTGATGCAACTTTCAAAGTTCTACTCAGGAAAGGGAATGGCTGAGTGGGATTACCACTGGACTATTAGTGCAGAGACCTTGGTAATGTACTCTGGACCCAGGTTTGAACACAGAACAGGAGAATCGACGTTTCGGGCATAAGCCCTTCTTCAGCCCTTCATTCCTGAAGAAGGGCTTATGCCCGAAACGTCGATTCTCCTGTTCCCTGGATGCTGCCTGACCTGCTGCGCTTTTCCAGCAACACATTTTCAGCTCTGATCTCCAGCATCTGCAGACCTCACTTTCTCCCCAGGTTTGAACACCCATGGTAGATGGTGAAATTTGAATTGAATGAAAACAAAATCTGTAATTAAGAGTTTAATTAAAACTGTGGATTGTTGGAAAAGTCCATCTGTTTCACTAGTGTCATTTAGGGAAGGAAACTGCCATCCTTACCTGGACTGACTGATATGTCACTTCAGACTGGCAGCAATGCGGCTGACTCTTAAAATGCCCTCTGGACCATTAATGCTGGCCTCTCCAGTGATGCCCACATCCCATGAATGAATATTAAAATAAACTTACCAGGAACACCAATAGCAGCAATAGTGATGTAATATACTTTATCAACGATGGTGAACAACTGCAGCATTTTGTGATGAAGGTTCTGTTCCTGGGTGATGAAGCCAAATCTTCGAGTTGAACATAGTATTACTGTACTCACAAACTATTTTATACTCTTTTGAATTCCCAAGGGAATGTTAAAGTTGCATCATTGCTATCTCTGATCTGTTATGGAAAATATATTACCATCGAGATATAAAGTCCCTGTTGCATTCAAATTATTCAGTTCTGACTTCATAGGAAAATATCAAAGAGAAGGCTTATAGCCTTAATGGCTTAATAATAGGACAATCTCTGTGAGCAATGGATTGCAGAAACCATAGAGTCGTAGAGTTATACAGATCAGAAAGAGACCCTTCAGTCAAGTTGGTCCAAGCTGACCAGGCCTCCCAATCTGACCTCGTCTCATTTGCCAACAGTTCGCCCTCTAAATACTTCCTGCTCATCTACCCATCCAGATGGCCTTTTCTGTGCCATAATTGTACCAGCCTCCATCACCTCATCATTCCATACACACACATTTGCATAAACAAGTTGCCCCTCAGGTTCATAAATCAGACTCCAACAGTCTGAAACCAGCACTTCTGTTTGACAGATTCGGTGACCTGAGCTAAACAAACCAAACAATACAGCAGCTCAAGCTGATAAGGTGCTGCGGCTTCTACAGAGGCATCCCAATCAAACATAGAGACATAGAATGTACGAGTAGGGTTAGGCCAATCGGTCCTTCACACCTACTTCACTACCCAATGTTAATGATTATCCAACTCAGGGCCCTGTTCCCTGCATTCTCCTGACATCCTTTAGTCTCTTTAGCTTGATAAAAAATATCAATTGCTTGCTTGAAAATATTTGAAGTTCAGACCACTTAATATTCTACTACAGTAGATTGGATTTTATTTGATTTAGTATTGTCACATGCACCGAGATGCAGTGAAAGTGTTGCTTGCTATCCAAATAAATCATACCTTCCATAAGTACATCAGGGTAATTGAACTGAAAGCAGAATATCGAGTTACAGCTACAGAGAAGGGCAGAGAAAGATCAACTCGAATGTACAAGAGGTCCATTCATCATCTGATAAGAACAGGGAAGAAGCTGTTCTCGAAACTGTTGGTCCGTGTTTTCAAGCTGTTGTTTCTTTTGCCTGATGGAAGAGGGTGAAAGAGAGTATCACCAGTGTTGGAGTGGTGTTTGATGATGTTGGCTGCTTTCTCACAGCTCAAAGGAAGGCTGGTTTGGATGACAGGCTTGGCTGTGTTCACAACTCTCTGTGATTTCTTGTGGTCTTGAACAGAGCAGTTGCCATACCAAGTGTTGATACATCTGGATCGGATGCCTTCTAAGCTGCATTGAAATGTTTGCTACTCGGGTTGTGAATTTCATTTCATCATGGTGGGGACTTGATGTATCCTATTACAGTCAGATGTCTTTTAACATGTAAATTTCAGGTTAGATTTTTCCGTTTATCATTGTAAATAGATTAGATTCCTTATTGTGTGGACCAACAGATCCACACTGACCCTCCAAAGAGTAACCCACCCAGACCCATTTCCTTCTGACTAATGCACCGAACACTATAGGCAATTTCGAATGGCCAATTCATCCGATCTGTACATCTTTGGATTGTAAGAGGAAACTGGAACACCTGGAGGAAACCCACGCAGAACGAGGAAAATGTGCAAACTCCACACAGACAGTCGCCCAAAGCTGGAATTGAATCTAGGTCCCTGGCGCTGTGAGGCAACAGTACTAACCATTGAGTCACCATGCTGCCCATGTTATTAATGACATTATCAGGAATAATGAAGGGGTTATTCCCAAAATGACAATTCTCCTGCTCCTCGGATGCTGCTAGACCTTCTATGCTTTTCCAGAGCCACACTTTTGAACTCTGATCTCCAACATCTGCAGCCCTCACTTTCTGCGAATTTAGGATATCTGGTTGGTCCAGACGAGTTGGACTGAAGGGTCTATTTGTATGCTGTACGTCTCCGTGACTCTACGAGACCTTTTTTGGGATTCATGCACTAAGACTCATGAATTTCTCTCTCCTAAAGATTTGTCTGATCCTTCGCCATTGTAAATAATTTTCAGCTCTCTTATTCTTCCTGACTAAATGTGCAACCTCCCAGTTTCCCATTTTACATTTTGTCAGTCAAGATTTGTTTCCAACTTCCTTCCCCTGTCTGTAACACTGTGGGCCACCCTTATCCTTTGCCTTCCCACCTACGTGTAAATGATGACAGAACGTTCATTTCTGTCATTCACATAACTAAGACATATTGTCAACATTTGTGGCTTGAATGAGTCATCATTCTATAATTTTCCCTCCATAAAAGCCACTGCTTCCTATTAGTTAGCAAGTCCTCTATCCATGGGCATGTTCTACGCCCAGTGCTAATGATTTCTATCGTGCAAAGTAGTGTTATGTGTGACACCTCATTGAAATTCCAAAACTATACAACCAGTTGTTCCACTTCCTCTACCCTGTTTGTTGTTTCCTCAAAGAACTGCACTCCATTTTCAGGTATCATTTCCCTTTCATGACGCAATGTTCACTCTGATTGTAAAACATGTTCCAAAATACTCGTGTTTCATCTTTTACAATAGACTTCATCATATTCCCAATTAGGTATGTCAAGCGAACTGACCAATAATTACCTGTATTTCCCTCTCTCCCATTTTGAATTAGGGTCCCACATCATCAGTTTCCTTTGCAAGGAGTAATGGAACTCTACAGCACAGAAACAGACCCTTCGGTCCAACTCGTCCATGAAGACCAGATATCTTAAATTAATCTCGACCTGTTTTGCAGCAATTAACCCATATCCCTCTAAACCCTTCCTATACATATACCAATCCATATGCCTTTAAAATGTTGTAACTGTATCAGCCTCCACCACTTCCTCTGGCAGATCATTCCATACATGCACCACCCCTTGTTTGAAAAAGTTAACCATTCGGTCTCTTTTAAATCTTTCCAGTCTCACCTTAAGCCTATACCCTCTAGCTTTAACATCCCTTACCCTGGGGAAAAGGCCTTGCCTATTCAACTTATCCATGACCCTCATGTGTTTATGAAACTCTGTAGTGTCACCCCTCAGCATCCAACGTTCTAGGGAAAAAGATCCCGTGCTTCCAAGCTCTGAACCTGCCTCTCCCTATGACTCTGAACCTGCCTCTCCCTATGACTCTGAACCTGCCTCTCCTTAATTCTCAAGCCGTCCAGTGTTGATAACATCCTTATAAATTCCATCTAACCTCAATGTGAAAATGTCTTTTCCTCACCTCTCCTCTGTAAACTTTGCCCCTTACCTTAAGTCTACGCCCCTGCTCCTTGATCCCGCCATCAAGGGGAAAGGTTTCTTTCTACTAACCCTGTCTATGCCCCTTATAGTTTTATTCATTCCGATCGTATCCTCTCAATCTCCTCGACTTGACGAAAACAGCAGCACTATACCCAATCTCTCTTATAACTGATAAGTTTCAGCCGAGGCAACATCCTGGTACAACAGTGATTAAAACAACATGCAGAATGGTAACATCTTTCAAAGATAAATATTGTGCATAGCAAGTACTAAAAAAAAGACAACACTGGGAGAATTGCAATGAATATTTAGAAAGAACATCTCCATTCACCATTCATCTGTTTAGCAACAGTTCCATCATTTCTGCAGTGCACTAACCTTTCCAAATCCAAAGACATCAGGAGCAGCATAAAATGAAAGAAAATACATAGAACCATCACACATTCCACAGCAAGTGACAAAGACAAGGATCAACATGGGAGGCAACAAAGCAGTTTATCAGATTAGCTAAAAAGGATGATAAAAGGAAACATTCACGGAATGTAAAATACAGTAAGAAATGATTTTCTGGTTATAGAAAGGGAAAGCAGCTGCTTAGATTAATGCTGGTCCTCGCTGAAGGCTGAGAGTAGGGATATTGTCAATGATTGTGTTGAAATAGCAGACATGTTTCAGTATTGAAAGCAGACAAGGAGGTAGTTTGCTGAAAGTTCCACAGAAACTAACTGAGGATCAGGCCAATATCTAAATAAAATCAGCAAAAATAAATTGTCAATAATACATAAATGGTGCAGCATGATGGTTCAGTGGTTAGCACTGCATCCTCACAGCGCTGGGGACCCGGGTTCGATTCCAGCCTCAGGCAACTGCTTGTATCAAGTTTGCATATTCTTCCCCCGGGTCTGGGTGGTCTGGTTTCCTTCCACAATCCAAAAATGGTCAGGTTAGTGAATTAGCCACACTAAATTGCCCATAGTATTCAGTGATGTTAACGTTCGGTGCATTAATCAGAGGTAAACGCAGAATAAAAGGGCAGAGGAATGGGTCTGGGTGGGTTACTTTTTGGAGAGTCGATGTGGACTTGTTGAACCAATAGGCCTGTTTCCACACTGGAGAGATTCTATTATGTTCAATGAAATGAGTGGAACTGAAGAGTGACAAATCCCAGGACCTGAAAACTTCCATCAATGGGCGTTAAAGGAGGTAGGAGAACATTTTGCTGATCTACTGAACATCAATTTTCAGAATTCCCTGTAGTCAGGAGTTGTACATCTAGGTCAGGAATTTGCTAATGTCGCTTCACTCTTTGAGAAGGGAAACCAGGGAATTACGGATGAGTCAGCCTGATAACTGTGATGGGGACATTGTTAGAATCTATCATCAAGGATAGGGCAACAAATCACCTCAAAAGATTCAGCTAATTGGAGGGAGTCAGCATGGATTCATGAGGGTACTTCTTGCTTGGAAAAGCTCATTTTTAAAGCGTTGACAAAGATGGTGGATCGAGGTAAGTTGATGGATGCCGTTTATACGGATTATTCTTTCCTAATGTTTACCATTGTTTCCAAGTTCTCTGGATGGTCTTTATTGATCTTCCCAGTTCTTGGCTCATTACCCAGATTAATGGCGAACTGGGGTAGCCCTTGTAAAATGTTCTCCATTGTCCGCTGGAAAATGGCACAAGCAGATGATACCCCAAAAGGCAATCTCGTATATAAGTACAAACCCCCATGGGTATTAATTGTAACGTATTTCCGGAATTCCTCATAAAACCACAAGTACACATGGCTCGTCCAGCTTCGTGAAGGAACTCCCTCTTGCCAGTTTTGCATATGAGCCCTGTATGCCAGGGACAGGGCATATATCCAGCTGTGAAAGGCGATTTACCATTTGCTCAACATCCCCACAAAGATGAACCAACCCTTTGGGCTTCACAATCAGTACGACCAGTGCTGCCTATTCTGCAAACTGCACTGGTTTGATGATTCCTTCACTTTCCTGCCTCCGGATTTCTGCCTCTCCTTTGGCCCCTAAGTCAAATGGCACTGGGTGGGCCTTGCAAAATCGTGGAATTGCTCCATGGTCAACATGTGAGATGGCCTATACCATTTTGACTGTCATAGAACATGGAATATTAGAACATAGAACATTACAGCTCAGTACAGACCCCTCAGCCCTCGATGTTGTGCCAACCCGTGAAACAATCTGAAGCCCATCTAACCTAAACTATTCCACTCTCATCTATATACACATCCAATGGCCATTTAAATGACCTTAACATTGGTGAGTATACTATTGTTACAGGTAGTGCTTTCCACGTCCCTACTACTCTCTGAGTAAAGAAACTACCTCTGACATCTGTTCTACATCTATCACCCCTCAATTTAAAGCTATGTATCCTCATGCTAGCCGTTGCCATCTGAGGAAAAAGGCTCCCACTGTTCAACCTATTTAACTCTCTGATCATCTTATATGTCTCAATTAATTCACCCCTTAACCTTTTTCTCTCGAAGGAAAACAGCCTCAAATCCCTCAGCCTTTCTTTGTGAGATCTTCCCTCCAGACCTGGCAACATGCCCGTAAATCTCCTCTGAACCTGTTCAAAAGCTTCCATATCCTTCCTATAATGCCTTGACCAGAACGGTATGGAATATTCTAAGTGCAGCCACAGCAAAGGTTTGTACAGGTGCAGCATTACCGCATGGTTCTGAAACTCAACCTACCAATAAAAGCTAACACACCATATGCCTATTAACAACCCTATCATCCTGGGTGGCAACTTTCAAGGATCTATGTACCTGTACACCGAGATCTCTCTGCTCATTTACATTACCAAGAATCTTACCATTAGCCCAGTACTCTGCATTCCTGTTACTCCTTCCAAAATGAATCACCTCACACTTTTCTGCATTAAACTCCATTTGCCACTTCTTAGCCCAGCTCTGCAACTTATCCATGTCCCTCTGTAACTCACAACATCTTTTGTCACTATCCACAACTCTACTGACCTGGGTGTCATCCATGAATTTACTAACCCATCGTTCTCTGCCCTCATCCAGGTCATTTATAAAAATGACCAACTGCAGTGGACCGAAAACAGATCTTTGCAGTACCCTACTAGTAACTGAACTCCAGGATGAATGTTTCCCATCAACCACCACCCTCCGTCTTCTTTCAGCTAGCCAATTTCTAATTCAAACCGTTAAATCACCCTCAATCCCATGTCTCCCCATGTTGTATTCACTATTCATGACTCCACAAATACAGAAGCAGTCCATGATCAAATGGAAAAGATCTGGACAATGCCCAGGCTTGGGCTGGGAAGTGGCAAGTAACATTCATGCCACACAAATGCCATGCTATGACCATCTTCAATAATGGACAGTCTAACCACCACCCCTTGACATTCAATGATGTTACCCTCACTGATTCCCACACAATCAAAATCCCCAGAGTTATCATTAACCAGCAACTCAACTAGACTCACCAAACAAACAGTGGCTAGAAGCGCAGGTCAGAGGCTAGGAATGCTGTAGGGAGGAGATCGCCTCCTGACTCCACAAAGCCTGTCCGTCATCTACAAAACACAAATCACGAGTGAGTTGAAATACTCCCCACTTGCCTGGTTGGGTGCAGCTCCAACAATGTACAAAAGGCAAAGTAGCCCCCGATTGATTAGAGCTGGAAATGTGTTGCTGGAAAAGCGCAGCAGGTCAGACAGCATCCAGGGTACAGGAGAATCGACGTTTCGGGCATAAGCCCTTCTTCAGGAATGAGCCTCATTCCTGAAGAAGGGCTTATGCCCGAAACGTCGATTCTCCTGTTCCCTGGATGCTGCCTGACCTGCTGCGCTTTTCCAGCAACACATTTCCAGCTCTGATCTCCAGCATCTGCAGACCTCACTTTCTCCCCGATTGATTAGCACCACATCCACAAGGATCTTATCTCTCCACCACCAACACTCATTAGCAGCAGTGCATACCATCTACAAGTTGCAGTGCAGAAATTCATCAAAGATCCTTCGACAATATCTTCCAAATCCACAGTCACTTCCATCCAGAAGGAATAGGGCAGCATATACTTTGGAGTATACTGAAATATACTGAAATATACTACCATTCCTTCTATGTCTTTCAGTCAAAATCCTGAATTCCCTCCCCAATGACATTGTGGGTCAACCTACAGCAGGTGAACTGCAGCAGTTCAAGAAAGCAGCTCACCATCACCTTCCAAAGGGGCAACTAGGGATGGACATTCAATGCTGGCCCAGTCAGCGACGCCCACATCCCCACAAAGATTTTTTAAAATTGAATTGAACCGAGTTCTGAAGAGATTTACCTGGATGTTGCCAGTAATGGAAGGTCTGAGTTGTATCGAGAGGCTGGATAGCTTGGGAGTTTGTTCACTGGAAAGTAGGAGGCTGAAGGTTGACATTATAGAGGGGTATAAAATCTGAGGGGCATGGATAAGGCTAATGACAAGGATATTTTCCCTTGGGTGTGTGAGTTCAAAATGACACATCGTATTTAACCTGCAGGAGAAAGAGTTAAAACAGACATGAGGGTCAGTCTTGCTCTTCTGGCCTCTCTGCTCCATTATGAATTTGGGCCTGTCCCATGAGGTGGCAGCCATATTGGTGTTATATCATGGACCAATGCTGACATCCATTGTACTAATTCAGAATCACCGCCACCAATGAAGGCAACATTGGTTTTTTGATCAAAATTGAGGGAAGAGAAAGTCTCGCTGGCTGGAAGCTGAGAAAAATGCATAAAAGCTGTGATTCATATCATGTTGAGGAACTGTGTGTTGGCAAAAGGATTTTCCCATGGTGCAATTAGGGCCTTTGTCAGCCCAATGGAATTGTAGGAACTGGGGCACCATGGCTACATCAGCACCAACTGATTGAACCAATGCCAAATAAATGAATAACAACTAATTGACTGAGCTAAACAGACTATTTGGGAATGGAGGTAAGTCATTTTGCCCCTTGAGCTTAACCCCAACCATTCAATAAGATCATAAAGGAGGGCTCAATTGATTTGTTGGTAGTGTCCCTCAATCTGAACCAGGAGACCTGGGCTCAAGTCCCACCTGCTTCAAAGGAGTGTAATAACGTCTCTGAATAGGCTGATGAGGAAATAATCTAAGATCATGACTAACCTTCCTGTATTCGGAATTCCAGAATTCCACCTGACCCTCAGAATCTTTAACTCCCTTGCCCAATCTATCAGGCCCATCTTAAAATTGTTTAATGATTGCACTTCTGCCACCTTCTGAGACAGAATATTTCAATATCACCCAACATTCTGAGAAAAAGAAACATTGTCCCTCTATCCTGGAAGGGCTACCTCTAATTACAAAGCAGTGTCCCCGAGCTCTGGGTTTACATGTAAGCTGAAATGTCCTTTCCACATTTAGCTTGTCAAGCCCACCCAGGATTTTACATACTTCATCGAGTCACTCCCCCTCCAGCAAAAAACAAGAGCTGCCTGTAAAATTGTTATTCACAAGGTAACTCATTCATGCCAGATATCAATCAACTAAATACTCACGGAACTACCTCCAATACCTTGACATCCTTCCTTTCAGGAGAACAAAGGCACAGACATTACCGAAGATATGATCCCCTACAGGATCAACTCTAATGTTTGCAATAACCTTTCATGTAGCATCTTGTCAAATGACTCCCGAAATCCAAACGCAACACATCAATGGGCTCCCCTTTATCAATAGCATGCATTACTCATTCAAAGAATTCTGAGTAATTAACTAAAAATAATCTCCATTTAAAACATTCCAGCTGACTATTCCCAATTTTTCCAATGAGGTTCTCCTACAGGATCAATTCTAACTACTTCCCATAACAGTTACCAGGATAACTGAGCAACACGTCCTGCTTACCGGAACCTTTCCTTCTGCAATAGAAGGACTATATCTACTCCTTTGAAATCTCGTTGAACCTTTCCAGATTTGGTTCTGAATATTAGAATATTGACGAAAAAGCAATTATTATCTAATGAACTACAAAAAAAAAGCATGGAGTTGTACTGTGCAGAAAGAAATCCTTTAGTCTAACTCATCTATGCCAAACAGATATGCTAAATTAATGTAGAGCTGTTTGCCCACATTTGGTCCATGTCCCTCTAAATCTTGCTATTCATTCATTGAATCATCAGTAACTGACTGAATCATCACCAACACACACACACAGGACACAGGTAGTCACAGTATGATTTCCCTCTGCTGGGGACTGGATATCTTACACACACACACACGCGTGCGCACAAAACTCTCTTTCTCTGTCTCACACACACACACACTCTCTCTCTCTCTCTGTCTCTATCTCGCACAAACATGCACACAGGCACACACTCTCTCTGTCTCTCTATCTAACACAAACATACACAAGCGCGTATGCGCGCACACACACACACACACACTTACGTACAAAGACACACACATGCAGTCAGTCACAGCTCCAGAGAATCCAGTCTCCTGTTATTGTACATGCCACTGTCCCAGCCAGATCAATAGCAGCTCCTCTAGTGAACAGAGGCCTTGACACTCCTATTTATGCCAGTCAGTCAGAGCCCCCTGTTTTGACCTGATTAAGAGCCCCGATCAGGGAATTCCTATTCTCTGAGGTCCATCTGGCTGACCTTATTCCAATCACTACACTCGACCTGTCTGTTTCTTCATCAAATAAATGTATTTTCTTCAAAATAAATTCATTAAAGAGAGCTGGTCATTTGAGCTGTTTGTCCTCAATTGACATAAAGTGTCTAATTGACCATATCAGAACAAGGTAAAACAATTCCATTTTGCTGTGATATCAGAGAGTGAGAGTGTACCTACCTTGGCCTTCCTACCTGCATTCCCCCTATCATTGTGATATTACCTTCCCTCAAAGAAAAAGGAATATGCAGAAATAACATGATAGATAATCAAAAGTCAACCTTGAACATAGTCGCAAAAGTGAGATTGAAAGTGAGAGTTGTGAGACATACACCTTTAACATTTGAGGAGTCATCAATGTTCCAGATTCAGTTGTTGCTGAAAACCTTTAACTTATGCTTGTAACTTTCTAGTCAGAGGGTGATGGAGACAGAGTCATATAATAATCACGAGACACATGCAACCTGATGCCGGGCGAAGAGATGTTCGAAGTATCTGTGGTAGGTTACAATGCCGAATTAAAGTCATAATCTTATCAGCCTTGGGCTTATTCAATGTCGGTGCAGCCTTTAGATTTCAGGTGACCTACTCCTACTGAGGCATCAGGTCAGATGTATGTTTATACCTTTCATAATACTGGATGGCATTAAAATGTCAGTCGATATATGAAGGAATGGAATAGTCAGAGAATGACCTTCTTATGGCGATACAGAAGGTGGCACTGTGACAGAGGACAGACGACATGATGGGATTTGGCAGCAACATTGTGAATTTCAAAGCTAACTGAGGGTTGAAGTAAGATCCACTGGAGTGCAAGGGTCATGGTGAATGGGAATGATTTGAAATCAGATATGAAGCCCCTTAAATTCACTTGTATTCTTTCTTAGCTGAGTTTGATTGTGATGAAATATCAGACAGTGTTCAGAATACATAGGAATTGTCTCATTAAAGGTAGCAAGGCTATCCACGTGAGTTTCAGCAACCAATGACTAGCGGCAGGACGGAGAGTGATCAATGGTTCAGAGTTTGGCAACCACTTTCCTGTTGATGCATGCGAACAGATCAGATCAGCCACAGAGACTTGTAACCAAGCAGGGTTTGAGTCATTAACTTTGGAAGAGAGAGTGGGAAAACGACTGAAAGTAATCAGGGATACTTTTCAACTATTATTTTATGGTTATGAAATGTGAGACAACAGTCACAAGTGAAAATTAAGATCCTTTATTTCAAACACAGACAATGATAGCCAGAGACCTAAATATGATCTGGTTTTATTATAATGCATTCATTGCACGTGGGTGTTGCTACTGAAAACATTTTTACCCATTGATGATCGCATAACGTCAGCTAAGAGTCACCACATTGCTGTGGGGCTGGTGTCACAAGTAGGTCAGAACAAATAAGGATGGCACTTTCCATCCTCAAATGACATGAGTGAACCAAATGAGATTTTACAAACATTGAAATTCATTATATAGTACCCTATGCAGAAATAACATGATAGATAATCAAAAGTCAACCTTGAACATAGTCGCAAAAGTGAGATAGAAAGCGAGAGTTGTGAGACATACACCTTTAACATTTGAGGAGTCACCAATGTTCCAGATTCAGTTGTTGCTGAAAACCTTTAACTTATGTTTGTAACTTTCTAGTCAGAGGGTCATTTTTTTATTGTATAGTTTCGGACAGAGAGACAAATGTATCATCTTGAAGCATATTTGAAAAGTAACATGCATAAAGCAAACAAATCAATAAAATAGCATCAAAAACCCAATAAAATATGAGAAAATGATCTATTATCAGAATATTCAGAACTCAGAAATTTCGAAAATAAAATGTGAGTGAAATAATATCAATGATGGAGGTGCTGGTATTGGAGTGAAATGGGCACAGTCAGAATTCACACGACACTTCACCTGATGAAGCAGCAGTGTTCCAACTGTGTGTGATTTCGAATAATCCTGTTGGACTATAACCTGGTATCATTTGACATCTGGAGTATGATATAAGGAAAGCAATTTATGTTGCTAGAATGTAATGTACTTTTGCATTCAGTTTTTGAACTGGTGAGATGTTGGTTTTAATCTTTGTTGTAATAAGTAATATCTTAATCTTTCTGGAGCCAACAATTCAAACCATCCTGGGCCAGAAAGCAGATAATTGGGGTGGTACTGGAGAAATATTATGAGATAATTTGTATTGTGAGGGTTTTATGATCAGCAAAGGCAACCTTTGACCTGTTTTTGGTTTTGAAGTATAAAGATTTTGTTGTGTAATGAAAACCCAAGTTTGGGGCATTTTACAGAGACTGGAAGAGGGTAGGTTTTGGAACATATTCTCCTCCAGAAAAACATGTTATCCTCCTGTAATTGTATATTCATGTGAAAATTCAAGGCCAGAAATCTTTGATTATAAATCAGATAGGATCTTTTGATGATAAGAATATTCAGTTATGTAATAATCAAGGGAATGTCTAACAAACTCCCATTAACAGGAAGTGAAAGAAGCAGCTAAGTCATAGCAATTAATGATGAACAGAATGGAACGCTCTCATTCGCCCCATGTAAAGACAGATGGGATGATAGTTTGCCATGCCCTTTGGAAACTTCCAAACTGTTTTATATGTGAAGAGCTCAGATACTTTTATCATTATTTTCATTTCCTTTAATTATGCCCCTTTTCATTACGAATGACAAATATGCAGAGTTGCACACTTGCTTTCACTGAAAAGCAACCACATGAAATGAGAAATGAAATAAAGATGAACCAGCAATCCTGATGTCTGTGTCCAATCGGAGCTGTCCTATAACAACATCATTCCGGAGGTAAGTGAAATGAAAGGAAAGGTTATTGCAAGACAAAACTGAAATTAGGCAGACAAAATGTGAGTGAACTCGTTTACAATTCGCTCCCAACAGTAACGAGTGGCCCAGTTGTTAAAATTGTTGCTATCTATTTGTTGGAATGCAGTCTCTCTGATTCATATCTTTCTGGCGAATGCTTGGGCATTTTACTATATATCTGTGGATGTTGTAACGATGATTCATTGCTCGTATGATTCATTTCATTTATTTCAGGTGACGATTAAAAATCTTGTCTCAATATTATGGCAATCCAAAATAAATTCACAGCCAACCGAAGGGAAGCTTCCACTGCTGTTCATATTTTCATACAAATTAGCATTTTTGATACAAACCAGTTGGTGAATGTTTATGACCTAATTATGCACTCAGGAAATCAGCTGTATATGTTACTGTCTTATAGATTGCCATCAATTCATTCTAAAAGTAATGACTCTGTTTATCGCAGTCACTGGGTATTTTACAGAGCTAATGAACTGTTCCCTGAACTTCGACTGAGTTACTCCATAAATAAACGTATTTGTGCAGCAACTCAAACTCAGCAGCATATATCCTATTCTTTCAAATACAAGCAAACTGTTATTGTAAGATTTGGGATCAATTGCTGCAATTCGATAATATAAGAAATTTATTACATAGGGTGACCACAGCAATATGAAGCTACTCGATATGGTGAACAGTAAAATCATTGACTTCCTTCTGCTCTCCATCTCAGGATCACTGCGCTTCTCTTCCGTGTTCTGACTCCTCAATCCTTTACGAATCTGATTCGCCACTAACACGTATCTGACTGTCAAAGCATTAAAGAGCAAAACTAAACTGAATGGGAGTAATGGTGTTAAAACCTTATCAAACCAGTCATAAACCATCCACCCAAATTCAGTGTAGTAGCTGGCCTTAATTTGACAAGACCAATATACATTGTCAATCACAATTACCGGTTCCCGTGTAATGAAAATGGGAATGTTTTTTAGACAGAAAAGAGTGCAGGTTGTTGAAAGAATAACAGCTGCTGTTTTCACTGTACAATATTTCAGTTTCAGTTTCCGGCAACATATGGTAATAAACCGATCAGCAGAGAATGTGACAGTGAACCAGACAGAACAGTCTGAACTCACTAAAAGCAAAAAGCCAATCACAATGCATGCAGGTGTGAGGTGTAGGAATGATCTCTGGTAAAAGTAATGAACCAGCTGATACAATATAACGTCAGTGACGATCACCATCAGATCCGCTGTTGCCATGGCCACCAGATAATGAGTGGTGCATTTAGAAAGTCCACATTTCCCTCGGGACAGGATAACAATTGCCACTGCATTAACTGTAAAAGGAAGAACTGAAATTAATTCAAAAAATGTAATCGCACATTCTTCTATTTGAGTCGAGATGACATTAGAGTGGTCAGGAAGAATATTAATCTGTAAAATGAATTTTAATCCCAATTCCATCCCATATAAAGCTGCACCTAATGAACAAAGGGTGTGTGGTATTGAACATGAAGTACTGCAAAATATCTATGCTGTCATAAAATGTTCAGTTGAATACCTTACTGTTGTTTACAGAATCAGATTGAACAAGTTGTATTGGCTTCATTGACATCATTCTGTTAATGAAAAAAAAACCCAATCATGAACAGAGCCGCAAACTGTCCATTTTCTTTCTGCTCTCCCAGCCAAGGAGCTATGGACTTAAATATTGTAAGGACACATTTTAACATGGTCACAATGAAAGCTGACATGGAATGGCATCTATAATAAAAATATAGTGCCCAGAATCATGGATTTGACAACATTGCATTCCGTAATTCTGCCTTATGGGACAGATTCATTCTTAAACAATGTTCCAAGAATTTGTGAACATCGGCACCAACAATAGGAAATCAACACCTTATCAACAAGTGGACCTGGAGTTGGGAATTGGACACATGATGGAAAGGGTATATCCATTGAAAAACGAAACCATTGACGAACATCAAGCTAACCAAACGGATCTGTCAATTGATCCAGCAGTTTCACAGAGGATGAGACAAAATGAAGAATTTTTCATGTAAAAAACTATATATTTGGACTTGTTCTTGCAAATGGTTTGCTCTCTGTGTGTACACAACTAGCTGTCTATGCTGCACTTCAACAACTCAACAATTACTTTCAGTCACTTAAAGTCATAGTCGTGTACAAGACGGAAGCAGTCCCTTCATTCCATCTCCTCCATGCTAACCAGATATCCGAAATTAATCAAGTCTCATTTGCCAGCATGTACCCAATATCCCTCTAAACACTTTTTATTCATATACCTACCCAAATACCTTTTAAATCTTGCAATTGTACCAGCCTTCACCACGTCTTCTGACATTTCATTTCATACGCGTATCACCCTCTGCATGAAGAAGTTTCCATTTAGACTGGTTTTAAATCTTTCTCCTCTCAACTTAAAACAATGTTTTTACTCACTTGCCTATCCATGCCCCTCAGCCGTCAATGCTTCAGGAAGCACAGCCCCAGCCTGGGCAGCCTGTTCCTATTGCTCAGACCTTCCATCCCCATGACATTCTTGTAAATCTTTTCTGCACACTTTCAAATTTAACAGCATTTTTCCTTTAATGGGGGACCAGAATTGAAGGCAGTTTTCTAGACTTGGTCTAACCAATGTCATGTACAGCCACAACATGGCATTGAAGTCCAATTGTCAATGCGCTGCCCAATAACGTCAAGTGTACTAAACACCTTCTTTGTGTCCTGCCTACCTGTGATTCCACTTTCAAGGAACTATGAACCTGCATTCCAGGATCTCTTTGTTTGGCACCAGTCCCTAGGTCCCTACCATTAAGTGTACAAGTCCTGCTGTGATTCACGTTTCTGAAAGTTAGCACTTCACATTTGTCTCAATTTCTGGAACTACATTTCGAATCACTATAATTCGTGATTGTTGAAGACTTGAAACACCTACTTAGTGCTGGTGATATGTTAGTTAACTGTTATCACTACTTTCCATTCATGCACTTCCTTGGGAATAGGAAATATTAGAGCTTCTTCCTCTCAACTATTCTTTGAAAGAAAAACCGTCATTGTTCAACAAAATAATGGGGAATTGGATTTGTTAAGCAACGAATGGCTTCCTTGTACATAATCAATTCAACGCAACCATCCCTAATGAATATCCTTTGTTGTCACTTGTCTTCCAGTACAGAAGTACAGGAGTACAGTGGAAAGTGTTTACAATTGTTGCCATATAATGGTGCCACCTTGATACAAGTACAAAAGTTATAAAGTGAAAAAAGCACGGGATTTCCCTGCTGTCGTCACTCCGGGATTCAATCCCTGTCTCGGCCCCTCTCACTCTGCTGCTGCTGTGGGGCACAGCTCCTGTGCTCAGCTTCTGCCCTATCTCCGGTCGCGACTCATCTCCATTCCCCAGTTAGGGGTAGGTTAAAGGTTTGGGGAGAGGATTGAAGAAAAAATACTGCAAAGGGGAGAAGAGGAAAGAAAGGACAAGGAAAAGGAACTGGAGAGACAGTGGCTCCGACTGTAGTATCTTACCCTGCTACCATCTTAATATCTGGTTTGTCTGAAGGCTGTGTTTCTGTGCTGTTTTACTCTAGGAATCCCTGATCTCTGCAATCTACAGCTCAGAGGGATTCTTGTGTTATTGAGCCCAAAACAAACATTGCAACAACCGCGATAATGCATGTGCGATGATGGCAGTGCTAACTGACTCACAGTGAACCCAAATGACAAATACTTCGAACAAAATACAAGCATGGTGGCATGGTATTCCACTGCACAGATCAATGCAACTTTCTAAGTTCTGCTCAGGGAAGGGAATGGCCCAGTGTCGTTACCACTGGACTATTAATCCAGAGACCTGGAATGTACTGGGGACCCAGGTTTGAATCCTCATGGCAAATGATAGAATTTGAAATCAATGGAAACAAAAATCTGGAATTAAGAGTTTCCTGATAACCATGAATCCATTGTTAATTGGTGGTGAAATCCATCTGGTTCACTAATGTCCTTTAGGGAAAGAAACTGCTATCCTGACCTGGTCTGGCTGACATGTGACTCCAGACCCATAGCAATGTGGCTGACTTTTAAACTGCCCTCTGGGCCATCAATGCTGGCATAGCCAGCAATGTTCACAGCTCATGAATGAATATTAAAATAAGAACTTACCAGGGACGCCAATAGCAGCAATAGTGATGTAATATACTTTATCAACAATGGTGAACAACTGCAACATTTTGTGTATGAAGGTTCTGTTACTGGGTGATGAAGCCAAAAGCTTTGAGTTAAACATAATATTACTATGTTCAGAAACCAGTTTATACTCGTTCAGATTCCTAAGGGAATGTTAAAACTGCATCATTGTTCTATTTGGGAAAATATATCACCACTGAGATATTAAGTCCCTGTTGCATTCAAATTATTCAGCTGTGACTTCATAGGAAAACGCCAATCAGAAGGTTTACAACTTTAGTGACTCATTGGTAGACCAATCCCTGTGAGCAATGAATTGCAGAAATCATAGAGTCATAGAGTTGTACAGCACGAAAACAGTCCCTTCACTCAAACTCGTCCACGCTGACCAGACCTCCCAATCTGACCTCGTCTCATTTGCCAACGGTTGGCCATATCCCTCGAAATACTTCCTGTTCATCTCCGCATCCAGATGCCTTTTCTGTGTTACAATGGGACCAGTCTCCATCACAACATCGGGCATCTCGTTCCATACAAACATCACCATTTTCATGAACAAGTTGTCCCTCAGGTTCATAAATCAATGCAGAATCCCAAACTCCAACTGAGACTGAAACCAATATTTGTGTTTGACAGATCCAGCAACCTAAGCTACACAACCAAAGTAATACAGCAGCTCAAGCTAATAAGGGGCTGCTCCTTCTATGGAGGCATTTCAATCAAGCACAGAGACATAGAATATACGAGTGGGGTTAGGCCATTCGATTCTTCAAACCTATGTCCCCGTTCTATATTATCACGGCTGATCATAGAAACCAGCACCCTGCTCCCAGCTTTCTGCAGATATCCTTTATTCGCTTTAGGTTGATAAAAATTCAATTCTTTCTTCGAAATATTTGAAGTCCAGACCGTTCATTATTCTACTACATTGGATTTGATTTCATTTGATTTAATATCATCACATGCACCGAGATACAGATAAATCATACCTTACATAAGTACATCAGGGTAATTGCAGAATATAGTGTTACAGCTACAAAGAAGGTGCAGAGAAAGATCAATTCTAAAATATAAGACGTCCATTCATTCGCCTGATAACAACAGGGAAGAAGCTGTTCTTGAATCCCTTAATGCGTGTCTAAACTGTTGTATCTTTTGCCAGATGGAAGAAGACGACGAAGAGAGTATCACCGGGGTAGTACGGTGGTGGTTCGGTGGGGGAGGTTGGGTTTGTGGGGGGATCTTTAATGATGCTGGCTGCTTTCCTGCAGCTCAAAAGAAGCCTGGTTTGTATGACGGTTTTGGGTGTGTTCGCAGCTGTCTGTGATTTCTTGGAGTCTTGAGCAGAGCGGTTGCCTTACCAAGCGTTGATCCCGCTCCACCGGACACCTTCTAAGTTGCATTGAAACATTTGCTACTCGGGTCGTGAATTTCATTTCATCATGGCGGGGTCTTGATGCATCCTATCACAGTCAGGTTTCTTTCAACATCTAGATTTCAGGTTAGATTTTGTTACTTGTCATTATGAATGACATTATCAGGAATTATGGAAGTCTTATTCCCAAAACGTTGATTCTCCTACTCCTTGGATACTGCCAGACCGGCTGTGCTTTTCCAGGGCAACATCTTGACTCTGATCTCCAAATCTGCAGTCCTCATTTTCTCCAAGTTTAGGATATCTGGTCGGCTTGGAGCAAGGGGTCTATTTGTGTGCTTGATATCTCTATGACTCAATGAATCTCTGACACATTTTTGTTATTCATTCACTAGGACCCACACATTTCTCTCTCCTAAAGATTTATTTGATCTTGCTCTTTTTTAAATCATTTTCAACTGACCTATTCTTCCTGACTAAATGTGCAACCTCACACTTGCCCACTCACCAGTTTCCTCATTTCCCCTCCCCCACCCTGTCTCAGTCAAATCCATCAAATTCAGCACCGCCTTCCTAACCTGAGATCTTCTTCCCTACCTCTCCGCCCCCACCCCAGTCTGACCTATCACCCTCACCTTGACCTCTTTCCACCTATCACATTTCCGACACCCCTCCCCCAAGTCCCTCCTTCCTACCTTTTATCTTAGCCTGCTGGACAAACTTTCCCCATTCCTGAAGAAGGGCTTATGCCCGAAACGTCGATTCTCCTGTTCCCTGGATGCTGCCTGACCTGCTGTGCTTTTCCAGCAACACATTTCCAGCACTTTACATTTTGTCTGTCAAGTTTTTTTCCGCTGGTTCAGTGAATTGGCCACACTAAATGGCCCATAATATTCAGTGATGTGTAGGTTAGGTGCATTAATCAAGGGTAAATGCAGAGTAAAAGGGTGGGGGAGTGAGTCTTTGTCAGGTACTCTTCAGAAGGTCAGTGTATACCTGTTGAGCGGAAAGGCCTGTTTCCACACTGGAGAGATTCTATGATCTTCTATGAAATGAATGGAATTGAAGAGTGACAAACCCCCAGGACCTGATGGCCTCCATCTGTGCACGTTGCCAATGCCCTCACCATAATCTTTCAGAATTCTCTGGATTTAGGAGTTGTACTCTGGATTTGCAAACTTGCTCATGTCGCTTCGCTCTTTGAGAAGGGAGACAGAGGGAAACCAAGGAATTTCAAATGAGGTAGCCTTACATCTGTGATGGGGACATTGTTAAAATATGTAATAAAGGACAGGGTAACAATCTATCAAAAAAAGTCAGCTAATCAGAGAGTCAGCATGGATTCATGGAGGGTAGGTCATGCCTGGCAAAGCTCATTTTAAGAGGTGACAAAGTAGTAGACAGAGATAAGTCAATGGATGTTGTTTATGCGGATTACTTCCTACCAAAAATGTACACCCACTGTGGAGAAATGCTTAAGCATTGTTTCCAAGTTCTCCAGGTGCACTTTATTGGTTTTCCTAGTTCTTGGCACGTTACCTAGATAAATGGTGGTCTAGGGTACATCTTGTAAAATGCTCCCCCTTGTTCATTGGAAAACAGTACAGGCTGATGTTAGTCCTGTATATTAGTACAAACCCTTATGGGCATTAACTATAGCATACTCCTGAGATTCATCATCTAACTGCTTGTACACATGGCTCATCCAAATTCGTGAAGGAACTCCTTCTTGCCAATTTTGAACATAAGCCTGGTATTCAGCCAGCTGTGAAAAGCAGTTTTCCATTTGCTCGAAACCCCCCAAACACAAAACCATCCTTCGGGCTTCACAATCAGTAGGTCCAGTGCTGCCCACTCTGCAAGCTGTACTGGTTCAATCTTCCTTCCCCTTCCAACCTCCTGATTTCTGCCTCTCCTTTTCCCGTAAGGCAAATGGCACAGGGTGGGACTTGCAGAATTATGGCATTGCTTCTTGGTCAACTTGTAACGTGACCTATGCCCGTTTGATAGTCCCTCGACTTTCCTGAAAACCTTCTGGGTATTTAATAAAGACTTCACTCTGCCAGCCATTTTCCAGTCGAAAAATGTTGAGTCAATTCAGTTGAAAATTTCTCAATTTCACCCCATCAGGCTTGGACCCTATACTTTTACCAACCAGTTTTACCTGAACCACCTGCTTCTCATAACAGACCTTAACTGAAGTTGTCCCCTTCATCTGTAAAGGTTTCCCAGCATAGGCTCACAGTCTGGCCAAGTTCTTATGATAATGATTCGAATCCAGAGTGAATTTTTTTCAAGACTGCTTCCGCAACCACTGAAAATAACGCATTAGTCTCAACCTCCATTAGAACTTGCGTCCATTTAGCCCACCATTTATTTTATTTGGTTATGGTTTGGTTGTGCAAGTCAGTTTGACTGTTCAAAACCAGCTGCCTGTGGGCTTTCCAGGGTGTGCACGGTCCTGGATACCGGCGCGTGAGCTCTCTTATTTAATTTAGGCAGAGCGGGAATCTTTTACTATCTCAAGTTTGCACACCAGCTGCAACTACAATGGCCTGCTGGCTTGGATTGTTCAGAAAATTTGGCAGACTAGGCATATTTTCAGGATTTTGCTGTGGGCTGACCAGAAGTCCTTCTTTTCAGGATATCTCCTGAGTGAGGCTATGCAAATACCTTCACTCAAGTGGTGTTCCCCAAGCTCAGTCAGCTTGGTGAGGGTGTCCACTTTTGTCAGCATACCCTGAAACTCAATGGTCCACTTTCCACATTTTCCAGTTGTAGTGCCTGTTTGAGTTTCCGTTGGGCTTCAGCTGAGAACATAGAACACAGAACAATCCAGCACAGTACAGGCCCTTGGGCGCTTAATGTTGTGCCAGCCTTTCATCCTGCTCTAAGATCTGACTAACCTCCATACACTTCATTGTACAATGTCCCATATGCCTATCCAAGAATTGCTTAAATGTCCCTCATGTATCTGATTCCACTACTACTGCTGGCAATGCATTCCACACACCCACCACTTTCTGTGTAAAGAACTGACCTCTAATATCTGCCCTAAACATTCCTTCAAATACCTTAAAATTATGCCTCATTATGATAGACGTTTCTGCCATGGGAGAAAGTCTCTGCCTATCCACTGCTTCTCCACATCCTGTGCACCTCTCAATCTTCTTCAATCCAATGAGAAAAGCCCGAGCTGCCATAACCTTTTTTCATAAGACATACCCTGTAGTCCAGGCAGCATCCTAATAAATCTCCTCTGCACCCTCTCGAAAGCTTCCAGATCTTTCCTATGATGAGACGACCAGAACTGACAATAGACAATAGACAATAGGTGCAGGAGTAGGCCATTCAGCCCCTCAAGCCTGCACCGCTATTCAATATAATCATGACTGATCATTCCTAATCAGTATCCTGTTCCTGCCTTATCTCCATAACCCTTGATTCTACTATCTTTGAGAGCTCTATCCAACTCTTTCTTAAATGAATCCAGAGAGTGGGCCTCCACTGCCCTCTGGGGCAGAGCATTCCAAACAGCCACCACTCTCTGGGTGAAGAAGTTTCTCCTGAGCTCTGTCCTAAATGGTCTACCCCGTATTTTTAAGCTGTGTCCTCTGGTTCAGTGGAAATATGTTTCCTACTGCCAGAGTGTCCAATCCTTTCATAATCTTATCCGTCTCAATCAGATCCCCTCTCAATCTTCGAAACTCAAGGGTATACAAGCCCAGTCGCTTCAGTCTTTCAGTGTAAGGTAATCCTGCCATTCCAGGAATTGATCTCGTGAACCTACGCTGCACTCCCTCAATAGCCAGAATGTCTTCTCAAATTTGGAGACCAGAACTGCACACAGTACTCCAGGTGTGGTCTCACCAGGGCCCTGTACAGCTGCAGAAGCACCTCTTTGCCTCTATACTCAATTCCTCTTGTTATGAAGGCCAGCATGCTATTAGCCTTCTTCACTACCTGCTGTACCTGCATGCTTGCCTTCATTGACTGGTGTACAAGAACACCCAGATCTCTCTGTACTGCCCCTTTACATAAATTGATTCCATTGAGGTAGTAGTCTGCCTTCCTGTTCTTTCTACCAAAGTGGATAACCATACATTTATCCACATTAAACTGCATCTGCCATGCATCTGCCCACTCACCTAACTTGTCCAGGTCACCCTGTAATCTCCTAACATCCTCATCACATTTCACCCTGCCACCCAGCTTTGTATCATCAGCAAATTTGCTAATGTTATTGCTGATACCATCTTCTATATCATTAACATATATTGTAAAAAGCTGCGGTCCCAGCATGGATCCCTGCGGTACCCTACTAGTCACTGCCTGCCATTCCGAAATGGAGCTGTTTATCACTACCCTTTGTTTCCTATTAGCCAACCAATTTTCAATCCAATCTAGTACTTTGCCCCCAATACCATGCACCCTAATTTTACTCACTAACCTCCTGTATGGGACTTTATCAAAAGCTTTCTGAAAGTCCAGGTACACTACATCTACTGGATTTCCCTCATCCAACTTCATAGTTACATCCTCAAAAAATTCAAGAAGATTAGTCAAGCATGATTTCCCCTTCATAAATCCATGCTGACTCTGTCCTATCCTGTTACTACTATCCAGATGTGCAGTAATTTCATCCTTTATAATAGACTCCAGCATCTTTCCCACCACTGAGGTCAGACTAACTGGTCTATAATTTCCTGCTTTCTCTCGCCCACCTTTCTTAAAAAGTGGTATAACATTAGCCACCCTCCAATCCTCAGGAACCGACCTCGAATCTATTGAACTCTGGAAAATAATCACCAACGCATCCACGATTTCCCGAGCCACCTCCTTCAGTACCCTGGGATGCAGACCATCAGGCCCCGGAGACTTATCAACCTTCAGACCTAACAGTCTCTCCAACACCAAATCCTGGCAAATATAAATTCCCTTAAGTTCAGGTCCTTCAGCCACTGTTACCTCAGGGAGATTGCTTGTGTCTTCCCCAGTGAACACAGATCTGAAGTACCCATTTAATTCCTCTGCCATTTCTTTGTTCCTAGTAATATATTCCCCCGTTTCTGTCTTCAAGGGCCCAATTTTTGTCCTAACCATTTTTTTGCCTTGCACATACCTAAAAAAGCTTTTACTATCCTCCTTAATATTCTTGGCCAGTTTACCTTCGTACCTCATTTTTCCTCTGCATATTTCCTTCTTAGTAATCCTCTGTTGCTCTTTAAAAGCTTCCCAGTCCTCAGTTTTCCCACTTATCTTAGCTATGTTATACTTTTTCTCTTTTAACTTTATATGTTTCTTTACTTCCCTCGTCAGCCACGGCTGCCCATGCCTCCTCCTGGGACCTTTCTTCCTTTTAGGAATGAACTGATCCTGCAACTTCTGCATTATACACAGAAATATCCGCCATTGTTCCTCCACGGTCATCCCTGCTAAGGTATTGCACCATTGAACTTTGGCCAGCTCCTCCCTCATAGCTCCATAGTTCCCTTTATTCAACAGAAGTACTGTCACTTCCGACTGTACCCTCTCCCTCTAAAATTGCAGATTGAAGCTTATTGTATTATGGACACTACTTCCCAATGGCTCCTTCACTTCGAGGTCTCTGACCAATTCTGGTTCGTTACACAATACCAGATCCAGAATTGCCTTCTCCCTGGTCGGCTCCAGCACCAGCTGCTCTAAGAATCCATCTCTGAGGCACTCCACAAAGTCTCTTTCTTGAGGCCCAATACCATCCTGATTCTCCCAGTCTACCTGCATGTTAAAATCTCCCATAACAACTGTAGTGACATCTTTGCGACAGGCCAATTTCAGCTCCTGATTTAACTTACATCCGACATCCAGACTACTGTTTGGGGGCCTGTAGATGACTCCCAAGAGGGTCTTTTTACCCTTAGTATTTCGAAGCTCTATCCACACTGACTCTACATCCCCTGACTCTAGGTCCCCCCGCGCAAGGGACTGAATATCGTCCCTTACCAACAAGGCCACCCCACCCCCTCTGCCCGTCAGTCTGTCCTTACGATAGCACCTGTATCCTTGAATATTCATTTCCCAGGCCCTGTCCACTTGAAGCCACATCTCAGTTACACAATATTCCAAGTGTGGTCCAACCAGTGTTCTTTAGAGCTGCAGCATAACCTCGCAACTCTTGAACTCCATCACCCTGCTAATGAAAGCTGACACACCATATGCCTTTGGAATAAATCTGAGTGGCAACTTTGAGGGATCTTTGAACATGGATCCCAAGATTCCTCCGTTCCTCCACACTACGAAGAATCCTGCTTTTAACCCTGCATTCAAATTTGAACTTCCTAAGTGAATTACTTCACACCTTTCCAGGGTGAGCTCTATTTGCTAGTTATCAGCTCAGTTTTGCATCCTCACAATGTCCTGTCGCAACCTACAAAGCCCTCCACACCACGCACAACTCTACCAACCTTCTTGTCATCGGTAAGACTACTAACCCACACTTCCACTTCCTCATCCATCCTCATAAAAATCACAAAGAGCAAAGGTCCCAGAACCGATCTCTGTGAAACACCACTGGTCACTGAGATCCACACTGATTATTTTCCATCTCCTATCATCCCTTGTCTTTTATGGACCAGTAAATTCTGTATCCAGAGCCAAATTTCCTGTATCCCATGCCTCCTTATTTTCTGAACAAGCCTTTCATGGGGAACCTCATCAAATACCTTGCTAAAACCTGTACACCACATCCACTGTTCGACCTTCACCAATGTGCTTTGTCACATCCTGAAAGAATTCAATAAGGTTTGTGAGGCATGACCTGCCCCTCACAAAGTCATGCTGACTACCACTAATCAAACTATGGTTTTCCAAGTAATCATAACTCCTGTCTCTCAGAATCCCCTCCAAAACCTTGCCAACTACTGGGATTAGACTGACTGGTCCATAATTCCCAGGATTATCCGTATTCCCTTTCTGGAACAACGGAATAATATTTGCTACTCTCTAATCATCTGGCACTACTCCAGTGAACAGTGAGGACATGAAAATCATTGCCAAAGGCACAGCAATCGCTTCCCTCACTTCCTGTAGAAACGTTGGCTATATCTCGTCTTTCTTAAGAGATTTACCTACCTGACGTTTGAAAACATATTCAGCACCTCCTTCTTCCCAACATTAATATTTTCTAGAATAGCAATCTGTTTCAGAAACGTCAAGGTCCCTCTCAGCAGTGAATACTGAAGCAAAGTATTCAATAAGGATCTCCCCTACTTCATCTGACTCCAGGCACAAGTTCGCTCCACCAGCCCTGATTGGCACTACCCTCACGGTGGCCATCCTCTTGTTTCTGACATTAGTGCAGAATGCCTTAAGGTTTTCCTTAATGCGACCCACCAAAGCTTTTTCATACCTGCTTCAAGCCTTATTCCTGATATTTCTTGCATTAGATTGGACACACTTCAAACCATCACACTGACTGAACCTTTGTCCTATCAAGTGCCTATCCCTCATCACAGACTCTCTGCACGCTGTATCTGGCTATCAGTGCCTACACCATCATCTGATCCATAGGTCAGGTTCCACCCCCTAAATCCATTCTTCAGTTACTTCCTGGCTACCTTGTAACACTCTAATGCCCTGTCTGATCCTTGCCTCCTTAAATAAGATTTCTTCTTCCTCTTGACTAGATGTTCCACATCCCTTGTCATCTAAGTTTCTTTCAACCTATCATACCTTCCGTGCCTCAGTGAGACAAACCTGCTCAGCACTATCAGCACATATTTCCTAAACAACCTCCACATTTCTGTTGTGCATCTCACTGAGAACATTTGTTCCCAATTTAGGTGCCTGAGTTCCTTCCTAATAGCGTTGTAATTCACCCACACACAATTAATTTCCCATACCATCTGTTCCTGTCTCTCTTCTTGACAACAGCAAAGGTCAGGGAGAGGTGATCACTGTCACCGAAATGCTGTCCCACTGAGGAATGTGCCAGCTGGACTGGTTTGTTGCCAAACACCAAATCCAAGATGACCTCCCCTCTCGTCAACCTATCCTGGACACTGACAAAAACTGGTCCATCCAAACAATCAATATGAGAGAAGTTAGAGTCACTCATGGCCACAACCCTATTACTTCTGCGCCTTTCCAAATTCTGTCTCCCAATCTGCTCATCTGTCTCTCTGTTGTTCTTGGGATGTTTGCAGAAAACTCCAAATAAAGTGACTGCTCCTTTCCTCTTTCTGACTTCCACTCATAATCATTCTGCAGAGAAACCATTTTGGACGACCTCCCTTTCGATGGCTGTGACACTATCAGTGATGAGCAATGCCACTCCCTCACTTCCTTTACCTCCACGCCCCCACTCCCATTCCTTTTGAAACATCTAAACTCTGGAACTACTAACAACCATTCCTGCCCCTGCGATATTCAAGTCTCCGATGGCCAAAACATCATAGCTCCAAGCACTGATTCATGCTCTGAGTTTGTGACCCTTATTCCCGATATTTCTTGATTGGACACACTTCAACCCATCACACTGACAGAACCTTTGCCCTATCAAGTGCCTATCCCTCATCACAGACTCTGCACGCTGTATCTGGCTATTCACTGCCTACACCATCATCTGATCCATAGCTCAGGTTCCCACCCCCTGCCAATCCAGTTTGAACTATCCCAAAGAGCTCTAGCAAACCTCCCTCCCAGGATATTTGGTGCTCCTCCAGTTCAGGTATAACCTGTCCTTCTTGTACAGTTCCCACCTTCTCCAGACTGTATCTCGATGATCCACACATCTGAAGCCCTCCCTCCCGCACCAGCCCTACAGCCAGATGTTCAGCTGCGCTCACTCTCTATTTCTTGCCTTTCTAGTATGTGGCACCAGTAGCAATCCTGAGTTTACTACTCTGCTCATCCTGCACCTTTGCTTCCAATTTCACTTCCTATATTTACTTTTCAGCTCTTAATTCCTAGTCTTGGCTATGTCACTAGTACCGGTATGTACCACGACTTCTGGCTGCTCACCTTCCCTCTTAAGAAGCCTGTCAACTCAGTCCGAGACATCTCTGACCCTGGCACCCGAGAGGCAATATACGATCAATGAGTTATGCTCATGACCACTGAATCTCCTGTCTGTTACTCGCACGATTGAATCTCCTATCACAATTGTCCCATTCTCTCCCCTTCCCTTCTGAGCCACAGAGCCAGGCTCAGAGGCAGAAACCTGATAGGTTTTCCAACCCCATCCCCCACCCCGCCACCCAACATTCTCCATAATGGGACATTTATTTCGGTGCTTGTAGATACTTTGGCATTGTGGCATCATTAATCCGAATCTCTTCATTCCTGAAATCCACAGAGGCCGATATCCCATCACCAAGGAAACCTTCAGGTTTAGATTTTGGTTTTATTGTAAGAGGTACAAGAGTGCAGTGAAAAGTGTTCAATTTTGCCAAACACCAGACTATCTGAGGTACAAAGTACTGGAGTGCAAAATATTAGTTACAGAAGCAGAAAACTAAATAAATAAGTAAAAGAAAACTACATTCAATCGCACCGTCAGGCAACTGGTTGTTTGCACCATCTACCCGTTTCTGCATGGGCTTCCTTTGGGTCCGCCAGTTTCCTCTTACAGTCCAATGATGTGAATCTCTCAGCTGTCCAGCCAACTGAGCTACTGATGCACTGGAAGATCGTGACAAACTTCAATGGGACATGGGGAGGATGGTGGAATGTGTGGACAAACGGCAGATAGAAATTCAATTTGGGGACATGTGAAATGTTTTGATTTGGTTGGAAGACAACAGACAGAGAGAACAAAATAAAGAATCTGATTCCAAAAGACTTGCAGGAGCAGGAGAATTTCGGTAAGTCAGTAACAGGAGAGGGTGGTGAGACCAGTTAATGAAGTACACACAATCCTTGATTTGTTATAGTCACAGTCTGAGATACAGTGAAAAGTATTGCTTTTTGCTGTCCAGTTAAATTACACCTTACATAAGTACATGAGGGTAATGGAACAGAATGCAGAATACAGTGTTGCAATTACAGACAAGGTGCAGAGAAAGATAAACTCTAATATAAGAAGGATCTTTTCACAAACCTGATAGCAACGGAGAAGAAGCTGTTATTGAATCTGTTGGCACGTGTTTTCAGACGTTTGTACCTTCTGCCTAATTGAAGAGAATATAAGCAGGGTGGGAGGGGTCCTTGAATATGTTGGTTGCTTTCCTGAAGCAGCGGGAAGTGTAGACGGCGTCAGTTGAAGGAAGGCTAGTTTGTGTGATGGACTGGGCTGTGTTCACAACTTTCTGCAATTTCTTGCGGTCTTAGAATGGTTGCCAAACCAAGCTGTGATGCATTCGAAAAGGATGCTTTGTATGGTGCATCCATAAAAGTCGGTAAGAATCATTGTGGCAAATTTCCTTAGCCTATTGAAGGCATTAGGGAGGCTGCAAATAGTTTCAGAGTGAAGGCAGTTATTTGTTTGTGAAATAGGTCGGAGACACTTGAAGTGTTTGGGAAAATGGAGAGGAATATTGATAAAAGTGTTGAAAGCCATGAGGCATCTGGAAAGAACTGAAAATAAGAAACAATCTTGCTGGTTGAGTGAACAAGAATGAGGTCTTATTTACCCTTTGACTTCATGAGATGATAAAGACAAGAAAGGGTAAGGCCATAGAGGTCCCTTTGGTGGTGAATGAGGCCTCTTCTGGAGTATTGTGTGCAGTTCTTTGTTATCACTCTGTCACTCTGTTATCAGAAGGACATCCTGTACAGAAAAAAAGCAGAACAAATCTAACTCAGGCAATTACCACCCCATCAGTCTACTCTCGATCATCAGTAATGTGATGGAAGGTGTCATCAACAGTGCTATCAAGCAGCATCTGCTCAGTAATAACCTGCTCAGTGACGCCCTGATTGATTTCTGCCAGGGCTGCTCAGCTCCCGACCTCATTACAGCCTTGGTTGAAACACGGTCAGAAGAGCTGAATTCCAGAGGTGAGGTGAGAGTGACAGCCCTTGACATCAAGGTTGCATTTGACCAAGTGTGGCATCGAGGATCCCTCACAAAACTAGAATCAATGTGTATAAGGGGACAAACTCTCCACAGGTTGGAGTTATACCTGGCATGTAGGAATATGATTGTCATTGCTCCAGGACATCGCTGCAAGAGTTCCTCAGGGAAGTGTCCTGGGACCAAAAACCTTCAGATGTTTCATCAATGTCCTTCTATCCATTGTAAGATTAGAAGTGAAGGTGTTCGCTGATGACTGCCCAGTGCACAACACCGTTCATGACTCCTCAGATATTGAAATTGTCCGTGTCCAAATGGAACAAGATCTGGACAATATTCAGGCTTTTGCTGGCAAATGGCAAGTTCCCACATAAATCCAGGCAATGACCATCTCCATTAAATTTAACCACCATTCACTGGTGTTACCATCAATGATTCCCCCCATCATTAACATCATGGGTGTTATCATTGACCAGAAACTCAATTCAATTCACAATATAAATGCACTGGCTTCAAGAGCAGGTCAGAGTCTAGGAACACGCGCCAAGTAAATTACCTCTTGTCTTCACAAAGCCTGTCCACCATCTACAAGGCAAAAGTTAGGGGAGTGATGGAATACTCCCCACTTGGGTGCAGCTCTAACAAAATTCAAAAGGCAAAGCAGCCCCCATTTGTTTGGCACCACATCCACAAGCATCCAATCCTCCACCAGTTGCAGCAGCGTGTTACCATCTGCAAGATGCATTGCAGATATTCGGCAAAGATCCTTACATAGAACCTTCCAAATGCGTAAACACTTCCATCCACAAGGACAGGGGCAGCAGAGGCATAGGAACACCACCAAATTTCATGTTCACCTCCAAGTCGCTCATCATCCTGACTTGGAAACATACTGCCATTTCTTCATTGTCATTAGGTGAAAATCCTGGAATTTCCATCCTAATGGCACTGTGGACCTACCTACAGCAGGTTAACTGCATCAGTTCAAGAAAACAACTCACCACCACCTTCCCAAGGGGCAACTAGGGACAGGCAATCAATGCTGGCCCAATCAGCGACGCCAAAATCCCCACAAAGATTATTTCAACCATATCAAATTGGACAGAGTTCTGAAGAGATTTACCTGGATGTTGCCAGGGATAATGGGTTTGAGTTATAATGAGAGACAGGATAGCCTGGGAGATTTTTTTTTCTGGCATGTAGGAGGCTGAAGGGTGACTTTATAGAGATTTATAAAATCATGAGGCGCATAGATAATGCGAATGACAAGGGTGTCTTCCCTCGAGTGTGGGAGTTCAAATTTAAGGATCATATTTTAATGTGGCAACAGAAAAACTTAAAACAGACATGAGTGTCAGTCAACACTTGCTCTTCTCGCTCTCCCTGCTCGTTAATGAAATTGTGTCCCATGAGGTAGCAGCCATATTGGTGTTTTATCACCGACCACTGTTGACATCCATTGTATTAATTCTGAATCACTCCCACCAATTGACTAATGGAGGCAACTTTGTTTTTTTTTGATCAAGTTTAAAGGAAGAGAATGTCAAGGTGGCTGAAAGTTAAGAAAAAAATACATAAATGCTGTGTATCACATCACGTTGAGGAACTGTGTGTTGGCAAAGAGATTTTCCGAGTGCATTTTGGACATTATCAGAAATAGGGACTTTCTCAGCCCAGGAGAATTGTGGGAACTGTGTCCACCATGACTACGTCTGCACCAACTGATTCAACCAATGCCAAATAAGTGTATGTCAGCCAACTGACTAAAGCTAAACAGACCGTGAAGGAACAGAAGTAGGTCATTTGGCCCCTTGAGCTTCACCCCCACCATTCAATAAGATCATGGGGAAGAGCTCAATTGCCTTGTTGGTAGTGTCCCTCACTCTGAGCCAGGAGACCTTTGTTCAAGACATACCTGCTCCAGAAGATGGCAATAACATCTCTGTATATGTTGATGAGGAAATAATCTAAGGTCATGGCAAATCTGCCTGTGTTTTGAATTCCATAATTCCACCTGACCCTCAGTATCTTTAACTCCCTCACCCAATCTATCAGCCCCATCTTAAAAATATTTAATGATTGAACTTCTGTTACCTTCTGAGACAGATTTCAACGCCACACAACATTCTGAGAAAAAGAAGGATTGTCCTTCTATTCTGAAAGGTCTACCTCTAATTAGAACATAGTGCCTTCTAGCTCTGGGTTGACATGTAAGTGAAAACATCCTTTCCACGATCAGCTGGTCAAGTGCACCCAGGATTTTAAGCACTCCAATCGAGTCACTCCCACCTCCAGTAAAAACAAGAACTGACTGTAAAATTGTTCTTCACAAGGTAACTCATTCATCCCAGGTATCAATCAACTAAACACTCCCCGAACCACCTCCAATGCATTGACATCCTTGCATTCAGGAGAACAAAACTACAGACAGTATCTGAGAAGTGATCCCCTATAGAAGTGATCAACTCCAATGTTCTGCAATAATCTTTCATGTGGCATCTTATCAAATGACTCCTGAAATCCAAACACGATACATCAATGGGCTCCACTATATCATTAACAACCATTACTCCTTCAAAGAAGTCCTGGTAGTTGACTAAAGATATTCTCCATTTCAAAAATTCTAATCTTTCTAATTTTTTCAATGCGATTCTCCTTCAGGACGAATCCTAACAACTTTGCCTTAAGAGTCACCAAGCTAACTGACCTACACCTCCTGCTTTCCCTAACCTTTCCTTCTTCAGAGAAGAACTTTGTCTGATACTTTGCAATCTCATTGAACATTTCCAGATTTGCTTCTGAATGTTACAATTTTTACACCAACACATTTATTGTCTCACGAGCTAATAAGAAACATGGAGTCATCGAGTTGTACAGCACGGAAACAAACCCTTTAGCCAATTCGTCCATGCCAAGCAGATATGCTAAATTAATCTAGTCCTGTTTGCCAGCATTTCGCCCAAATCCTTTTAAACCCTTCCTATTCTTGCACCTGTCCAGATCCCTTTTCGATGCCCTTTTAAGAAGATGTATTGGTTAATTAAAGCTGCGATTTCTAATTGTCTATGACTTTGATTGAATCATCACTGACTGAATGAATCATCACTGACTCAAACACAGGCAGTCACAGCCTGATTCCCCTCTGCTGGTCTGTAAATATTATGCACGCACCCATAAACACACGTACAGACATATTCTCTCTCTCTCTCTCTCACGCACACACACACACATATGCACACACACATACACACTCACACCATCATGCCCCTCTGCTGAGGACTGTACATGTTACGCACAAATGCAGACAGTCACAGCTCCAGAGAGGACAGTGACCCATTATTGTACATATCACTGACACAGTTAGCTCAGGCCTGTCTCCTAGAGTGAGCAGAGCCCTTAACACCACTGTTTATGTAAGTCAGTCAGGGCTCTCTGATTGGACCAGATTATAAATCAGATAGGGTCCTTTGATGCTAAGTATATTCACTTGTGTGAATAAACAAAGAAAAATCTAACAAACTACCAAGAACAGGAAGTGAAAGTAGCAGCTCAGTCACAGCTATAGATGTTGCACAGAATGAAACTCTCTTATTCGAGTACAGTAAAGTTAGAAGGCAGGATATTTTTGCCATGTACTTTAAAAACTTTCAAACTGTTTTATGTGTGAAGAGCACTGATACGTTCTTATTATTTTCTTATCCTTTATTCATGTGACTTTTCATTACTAAAAACAAAAGTGCAGAGTTGCAGACTTACCTTTCACTGAAAAACTACCACATTAAATGAGAAATGAAATAAGGATGAATCAACAATCCTGATTTGTGTTTCAAAGCCGAACTGTTCAATAATAACATCATTTCAGACCCTGACAAATCATTTCTGAGGTAAATGAAATGAGAGGAAAACAAAACAGAAATGGAGCAGACAAAATGTGAGTGGACTCGTTTGCAATTCATTGCCAGCACTAACGAGTGGTCCAGTGGTTACATTCGGTGATACCTATTCGAGGGAATGCAATGTCCCGAATTCGGTTCTTCCTGTAGATTTTCTTTTATGTGTGTTACTGCTGCAATGGTACAACTCTTGTGAGCCAATTATTCATTACATTTACTTCAGGTGAAGATTAAAAATCTTGGCTCAGTATTATGGCTATACCAAAGCAAAATAGCATCCAATCGAAGTTAAATATACACTGCTCATCGTATTTTCAAATAAACTAACAGTTTGGATACAAATCATTTGATGGACTTTTAGTACTCATGGCTGCATCAGGGGAAAAAAAGTCGTATATGATATTGTATTATACATTGCCATCAATTCATTCTAAAAGCAAAGATTCTGCTGATTGAAGTCAGTGGGTATTTTACAGTGTGAATGAACTGTTCCCTGAACTTCGACTGAGTTATTCCATAAATAACCGTATTAGTGCAGCAACTCAAACTCAACAGCATATATCCAATTCTTTCAAACACAAGAAAACTGTTATTGTAATATTTGGGATCAATTGCTGCAATTTGATAATATATGAAAATTATCACATAGGGTGACCACAACAATATGAAGCTACTCGATATGGTGAACAGTAAAATCATTGACTTCCTTCTGCTCTCCATCTCAGGATCACTGCGCTTCTCTTCCGTGTTCTGACTCCTCAATCCTTTACGGATCTGATTCGCCACTAACACGTATCTGACTGTCAGCGCATTGAAAAGCAAAACTAAGCTAAATGGGAGTAATGGTGTTAACACTTTCTGAAACCAGTCATAAACTATCCATCCGAGTTCAGTATAATAGCTGTCCTTAATTTGACAAGACCAGTGTACATTGTCAACAACAATTGTAGGTTCCCGTGTCATGAAAATTGGAATACTTTTTAGACAGAAAAGTGTGCAGGTTGTTGAAAGAATGATAGCTGCTGTTTTGACGGTACAATATTTCAGTTTCAGTTTCTGGCAACAAATGGTGACAAACCGATCAGCGGAGAAAGTGACAGTGAACCAGACAGAACAGTCTGAACTCACAGAAAGCAGGAAGCTGATCCCAATGCATGCAGGTGTGAGGTGCAGGAATGACCCCTTGTAAAAATACTGATTCAGTTGATACAATATGACATCAGTGATGACGAACATCAGATCCGCTGTTGCCATGGCCACCAGATAATGAGTGGTGCACTTGGACAGTCCACATTTTCCTTGGGACAGGATCAGAATTGCCAATGCATTAACTGAAAGAGGGAGAAGTGAAATTAATTTGGAAATTGTAGTTCGAAAAGCCTTGCTTTTCAGTTGAGATGGCATTAGAGCTCTCAGGAAGAATATTAAAATGTATATTTGAACTTGTTCCTGCAAATGGTTTGCTCTCTCAGTATACACAACCAGACGTCTGTTCTGCACTCTAACAGTTGCTTTCAGTCACTTTGGTTCCAACACAGAAACAGACCTTTTAGTGCACCCATCCATGCTGATTGGATATCCTAAATAATCTAGTCCCATTTGCCAGTATTTAGCCAATATCTCTCTAAGTCTTTCTTATTCATGTATCCATCAAGATGCCTTTTTATGTATTATAATTATATCAGCCTCCAGCACTTCCTCTGGCAGCTCATTCCATACACACTTCACCCTATGCATGAAAAACCTGCTGCTTAGAACCCTTTTAAATCTTTCCTCTCTCACTTTAAACCAATGCCCTCTATGTTTGGACTCCCTTGCCCTGGAGAGAAAACCTTGATTATTTACTCTATCTATGATCCTCAGCCTTCGATCCTATAGCGAACCAGCTCCAGCCTTTCCTGCCTTCCCTACAGCTCAGAACTCCCATGTACATCCTTGTAAATCTTTTCTGAAGACTTTCAAGTTTAATAACATTTCTCCTGTAGCAGGCTTAAACGATGTCTTGTACAGCCACATCATATCATCCCGACTCCTATATTGAATGCGCTGCCAATAAGTTTACTAAACACCTTCTTTACTGTCCTGCCTATCTGCGACTTCATTTTCAAGGAACTATGAACCTGCATTCCAAGGTCTGTTTGTTTGGCAACAGTCTCCAGGACCCTATCATTAAGGATTTCCCTGCTGCTGTCACTCTGGGATTCAGTCCCAGATCGCTCTGCTGCCGCTGTGGGACATGACCCATGTGCTCAGCTCTCGCCCTACCTCCGGTCATGACTTGTCTCCATTCCCCAGATAGGGTTTGGTCAAAGATTCGGGGTGGGGTTGTGAAGAAAAAAATACTGCAAAGAGGAGAAGATTAAAAGAAAGGAAAGGGAGAAGGAACTGGAGAGAAAGCAGTTCAGACTGGAATGTCTTACTCTGCCACGGTCTTAATATCTGGTTTGTCCGAGGACTCTGTCTCTATGCTGTATAACTCCATGAGTCTCTGATCTCTGCAATCTACTGCTCGCAGGGATTGTCCTATTATTGAGACCAAATCAAAACTTAGAACAATCCTGATAATGCATGCGCGCTGATGGCAGTGCGAAGTGACCCACAGCAAACACAAGTGGCAAAAACCTCGAGCAAAATACAAGCATGGTGGCATGGTGTTCCATTGCATGGATTGATGCAACTTTCAAAGGTCTGCTCAGAGAAGGAATGACCCAGTGCCATTATCACTGGAGTATTAATCCAGAGACCCCAGTAAGATACTGGAGAACCAGGATTGAATCCTTATGGCAGATGGTGGTATTTGAATTTAATGATGATAAAAATCTGGAATTAAGAGTTTACTGATAATGGTGAATCAATTGTGGATTGTTAGAAAGATCCATCCTGGTCACTAATGTCCTTTAGGAAAGGAAAATGCGATCTGATGTGGTCTTGTCTACATGTGATTCCAGACCCACAGCAATGTGGCTGACTCTTAAACTACTCTCTGAGTCATAAATGCTGGCCTAACCAATGATGCGCACATCCCGTGAATGAATATTGAAAAAGAACTTACCAGGGACGCCAATAGCAGCAATAGTGATGTAATATACTTTATCAACAATGGTGAACAACTGTAGCATTTTGCATATGAACGTTCTACTCCTGAATGATGAAGTCAAAACCTTTGTGTTGAACATAGTATTACTGAGCTCTGAAACCATTTTATACTCTTTAGGATTCCCAAGGGAATGTTAAAGTTGCATCATTGTTATTTCCAATCTGTTAAAATGTATTATCACCGAGATATTGAGTCCCGGTTGCATTCAAATTACTCCATTCTGACTTCATAGGAAAAACCAAAGAGAAGGCTTACAGCCTGACTGACTCATTGTAGAACAATCCCAGTGGGCAATGGATTGCAGAAATCAGAGAATCATATAGTTATACAGCTCAGAAACAGACCCTTGGTCCAGTCTGACGTAGTCCCATTTGCCAGCATTTGGCCCATATCCCTCGAAATCCTTTCTATTCTGATGCCTACCCAGATGCCGTTTAAACGTTATAATTGAACCAGCGTTTGTCATCTCATCTGGCACTTCGTGCCATACATGCATCATCTTCTACATGAAAACGTTGCCTCTCAGTTTCCGAAATTAATACAGCCTCCCAAGCTCCACCAGAGACGTAAACCAGCACTTGTGGTTGAGAGATCCAGCGACCTAGGATAAACAACCAAAGTAATACAGCAGCTGAAGCTCATAAGATGCTGCTTCAAGGAGGCACCCCAATCAAACATAGAGACATAGAATATATGAGCAGGGTTTGTTCATTCGATCTTTCAAATCTACTTCACCACCCAATATTAATGATGGCTGATCATAAAACTCAGGACTCTGCTCCCAGGTTTCTCCTGACATCCTTTAGTCACTTAAGCTTGAAAAAAATCTATTGCCTTCTTGAAAATATTCATGGCTAAGGATGAGAATTCCATGGTGTCACCACACTCTGGATGAATTTATTTTTGGTATCTTTTCATTTCCAGATGTTTCGTTACCCTACTAGGTAATATCTTCAGTGGGCCTCTGGCGAAGAAATGTTGAAAATTCCTGCTTTCTATTTATATGTTTGGGTTTCTTTGGGTTGGTGATGTCATTTCCTGTGCTGATGTTATTTCCTATGGTGAAGTCACTTCCTCTTTCTTTTCTCAGTGGGTGGTAGATGGAGTGTAACTCGATGTGTTTGTTGCCTAACAAGTCCACACCGACCCTTCGAAGAGTAACTCACGCAGACCCATTTCCCTCTGACTAATGCACTAACACTATGGGTAATTTAGCATGGCCAATTCACCTTACTTGCACAACTTTGGACAGTGGGAGGAAACCAGAACACCTGGAGGAAACCCACGCAGACACGGGGATAACGTGCAAACTCCACACAGACAGAATCAAACTTGGGCCCCCGGTGCTGTGAGGCAGCAGTGCTCATCACTGAGCCACTGCATTGATAGAGTTCCGGTTGGAATGCCATGCTTCTAGGAATTCTTGTGCGTCTTTGTTTGGCTTGTCTTAGGATGGATGTGTTGTCCCAGTCGAAGTGGTGTCCTTCCTCATCTGTATGTGAGGATACTAGTGAGAGAAGGTCATGTCTTTTTGTAGCTAGTTAGTGTTCATGTATCCTGGTGGCTAGTTTTCTGCCTGTTGTCCAATGTAATGTTTGTTACACTCCCTGCATTATTTTTACTTGTTGTCTGTACAGGATCTTTCAAGTTCATTAGCTGCTGTTTTGGTTGTTGGTGGGATTTTGAGCTACCATGATGCCAAGGGGTCTGAATATAGATGAGGAAGGATACTACTTCGACTGGGACAACGCATCCAACCTCGGACAAGCCAAACAAAGACACACACGAGAATTCCTAGAATCATGGCATTCCAACTGGAACTCTATCAACAAACACATCGACCCCATCTACCGTCCACTGAGAAAAGGAACAGGAAGTGACTTCACCACAGGAAATAACATCACCACAGGAAATGACATTACCAACCCAAAGAAACCCAAACATATAAATAGAAACCAGGAATTTTCAGCATTGCTTCGCCTGAGGCCCTCTGAAGATGTTACCTAGTAGGGTAACGAAACATCTGGAAATGAACCTTGCAGCTCAGTGAGCAAACCTACATCCAAAACCTCAACCTGAGATGCAAATCTTCTTAAATCTAAATGGTTTATGCCTTACCCTGTAATTTGTGGTTCTGGATGGACCAGTCATTGACAACAGTCTTCCTGCATTTGCAATGACCTCAATATCAATTAACCCAAGATTCTTTGTTTTAATGTTTTCATTTATTGCGTGCTGTTTGTCCATTAGTAATCAAAAAATAGCGACACTGGAAATTTGAAAACTTCCATTTGAAATCGCTCCATTTGTTCTAGGTAAACTTGGCAAATTTGCTGCTCCCAAGTCCTTTCGTGGATTCTTCCTTCTTCTAGAATCTGAATGAAGATAACAACTTATTTCATAATTTACTCTTTGCTTCTTTTCAAAGTCATAATTCGAAACGGAACAGAACAGGCCTTAAATCCACTCAAGCCTCGACTACCTTTCTTTAACCTCCTTTCAAACCAATTTCTCACCACATTAAATTTACTGGCTCCACTTCCATCGATAATTATCAACATTTCCTTCATTAGTAAACATTGGTGCCAAGTAAACCTCACAATTCTATACTGTTCCTAACAGTCCAAGAATAAATCTTGTTCATTGACCCTAAGTGGACTTGTAAAGCTTCATATTACACCCCCACTACAATGACTTGCTGGTCTGGCTCCTCGAGAAAATTTAAACAGTTTGGTAAGGACTTGGCTTTGTTTTGGGGATTTGACGGAGGCTGACCTGTTGTCCCTCTGTTTGGGATATCTTCTGAATGACGCTATGCAAATATCTTCACTCAAGTGGTGTCCCCCAAGCTCAGTCGGCCTGGTGAGGGTGTCCACTTCTGCCAGAATATCCTGGAACTCAAATGGTCCACTTGCTGCATTTTCCAGCCTGTTTGAAGTCCCGCCGGGCTTCAGCTAAAACCATGGAAAGTGGAACATTGAACAGTAGAACACAGGACAGGCCCGTTGCCCCCTGACGTTGTACCAGCCTTTTATCCTAGTCTAAGATCAGACTTAGTTACATACCCTTCATTGAACTACCTTCCATTTGCATATCCAAGAGTCGCTTAAATGCCCCATATGTATCAGAGTCTATTACCACTGCTGGCAGTGCATTCCACACACCAATCACTCTTTGGCTTTCCACTCTATCTATGCATTTCAACATCTTGTTCTCCTCAATCAAGTCACCTCTCATCCTTTACTGCTATGAGAAAAGGCCTAGCTACTGCAACGTAACTTCATAAGACCTGCCCTCCAGTCCAGGCAGCATCCTGGGAAATCTCCTTCGCACCTTCTCTAAAGTTTCCACAACTTTTACTATAATGAGGTGAACAGAACTGAGCACAACATTCCAAGTGTGGTCTAAATAGGGCGATATAGATGTGTAGTATTATCCTGCGGTTCTTCAACCCAATCGCCCTGTTAATGAAAATGAACACACCATAAGTGTTTTAGCAAACCTGTCAACTTGGGTATCAATGTTTGAGTGATCTGTGGACATAGACCTCAAGATCCCTCTGTTCCTCCACACTGCCAAGAATCCTGCCTTTAACCCTATATTCTACAATCAAATTTGACCTTCCAAACGGAATCACTCCCCAATTTTACAGGGTGAACTCCATCTACCACTTATCAGCCTGGTTTTGCATCCTCTCAATGTCTGGTTGCTACCTACAACGGCCTTCCACACTACCCAGAACTCCACCAACCTTCACTTTATCGGCAAACTGACTAACCCACCCTTCCACATCTTCATCCAAGTCATTTATAAATATTTCAAAGAACGGAGGTCTCAGAACTGATCCCTGTGAAACACCGTTGGTCACCCAGCTCCAGGCTGAATACATTCCATCTACTATCACCCTCTGTATTCTATGAGCCATCCAGCTCTGTATGCAGAGAGACAAATTTCCCTGTATCCCATGCCTCCTTATTTACAGAATGAGCCAACCATGGGGAACCTTATCAAACACCTTGTTAAAATCCATGTACACCACATCCACAGTTCTATCTTCACCAAAGTGTTTTGGCACGTCCTCAAAGTATTCAGTGAGGTTTGTGAGGCATGACCTGCCCTCCACAAAACCATGCTGACTATCACTAATCAAACTATGGTTTTCCAACTAATCATAAACCCTGTCTCTCAGAATCCTCTCCAATACTTTGACAACCACTGACGTAAGATTGACTGGTCTATATTCCCAGGATGGTCCCGTTTCCCTTTCTTGAAGAAGGGAATAACATTTGCCATCCTCCAATCGTCTGGTTCTAATCCAGTGAACAGTGAGGATGTCAAGATCATTGCCAAAGGCAGTGCAATCTCTTCCCTCGTTTGTTGTATCAATCGAATGTATATGCCATCTGGCGCAGGGGCTTCATCTATCCTGATGGTTTTCAAAATTTTCAGCATATTCTTCTTCCTAACATCAATCTTTCTAGCATATCAGTCTGTTTCACGTTGTCCTCAGAAACGTCAGGTCCCTCTCGGTACTGAATACTGAAGTAAAGTGTTTATTATGGACTTCCTCTACTTCCTCCGCCTCCAGGCTCAAGTTCCATCCACTGTCCATGATCAGCCCTCTTGTTCCTCACATAAGAGTTGAATACCTTAGGGTTTTTCATAATCCTACCTTCTAAAGCTTTGTGGACACACCAAACAAAAACTGCTCCATCCAAGCGAATTGATCTAAGGAAGTTCCAAACAATATTAGGGAAGTTAAAGTCATCCATGACAGCAACTCTGTCACTTCTGCATGGGGCTGGAGAAAACTCCCAATAAATTAACCGATTATTTCCTGTTTCTGAATTCCGCCCATACTGACTCTGTGCTCAAACTCTCATTGAAGAACTCCCTTTCTTCAGCTGTGATACTATCCCTGATTAGCATTGCCATGTCTCCATTTCCATTACCTCCCCCACTATTGCTTTTGAAACATCTAAACCCTGGAACATCCAGCAACCATTCCTGCCTCTGTGATAGCCAAGTCTCCGTAATGGCTAAAACATCAGAGCTCCAAATAATGATCCATGGTCTGAGTTCGTCACCCTTATTCCTGATACTTCTTGCAATAGAATAGACACACTTCAATCCATCACACTGACTACACTGTTGCCCTATCAAGTGCCTATTCCTCATCACAGATTTTCTGCACACTGTATCTGGCTGTTCACTAGCTACTCCATCAACTGATCCAAATCTCAGGTTCTCACAATCCTGGCAATCTCTTTACAACCTTCCCAAAGAGCTGTGGCAAGCCTTTTTCCTAGCATATTGGTGCTCCTAGCATATGTTCAGGTGCAACCAATCCTTCTTGTAAAGGTCCCACCTTTCCCAGAAGGCATCCCAATGATCCACATATCTGAAGCCATCCCTCCTACACCAGCTCTGCAGCCACATGTCAATCGATACTCGCTCTGTGTTCCTTGCCTCATGAGTACATGGCACCGGTAACAATTCTGAGAGGACTACTCTGCTTGCCCTTCCTTCGAGCTTCCAACTTAACTCACTATATTCATTTTTCAGGTCCTTATTCCTTTAGCTTTCTATGATATTTTTAACTGATATATAACACGACTTCTGGCTGCTCTTCCTCCTCCTTAAGAATCCTGTTGACTAGAACATCCCAGACCCTGGCACCCAGGAAGCAACAGGCCACCCGCCGTCTTGCTCGCGACCACAGAATCTCCTGTCTGTTCCTCTCACGATTGAATCTCCTATTAGAATCGCTCTCCTGTTCTGCCCCCTTCCCTTCTGAGCCACAGAGCCAGGCTCCATGTCAGACAACTGGCCACTATAGCTTTCCCCAAGTAGGGACCCCCAGTTCAACTCCCACCCCTCAGCAGTATCCAAAACGGCATTTAGGTACAAGGAGGTGCTTTTGCATGTTTAAATGTTAATTCCACTCTTGCCAATACTGAAATCCACAGAGGCTAGTATCCCATCACCACGTCACCCTTTATATTTAGATTTAGGTTCAGGTTTTATTTCAAAATCTATTCAAATAAAAGATACAAGAGTGCAGTGAGAAGCAAACACTACAGCCGCACACCATACTGTCTTAGGAACAAAGTACTCAGGTACAAAGTCTTAGTTAGAGAAGCAGAAAAATGCAGAATTAAGATAAAATGCAGTCTTCTTAGTGTAAAAGTAAGGGGTCGATCCTATGCTCAGGCAACTGTCTTTGTGGAGTTTGCACATTCTGCGTGCGTTTCCTCTGGGTGCACCGGTTTCCTCCGACAGTCCAAAGATGTGTGTCACTCAGCTGCCCAGCCAACTGAGCTACAGATGCTCTCGGAGGATAGTGACAAACTTCAAATGGACACGGGGAGGGTGGTGGAATGGGTGGACAAACGGCAGATGGAATTTCAATGTGGGGATAAGTGAAGTGATTCAATTTGTCTGGAAGACAACAGAGGAACAGACGAAAATAAAGAGTCTGATTCCAAAGGAATAAGGCAGGAGCAGGAGGGTTTCGATAGATCAGTAAGAGGACAGCAGGGGTGAGAGCAGTTAATGAAGGTATGGAATCCTTGATTTGATATGGTCATGTACTGAGATACAGTGAAAGGTATTGCTTTTGGCTATCCAGACAAAACATACCTTGCATAAGTACAGCAGGGGGAATGGAATAGAATGCAGAATACAGTGTTACAGCTACAGAGAAAGTGCGTAGAAAGATCAACTCGAATATACGAAGGATCCCTTAATAAGTTATATAAAAGTGAGGAAGAAGCTGTTCTTGAATCTGTTGGTATGTGTTTCCCGATGTTTGTATCTTTTGCCTGATTGAAGAGAGTATAACCGTGGTGGGAGCGGTCCTTGATTTTATTGGCTGCTTTCCTGAGGCAGCGGGAGGTGTAGACGGTGTCAGTGGAAGGAAGGCTAGCTTGCGGGATGGACAGGGGTGTGTTCATGGCTTTCTGTAATTTCTTGCGGTGTTAGACAGAGTGATCGCCATACCAAGCTGCAATGAATTCAGAAAGAATGCTTTCTATGGTGCATCCATAACAGTTGGTAAGAGTCATTGTGGGAATACCGAATTTCCTTAGCCTTCGGAAGGCAGTAAGGAGGCTGCAAAAAGGATAATTGCAAATAGTTCCAGAGTGAAGGGACTTTTATTTGTGAAATAAGTTGGAGACACTTGAACTGTTTGGGAAAACAGAGAGGGATATTGTAAACATGTTCAAAATTGTGAGGCACCTGAAAAGAGCAGAATGTAAGAGACAATCCGACTGCTCAGGTGAAAAAAGATTAAGATCTCAATGACCCTTTGACTGCGTGAGATGACAAAGCAGGAAAGGGTAAGGCCATGGAGGTCCCATTTGTGGTGAGTGAGGCGTCTTCTGGATTATTGTGCGCAGTTCTTGTCACCTTGCTATTGTAAGGACACACTGTACATAAAAAAGCAGGGCAAATCCAACCCAGGTAATTACCATCCCATCGGTCTACCCTTGATCATCAGTAAAGTGATGGAAGGTGCTATCAAGCAGCAACTGGTCAGCAATAACCTGCTCAGTGACACCCAGTTTAGTTTCCACCAGGGCCACTCAGCTCCTGACCTCATTACAACATTGGTTCAAACATGGACAAAAGAGCTGAATTCCAGAGGGGACGTGAGAGTGACAGCCCATGATATAAATGCTGATTTTGACCAAATGTGGCATCAAGGACCCAAGCAAAACTGGAATCAGTGGGTATAAGGGGGCAAACACTCCAGTGGTTAGGGTCATAGCTGGCACATAGGAAGATGGCTGTAATTGTTGGAGGTCAGTCGTCTCAGCTCCATAATATCTCTGCAGGAGCTCCTCAGGATAGTGCCCAAGGCTCAAACACCTTCAACTTCATCATCAATTACCTTCCCTCCATCATTAGGTCAATAGTGAGGATTTTCAATGACGATTATACATTGTTTAGCAGTTTTCAAGTCTCCACAGATACAGAAACAGTCCATGTTCAAATGGAACAAGATGTAGACAATACCCAGGCTTGGGCTGAGAAGTGGCAAGTAACATTCATGCCACACAAATGCCAGGCTATGACCATCTCCAATAAGGGACAGTCTAACCACCACCCCTTGTTACTCAATGTATCCCCATTATCAACATCCTGAGTGTTATCATTGACCAGCAACTCAACTGGATGCACCAGAAAACTGCAATGGCTACAAGTGCAGGTCAGAGGTTAGGAAATCTGCAGTGACTAACTCACCTTCTGACTCTACAAAGCCTGTCCACCATCTACAAGTCATAAGTGAGGAGTGTGATGGAACACTCCCCACTTGCCTAGTTGGGTGCAGCTCCAACATCACTCAAAAGGCAAAGAAGCCCCCCACACATCCAAAAGAATCTAATCCCTGCTCTTCCGACACTCTGTAGCAGAATGTGTACCATCTAGAAGCTGCACTGTAGAAATTCACCAAAGATCCTGCGACAGCACCTTCCAAATCCACGACCACTTCCACATAGATGAACTAGGGCAGCAGATATTTGGGAATAACAAATGGTTTTCTTTCCCCATGAAGCCACTCACCATCCTGACTTGGAAATATAGTGCCACTTCTTCACTGTCACGGGGTCAAAACCTTCAAATTCCGTCCCTAAGGGCTTTGTGGGTTTACCTATAGGAGGTGATCTGCAGGGGTTCAAGAAGGCAGCTCATCACCACCTTCTCAAGGAGCAAATAGGGACAGGCAATAAATGCTGGTCCTGCTAGTGACGCCAACATGACGAGAAATAGTTTGAAAAAAATGAATTGGACAGAGTTCAGAAGACATTTACCAGAATGTTGCCAGGATTGACGGGTTTGTATTATAATGAGAGATTGGATCGGCTAGGACTTTGTTCACTGGAATAGGAGGCTGAATGGTGACCTTATAGAGTTTTAAAATTTCATGAGGGGCATGGATAAGATTAATGCCAAGGTTCTTTTGCCTAGAGTGTGGGAGTTCAAAGCTAAGGGTCATTTCTAAGGTAACAGGAAAAATGAGCCACCCTGCTCATTGACGAAATTAGGCTATCTCATGGGGTGACAGCCATATTGGTGTTATGTCATGAATCGACTCTGGCATCCATTCCATTAATTCTGAATCACTGCCGAGGAGAAAGTGAGGTCTGCAGATGCTGGAGATCAGAGCTGGAAATGTGTTGCTGGAAAAACGCAGCAGGTCAGGCAGCATCCAGGGAACAGGAGAATCGACGTTTCGGGCATAAGCCCTTCAGAAGGGCTTATGCCCGAAACATCGATTCTCCTGTTCCCTGGATGCTGCCTGACCTGCTGCGCTTTTCCAGCAACACATTTCCAGCTCTGAATTACTGCCACCAATTGACCAACGGATGCAACTTTGATTTCTCGATCACAATCGGTGGAAGAGAAAGATTCGCTGGCTGGAACCCAAGAGAAATACATGAAAGTTGTGATTTGAGTCATGTTGCGGAACTGTGTGTTAGCAAAGAATTTTCCCAAAGTGCAATTTGGTCATTCCCAGGAATATGGCCTTTCTAAGTCAAGGGCAATTTGTGGAAACTATGGCTGATTGAAAGAAAAACGCCAAGAGAATTACAACTAATTGATTGAGATGAATAGACCATATCGGAACTGAACTAGGCCATTTGGGATTTTGAGCTTAATCCTCAAGATTCAATAAGATCGTGGGGTAGGTTTCAAGTGGAGTGCTGGTAGTGTCCCTACCTCTGAGCCAGAAGATCTGTGCTCAAGTCACACTTGCTCCAAAAGAGTGTAATAACATCTCTGAACATGGTTCATGAGGAAGTAAAATAAGATCATGGCTGTTCTTTCTGTGTCCTTGATTCCATAGATGCACCTGATCATAATAATCTTTAACTCCCTCACCCAATCTGTCAGCCCCCTCTTAAAAATGTTTGGCCACTTTCTGAGATATCAAAGTCACACACCAGACTGAGAAAAAGAAGAATTGCCCCTCTGTTCTGAACAGTCTACCTCTAATCAGAACACCGTTTCTCCTAGCTCTGGGTTGACATGCAATTTGAAACATCTTTTCCATGTTCACCTAATCCAGCCCAACCAGGATTTTGCATACTTCAATCAAGTCAGTCCCACCTTCAGCAAAAACAAGAGCTGCCTGTAAAATTGTCTTCACAAGGCAACTCACTCATCCCAGGTATCAATCAACTAAACACTCCCTGAACCACCTCCAATGCATTGACATCCTTCCTTTCAGGAGAACAAAACCACAGTCAGTATCCAAGATGTGATCCCCTGTAGGATCAACTCCGATGTTCTGCAATAATCTTTCATGAGGCCCCTTATCAAATGATTCCTGGAACCCAATTTCAATATCTCAATGGGCTCCACTTAATCAAAAGCACACGTTACTTATTCAAAGAATTCCGTGACTAAAAATGATCTCCATTTAAAAACATCAGGCTGACTCTTCCCAAAATTTCCAATGAGATTCTCCTTCAGGATTGATTGAACAACTTCTCTATAACATTCACCGGGCTAACTGAACTACATTTTATGCTTTCTGTACCCTTTCCTTCTTCAACATAAGGACAATATCAACGACTTTCATTTAACCTTTCCAGATTTGGTTCGGAATTTTCGAATATTGACACCAATACATCTATTATCTCACAAGCCAGTGAGAAACACACAGTCAGAGTTGCATAACACGGAAACAGACCCTTTAGTCCAACTCGGCAAAATATCCTAAATTAATCTAGTCTTGTTTGTCAGCATTTGGCTCACATCCTACTAAACCCTTCCTATTCATGCACACATCCAGATGCCTTTTCAATGTTCTTTTAAGAAGTTCCAATTCTTAATTAGAGCAACAACTTCTAATTGTCGATGACTTTCTCTGAATCATCTCTGATGGACTAAATAATCACCAACTCACATACAGTCACCGCTTCATGCCACTCTGCTGGGGACTGTACATGTTTTACACACACACACACACACACACATCTCCAGAGAGGCCATTATCCCGTTATTGTACATGTCACTGACTCAGCTAGCTCAGAGCCGTCTCCTAGAATGAGCAAAGCCCCTGAATCTCCTACTTAGTTTTATTTTTTTCTCTTTCTTTCTTCCCCACACTACTACCTAACAGCAGTAGTGTTCATTTTCCCCAGCACCTATGTCATGTGTGTGCAGGTGTCAGACACAGTGAAGAACAAGTGTGGAAATCTTTATTTCTCTTCCACCACCAGGAAGAAGGAAACGCTCTAGTGGCCAATGACAAGCAGTGTCCTTCTCAAAGGGCAATGCTGCGTGGACACTCCTGTTTATGTCAGTCAGTCAGGGCTCTCTGATTGGACCAGAGAGAGATCTATCCCTTTCGAGGCATATTTGAAATGTAACAGGTTTCAAGCAAATAACTCAGCAAATTTTTCAAAAAAAGCCAATAGAAATATTCTGTTGTGTGAATAATCAAGGTAAAGTTCAATAAACACCCAAGAATAGGACGTGAAAGAAACAGCTAAGTCACAGCTACCGATGTCACATAGAATGAAACTATCTCAATTGACTACAGTAAAGCCAGATGGCAGGATATCTTTGCCATGTGGTTAAAATCTTTCAAGCTTTTTATGGAAAGAGCACAGACACTTTCTCATTATTTTCATTTCCTTTAATTATGTGGTTTTTCATTGTTAAAACCAAATGTGCAGAGTTGCACACTTACCTTTCATCAAAAGGCAACCACATTAAATGTGAAAGGAAATAAAGATGAACCGGCAATCCGACATTCTGCCTCCAATCTCAGCTGTCCTATAATAGCATCATTACAGACTATAACAGTCATTACTGAGGTAAATGAAACAAAGGGAAAGGTTATTGCAAAACAAAACTGAAACGTGGCAGGAAGAGTGTGAGTGCTCTCGTTTGCAATTCAATGTCAACACTAATGAGTGGCCCAATGGTTAAATTAATTGGTACCTAATTGATGGAATGCAACCTCCCTAATTCAGTTCTTCTTGTCGATTTCTTGGGTGTTTTCCCAAATGTCTGTGGATGCTGCAATGGTATGCCTTTCTTGAATGAATTCTTCATTACATTTACTTCAGGTGAAAAATAAAAATCTTGTCTCAATATTATGGCAATCCAAAATAAAGTAACATCAAATCGAAGATAAGCCAACACTGCTGTTCAGACTTTCATAAAAACTAACATTTTTGATACCAATCAGTTGATAAAAGTTTACTACCCAGTACTGTACTTAGGAAAACAGACGCATATGTTACTGTCTTACAGATTACAATCAATTCATTCTGAAAGTAAAAATTCTGCTGATTGAAGTCAATGGGTACTTTACAGCGTGAATGAACTGTTCCCTGAACTTCGACTGAGTTACTTCATGAATAAACGTACTTGTGCAGCAACTCAAACTCAGCAGCATATAGCCAATTCTTTCAAATACATGCAAACTATCATTGTAATATTTGGGATCAATTGCTGCAAATTGATAATATAAGAAATTTACTACATAGGGTGACCACAGCAATATGAAGCTACTTGATATGGTAAACAGTAAAATGCGTGGCTACAGGGATGGTGCAGGAGGGAGGGATTCCGGTATTTGGATAACTGGGGTTCTTTCTGGGGAAGGTGGGACCTCTATAAACAGGATGGTCTGCACCTGAACCTGAGGGGCACCAGTATCCTTGGTGGGAGGTTTGCTAGTGCTCTTGGGGCGGGGTTTAAACTAACTCTGCAGGGGCATGGGAACCCAGACTGTAGCTTTAGGGTGCAGGACCTGGAGTGTAGGGAGGTTAGGAACATGGAGGGTGCCTGTAAACAGGAAAGTGGCTTGAAGTGTGTATACTTCAATGCAAGAAGTATACGAAATAAGGTAGGTGAACTTGCAGCGTGGGTTGGTACCTGGGACTTCGATGTTGTGGCTATTACGGAGACATGGGTAGAACAGGGACAGGATTGGCTGTTGCAGGTCCCAGGGTTTAAATGTTTTAGTAGGGTCAGAGGTGGGGGTAAAAGAGGGGGAGGTGTGGCATTGCTTGTCAAAGATAGTATTACAGCAGTGGAAAGGACGATGGATGAAGACTCGCCATCAGAGGCAGTTTGGGCTGAGGTTAGGAATAGGAAAGGTGAGCTCACCCTGTTAGGAGTTTTTTACAGGCCTCCTAATAGTCCTAGAAACGTAGAAGAAAGGATTGCGAGGATGATTCAAGAGAAGAGTGAAAGTAATAGGGTGGTTGTTATGGGGGACTTTAACTTTCCTGATATTGATTGGGAAAGCTATAGCTCAAGTTCGTTAGATGGGTCAGTGTTTGTCCAATGTGTGCAGGAGGGTTTCCTGACACAATATGTAGATAGGCCAACAAGAGGTGAGGCCATACTGGATTTGGTTCTGGGTAATGAACCAGGCCAGGTGTTAGAATTAGAGGTAGGTGAGCACTTTGGGGACAGTGACCACAATTTGGTGACTTTTACTCTAGTGATGGAGAGGGATAAGTGTGCACTACAGGGCAAGAGTTATAGCTGGGGGCAGGGAAATTATGATGCGGTGAGGCATGACTTAGGATGTGTGGCTTGGAAAAGTAAGCTTCAAGGCAAGGGCGCAATTGATATGTGGAACTTGTTCAAGGAGCAACTATTGAGTGTCCTTGATAAGTATGTACCCGTCAGGCAGGGAGGAAAGGGCCGTGTGAGGGAGCTGTGGTTTAATAAGGAATTGGAATCCCTTGTTAAATGGAAGAGGGCGGCCTATGGAAAGATGAGGCGTGAAGGTTCAATTGGGGCGATTGAGAGTTATAATTTAGCCAGGAAGGACCTGAAGAGAGAGCTAAGAGCAGCGAGGAGGGGACATGAAAGGTCCTTAGTTGGTAGGATTAGGGAAAACCCGAAGGCTTTCTATAGGTATATCAGGAATAAAAGAATGACTAGGGTAGGAATAGGTCCAGTCAAGGATAGTAGTGGGAAGTTGCGTGTGGAGGCTGAAGAGATTGGGGAGACACTGAATGAATACTTTTCATCAGTATTCACTCAGGAACAGGACATTGTTGTCGATGTGAATACTGAGTCACAATTAAGTAGAATGGATGGCTTTGAGGTATGTAGAGAAGAGGTGTTGGAAATTCTGGAAAGGGTGAAAATAGATAAGTCCCCTGGGCCTGATGGCATTTATCCTAGGATTCTCTGGGAAGCAAGGGAGGAGATTGCAGAGCCATTGACCTTGATTTTTATGTCCTCGTTTTCTACAGGAGTAGTGCCAGAAGATTGGAGGCTAGCAAATGTGGTTCCCTTGTTCAAGAAGTGGAGTAGGGATAACCCTAGTAACTATAGGCCGGTGAGTCTCACTTCTGTTGTGGGCAAAATCTTAGAGAGAATTGTAAGGGATAGGATTTATGAACATCTGGATAGGAATAATGTGATCAAGGATAGTCAGCATGGTTTTGTGAAGGGCAGGTCGTGCCTCACAAACCTTATTGAATTCTTTGAGAAAGTGACTAAGGAGGTGGACGAGGGGAAAGCGGTAGATGTGGTGTATATGGATTTTAGTAAGGCGTTTGATAAAGTTCCCCATGGTAGACTACTGCAAAAAATACGGAGGTATGGCATTGAGGGTGAGTTGAAGGTTTGGATTAGGAGTTGGCTGGCTGGAAGAAGACAGAGGGTAGTAGTTGATGGCAAAGGATCATCTTGGAGTGCCGTCACTAGCAAGGATCTGTTTTGGGACCATTGCTGTTTGTCATTTTTACAAATGACCTGGAGGAGGGGTTAGAAAGTTGGGTGAACAAGTTTGGGGATGATACGAAAGTCGGAGGAGTTGTAAACAGTGAGGAAGGATGTGGCAGGTTACAGCGGGATATAGATAAGCTGCAGAGCTGGGCAGAAAGGTAGCAAATGGAGTTCAATGTAGCTAAGTGTGAGGTGATTCACTTTGGTAAGAGTAACAAAAAGATGGGGTACTGGGCTAATGGTCGGATACTTGGTAGTGTGGATGAGCAGAGGGATCTTGGTGTCCATGTACACAGATCTTTGAAAGTCGCCACCCAGGTAAATAGTGTGGTGAAGAAGGCATATGGCGTACTGGCTTTTATTGGTAGAGGAATTGAGTTCCGGAGTACTGAGGTCATGTTGCAGTTGTATAAGACTGGTGCGGCCGCATCTGGAGTATTGTGTGCAGTTTTGGTCGCCATACTATAGGAAGGATGTGGAGGCACTGGAACGGGTGCAGAGGAGGTTTACCAGGATGTTGCTGGTATGGTAGAAAGATCATATGAGGAAAGGCTGAGGCACTTGGGGTTGTTTTCATTGGAGAAAAGAAGGTTTAGGGGTGACTTGATAGAGGTGTACAAGATGATTAGGGGTTTAGATAGGGTCGACAGTGAGAATCTTTTTCCACGTATGGAGTCAGCTATTACAAGGGGGCATAGCTTTAAATTAAAGGGGGGTAGGTATAGGACAGATGTTAGGGGTAGGTTCTTTACTCAGCGAGTCGTGAGTTCATGGAATGCCCTGCCAGTAGCAGTGGTGGACTCTCCCTCATTATGGGCATTTAAGCGGGCATTAGATAGGCATATGGAGGATAGTGGGCTAGTGTAGGTTAGGTGGGCTTGGATCGGCGCAACATCGAGGGCCGAAGGGCCTGTACTGCGCTGTATTCTTCTATGTTCTATGTTCTATCATTGCCTTCCTTCTGCTCTCCATCTCAGGATCACTGCGCTTCTCTTCCGTGTTCTGACTCCTCAATCCTTTACGGATCTGATTCACCACTAAAACATATCTGACTGTCATAACGTTGAAGAGCAAAACTAAACTGAATGGGAGTAATGGTGTTAACACCTAATCAAACCAGTCATAAACCATCCGTGCGACTTCTGTATAGCAGCTGGCCTTCATTTGACAAGACCACTGTACATTGTCAACCACAATCATAGGTCCCTGTGTTATGAAAATGGAAGCATTTTTTAAGAATGAAAAGCTAGTGTTTTCACTGTACAATATTTCAGTTTCAGTTTCCGGCAACAAATGGTGACAAGCCGACCAGCGGAGAAAGTGACAGTGAACCAGACAGAACAGTCAGATCTCATTAAAAGCAGGAACTGAATCACAATGCATGCAGGTGTGAGGTGCAGGAATGATCCCTGGTAAAAGTACTGATTCAGTTGATACAATATGACATCAGTGATGACGAACATCAGATCCGCTGTTGCCATGGCCAGCAGGTAATGAGTATTGCATCTGCAGAGGCCGCATTTTCTGAGGGACAGAATTACAATTGCCAGTGCATTAACTGTAAGAGGGAGAACTGAAATTAGTTTAGCAATTGCAGTTTGAACAGTCTTCCATTTGAGTCGAGATTGCATTAGGGCTGTCAGGAAGCATATTAATATGTAAAAGGAATTTTAATACTGTTTCCATCCCATATTAAGCTGTGTCATATGAACAAAGAGTATGGGTTCGTGGTGTTGAACATGAAGGATTATAACATCTCTATGTAGGTGTAAATTGGTCAGTTGAATATGTTACTAAAACATATTGTATACAAAATCAGATTGAACATGTTCTGTTGGCTTAATGCGCATCATTCTGTTAATGGAAGAATATTTCAAAAATGAACAAGGTATAAAACTGTATTTCTGTGTTCTCAACAATTAACCAAGCTGTCCTTCTAGCCAAGGAGCTTTGGATTTAAATGTTCTAAGGACCCATTTTAACATGATCACAATGCAAGCTGACATTGAATGACATCACATTACAAATATGATGTTCAGAATCATGAATTTGACACCATTACATTAAATAATCCTGTCTTACAGGACAGACGCATTCTTAATAATGTCCCACAGGAATATGAGAACAGCAGCACTCATGGTAAGAGACCATATTCACACACTAATCAACAAGTGGACCTATGGTTTGGTCTTGGCCGCATGAAGGACAGTGGGATAACCACTGAAAAACTGAAATATGCTGTAAGATAAATGAACCCATTGATGAACATAAATATAATCAAATGAAGCTGTCAAGTGATTGAACAGTTTAACAAAGGCTGCCTTCAAAATAAGAGAAATAAAGAATTCTTTCATACGAGAAAGTATATATTTAAACTTGGTCTTGCACATGGTTTGCTTTCTCCATGTACACAACCAATTGTCTATTCTGTACCCCAAGCCCCCAACAATTGCTTTCAGTTACTTAGAGTCATTGAGATGTACAGCAGGGGACCAGACCCTTCAGTTCAACTTGTGCACACTGAACAGATATCCTAAATTAATCAAGTCCCATTTTGCAGAATTTAGCCAATATTCCTCTCAAATCACCCTGCTGATGTGCCCTTCCAGATTCCTTTTAAAAGTTGAATTTGCACCGGCCTCCACCATTTTATCTGGCAGTTCATTCCATACATGCATCTCCCTCTGCATGAAAACGTTGCCCCTAGAATCCCTTTTAACCCCTTCCCCTCTCACCTTAAACCAATGCCATCTAGATTTGGACCCTCTCACCCTGGAGGGAATACCTTGACCAGTCACTCTATCCATGCCTCTCAGCCTTCGGTGCTCCATGAAGAAAAACCCCGGCCTATCCAGCCTTTTCCTGTAGCTCAGACTTTCCAACACCGGCGACATCCTTGTAAATCTTTTTTGCACACTTTCAAATTTAACATCATCTTTCCTGGAGCAGGGAGAGCAGAATTGATCGTAATTTTCTAGAATTGGCCGAACCAATTCCTGAAGAAGGGCTTATGCCCGAAACGTCGATTCTCCTGTTCCCTGGATGCTGCCTGACCTGCTGCGCTTTTCCAGCAACACATTTTCAGCTCTGATCTCCAGCATCTGCAGTCCTCACTTTCTCCCCAAACCAACATCTGTACAGCCACAACATGACATCCCAACTCCTATACTAACGCACTGCCAAAAAAAGGTAAGTGTATTAAACATCTGCTTTTCTATACTGTCAACGTGTGACTCCACTTTCAAGGAACTATGAACTTGTACCCCAAGGTCTCTTTGTTTGGCAACGGCCCTCTGGACCTTACCATTAAGTGTAGAAGTCCTGTCCCGATTTGCCTTTCCAAAACTTGTTACATTTGTCTAAATTTCTGGAAAGTACATTTCAAATCACTAATTACGTTGAAAACCGGAAAAAACATCCTTAGTACTAGCAATATGTTAGTGAATGGATTTCACTGCCTTCCATTCATGTCACTCGCTGAGAATGGAAATATCAGCGCTTCTTGCTGTAAACTATTCTTTGAAAGAAAAACCCCGTAACTGTTCAACAAAAAAAGGAGGGATTAGATGTGTTAAGCAAGGACATCATCATCCTCCACTTCCTCTGGCAGCTCATTCCACATATGCACCACCCTCTGCGTGAAAACGTTCATCCTTAGGTCCCTTTTAAAACTTTCCCCTCTCACCCTAAACCTAAGCCCTCTACCTTGAACACCCCCTACCCTGGTGAAAAGACCTTGCCTATTCAACCTTTCCATGCCCCTCATGAGTTTATTGAACTCAAAAGGGTCTCCACTCAGCCTCCAAAGTTTCAGGGAAAAAGGTCCCGTGTTTTCATGCTGTATGACTCTGGCTCTGACTCTATCCAGTCACTCCTTAAAATTCAAGCTGTCCAGTGTTGGTAACATTCTTATAAATTCCATCTACCCTGAATGCGACCAAGTGTTTACTTCGCATCTCCTCTAATAACCTTTGCCCCTCACTTAAGTCTATGCCCCTGCACATTGATCTCACCATGAAGGAGAAAATGTTTTTCCTATCAACCCTGTCCATGCCCCTTATAATTTTATGCACTTCGATCATATCCTCTCTCAATCTCCTCTACTCAATAAAAAAACAACAGCACTATCTTTCAAAGATAAATACTGTGCGTAGCAAGTTTTTTTTTTAGAAAAAAGCTAACAGTGGGAGAATTGCAACGAATATTTAGAAATAATATCTCCATTCATCATTCGTCTTTAGCAACTGTTCCATCATTTCTGCAGTGCACTAACCCTTCCAGATCAAAGAAGTCAAGAGCAGCATAAAATGAAAAAAAAAACACAGAGAACCATCACCACGTCCCACAGCAAGTGACAAAGATATGGATTGACATGGTAGGTCACAAAGCAGTTTATCAGATCAGCTAAAAAGGATGATGAAAGGAAATATCCACAGAATGTAAAATACAGTAAGAAATGATTTTCTGGTTAGAGAAAGGGAATGCAGCTGTTTAGATTAATGCTGGTCCCCACTGAAGGCTGAGAGTGGGGATATTTTCAATGATAGTGTTGAAATAGCAGACATGCTGAACGATTAATTTGTTTCAGGATTGAGACCAGAAAAGAAGGGTAGTCTGCTGGAAGTTTCACAGTAAGTAATAGAATATCTCAATAAAATCAGCAAAAATATATCATCAGTAATGGGGAAATGGGGCAGCACGGCAGCTCAGTGTTTAGTACTGCTGCAGCACAGCGTGAGGGATCCAGGCTTGATTCTAGCCCCGAGCCACTGCCTGTGTGGAGTTTGCACATTCTTCCGGTGTCTGCGTGGGTTTCCTCTGTGTGCTCCAGTTACCTCCCACAATCCAAAAATGAGCAGTTTAAGTTAATTGCCCACACTATTTTGCCCACAGTATTCAGTGATGTGCCGGTCAGGTGCATTAATGAGGGGTTAATGGAGAGTCATTGGGTAGGGGATTGGGTCTGGATCGGTTACTCTTCAGAAGGTCGGTGTGGACTTGTTGAGCCAAAAGGCCTGGTTGCACACTGGCGAGATTCTATGATCTTCTATGAAATGAATTGAATTGTAGATGACAAATTCTGATGGCTTCCATCTGTGGGCATTAAAGGAGGTAGGAGAACATTTTGCCAATGTCCTCACCATAATGTTTCAGAATTCCCTGGATTCAGGAGTTGTACCTCTGAATTTGGAAATTTGCTCATGTCATTCCACTCTTTGAGACGGGAGACAGATTGAAACCAGGGAATTACAGATGAGTCAGCCTGACTTCTGTGATGGGGAAATTGTTAGAATCTGTAATCAAGAGTAGGGTAACAATCGCTTCAAAAATGCCTGCTAATCAGAGAGAGTCAGCATAGATTCATAGAGGTTAGGTCACGCCTGCAAAGTTCAGTATTAAAGAGGTGACAATGCTGGTGGGCAGAAGTAAGTCAATGGATGTTGTTTATACGGATATCTTCCTTCCTGAAATGTGCACTCACCTTGGAGAAATGTTTAAGCGTCGTTTCCAAGTTCTCTCAGTGCACTTTATTGATTTTTCTCTTTCTTGACACATTACCCAGATAAATGCAGACTTGGGGTATCTCCAGGAAAATGCTCTCCATTGTCAGTTGGAAAATGGCACAGGCTGATGGCAGTCTCGTATATTAGTACAAACCTTTATGGGCATGAATTGTTGCATACATCTGGGATTCCTCATCTAACCACTTATACACATGGCTCATCCAGTTTTGTGAAGGAACAACTTCTTGCCAGTTTTTCATATGAGCCCAGTACGCACAAGGCTGGGTATTCAGCCAGCTGTGAAAAGCAGTCTACAATTTGCTTTAAATCCCCACAATCACAAAACAACCCTTTGGGCTTCACAATCAGTAGGCCCAGTGCTGCCCATTCTGCAAAGTAGACAGGTTCAATCTTCCTTCCCTTTCCAACTTCCTGGATTTCTGCCTCTCCTTTTGCCCGTAAGGCAAATGGCACTGCGTGGGACTTGCAGAATCATGGATTTGTTTCCTGGTCAACATATAAGGTGCCCTACACCCGTTTGACAGTTCCTCGATTTTCCTGAGAAACGTCTGGGTATTAATAAGGACTTCATTCAGCCAGCATATTCTAGTCGAAAAATGTTGAGCTAATTCATTTGAAAGTTTCTCAAAAAATCAGGGTCATCAGGCTTGGGCCCGAGCCTTTTACTACAACCAATGCGAACTGAACCAGTTGCTTCTCATAACAGACCAGAATCAAAGTTGTTCCCTTTGTCTGTAAAGGTTTCCCAGCATAGACTCTCAGTCTGGCCAAGGTCTTAAGGATTTGAGTCCAGAGCGAATTTTGTTCAAGACTGAAAAAAGCACATTTGTTTCAAAGTCCATGAGAACTGGAGACCATTTAGCTAGACGTTTATTTTGTTGGGGTTCTGATTTGGTTGTTGCAACACAATTTCACTGTTCAAAACCAGCTAAAGGTGAATGTTCCAGGGTGTGCACTACTCTGTATACTGGCTTGTGAGCTCTCTTGTTTAACTCAGGCAGTGCAGAATCTTCAAGTTCGCATACCAGCAGCAACTACAATGGCCTGCTGGCCTGGATTGTTGAGAAAATTTGATCAGGACTTGGCTTTGTTTCGGGATTTTGATGTGGGCTGACCTGGTGACCCTCTGTTCAGGATATCTCCTTAGTGACGCTATGCAAATACTTTCACTTAAGTGGTGTCCCCCAAGCTCAGTTGTCCTACTGAGGATGTCCACTTGTGTCAGAATACCCTGGAACTCAAATGGTCCACTTGCCGCATTTTCAAGTTGTAGTGCCTGTTTGAAGTCCCGTTGGGCTTCAGCTAAGAACACAGAACATAGAACAGAGAACGGTACAGCACAGTACTGGTCATTGGGCACTCAGTGTTGTGCCATCCGTTCATACTGCTCTAAGATCAGACTAAGCTACATACCATTCATTGTACTATGTCCCGTGTGCCTATCCAAGATTTGCTTAAATGCCCCTAATGTATCTGACTCTACTACTACTACTACTACTGACAGTGCATTCCATGCACGCACTAATTTATGTGCAAGGAACTGACTGCAAACATCTGCCCTAAACATTCCTTCAAATGCCTTAAACCATGCTCCGAATGATGGACGTTTCTGCCATGCGATAAAGTCACTGCCTATCCACTCTATCAATGGCTGTTAACATCCTGTACATCTTTATCAAGTTACATCTCATTCTTCTTTGCTCCAATGAGAAAAGCTTAGGCCCCTTAACCTTTCTTCATAAGACATGCCCTCCAGTCCAAGCAGCATCCTGGATCTCCTCTGCTCCCTCTCTAAAGTTTCCAGATGTTTCCTATGATGAGGCGACCAGAACTGAACACAATATTTCAGGTGTGGTCTAACCAGAGCTCTTTAGAGCTGCAGCATAACCTCACGGCTCTTGAACTCAATCACCCTGCTAGTGAAAGCCAACACACCATAGGCCTTTGGAACAAATCTATCAATCTGAGTGGCAACTTTGAGGGCTCTTTAGACGTAGATCCCAAGATTCCTCTATTCCTCTACGCTGCCAAGAATCCAGCCTTTAACCCTGCATTCAAATTTTAACTTCCAAAGTGAATCACTTCACACCTTTCCAGGGTGAGCTCCATCTGCCAGTTATCAGCCCAGCTCTGCATTCTCTCAATGTCCGGTTGCAACCTAAAACAACCCTCCACACTAGCCAACCTTCGTGTTATCGGCAAAACTACTAACCCACCCTTCCACTTTCTCATCCAAGTCATTTATAAAAATCACAAAGAGCAAAGGTCCCAGTGAAACACCACTTGTCACTGAGATCCACGCTGAATACTTTCCATCTCCTACCACCATCGGCCAGTCAAGTCTGTATCCAGACAGCTAAATTTCCTTATTTTCTGAATAGGCCTACGATGAAAAACCTCAGCAAATGCCTTGCTATATCTCATGGGCACCACATCCACTGCTCTATCTTCAACAATGTGTTTTGTCACATTTCAAAGAATTCACTAACGTTTGTGAGGCATGACCTGCCCCTCACAAAGTCATGCTGACTATCTCAAATCAAACTGCGGTTTTCCAAGTAACCATAAATCCTTTCTCTCAGAATCCTCTCCAATAGTTTGCTCACCACTGGAGTTAGACTGACTGGTCCGTAATTGCCAGGATTATCCCTATTCCCTTTTTGGAATAAGGGAATAATAGTTGCCAATCTGGCACTACTCCAGTGAACAGTGAGGACACAAAAAAATCATTTCCAAACGCACAACAATCTCTTTTCTGTCTTCCTGTAGAAACTTTGGATAGATGACATCTGGTCCAGGAGATTTATCTATTTTGATATTTTTCAAAATTTTCAGTACATCCTTCTTCAGTACATCAATCTATTTGAGCATAGCAGTCTGTTTCATGCTCTCTTCAGAAGCATCAAGGTTTCACTCAGTAGTGAATACTAAAGTAAAACATTCAATAAGGACCTCCCCCTACTTCCTCTGATCCCAAGAGCAAGTTCCCTTTACTACCTCCGATCCGGCCTTCCCCAAGTCTGACCATCCTCCTGTTCCTCATATAAGTGTAGAAGGCCTTAGGGTTTTCTTTATCCTATCCACTAAAGCTTTTTCATGCCCCCTTCCAGTTCTCCTAAGTCCATTCTTCAGTTCCTTCCTGGCTACCCTGTAACCCTCTAAAGCCTTGTCTGATTCTTGCCTCCTCAACCTTAAGTAAGTTCCTTTCTTTCTCTTGACGAGATGTTCCTCATTCCAAGTCATCCAAGTTTCTTTCAAAATATCATGCCTTCCTTGCCTCAGTGAGAAAAGCCTGCCCAGCACTATCAGCACATGCTTCCTAAACAACCTCCACATTTCTGTTGTCCATCTCCCTTAGAACATTTGTTCCCAATTTAGGTGCCTCAATTCCTGCCTACTAGCATTGAAATTCCCTCACACCCAATTACTTTCTCATACCATTTTCCCCTGACCCTCTTCTTGACTGCAGCAAAGGTCAGGGAGTGGTGATCACTGTCACTGAAATGTTCTTCCACCGAGAGGTGGGCCAACTGGCCTGTTCGGTGCCAAACACCAAATCCAAATTGGCCTCGCCTCTACTTGCCCTATCTAAATATTGTGTCAGAAATCCTTCCTTGACACACTGACAAAAACTGCTCCATCCAAACTAATTGAATTTAATAGGTTCCAATCAATATTAGAGAAGTTAAAGTCACTCAAGACAACAACCCTATTACATCTGCACCTTTCCAATTTCTGCCTCCCAATTTGCTCCTCCATCTCTCTGTTGCTATAGGAGGGCCTGGAGAAAACTCCAAATTAAGGGACTGCTCCTTTCCAGTTTCTGACTTCCACTCATACTCAATCGTCTTCGACGACTTCCCTTTCGACAGCAGTAACACTCTCACTGATTAGCAATGCCACCCCTTCACTTCCTTTACCTCCACGCCCCCACCCCCATTCCTTTTGAAACATCTAAACTCTGGAATATCGAACAATCATTCCTACCACTGTAATATCCAAGTCTCCGTAATGGCCAAAACATCATATGTCCTAATACTGATCTGTGCGCTTAGTTCACCACACTTATTCCATCACACTGACTGCACCGTAGCCCTATCAAGTGCCGATCCCTCATCACAGACTCTCTGCACGCTATATCTAACTGTTCACTACCTAATCCATTATCAGGTCCATAGCTCAGGTTCCCAAGCTCCTGCCAATCCAGTTTAAATTATCCCAAAGAGCTCCAGCAAACCTCCCTCCCAGGATATTGGTGCTTCTCCAGTTCAGGTGCAACTCGTCCTTCTTGTACAGTGACCTTGGAATCCAAATGAAATACATCAATGAGCTCCCCTTTATCAATAGCAAACGTAACACATTCAAACAATTCTGGGGAGTTGACTAAAATTAATCTCCATTTCAAAAATTCCAGCTGACTCTTCCCAAGTTTTCCAATGAGATTCTCCTTCAGGTTCAAAGTTTGTGAGAAGATTTGTAGCTCGGGTGCTCGTTGTTGTGGTCTGTTCGCCGAGCTGGGAATTTGTGTTGCAAACGTACATCTGGCCATATGAGTCAGTAGGGGTAGGTCATCTGAAATCTAAAGGCTATACCGATATTGACTAAGCCCAAAGCTGATAAGATTATGACTTTAATTCCACATTGTAACATACCGATGATACCATGACCACCTCTTTGTCCAACATCAGATTGCACGTGTCTCGTGTGTATGATGTGAATCAGTGTCCATCACCCTCTGGTTAGAAAGTTACAAAAATGCACTTTGTGTTAAAGATTTTCAGCAACAACTGAATCTGCAACATTGCTGACTCCTTAATCGTTAAAGGTGCATGTCTCACAACTCTCTTTGTCAATCTCTCTTTTGGGACTATGTTTAAGGTTGACTTTTGATTCTCTATCATATTATTTCTACGTAGGGTTCAGTGCCACGGTTTCGGGGTGAATCCTACCATGAAATACTTTTGGCCTTTCATAAATCCTAGTTCTGAATAAACATGTTCCTTTTGTGACTGACATACAGTATTCTTTAACAATTGCTTTGCTTTGCAATTTAAAGATAATTTCATATTCCTGCTCAATTGAGTTCCTATTTCTCTAAGGGAAGGTAATACCAGAACGGTAGTGGGAATACAGGTAGGAAGGCCATCTTACTCTCTGATGTCACAGTAAAATGGAATTGTTTTATCTTGTTCTGATACGGTCAATTGGACACTTTTCTATGTCGCATTGAGGACAAAGAGCTCAAATAATCAGTTGTCTTTAATGAATTTATTTTGAACAAAACTACAGTTATCCAATGAAGACAGAGGCAGGCCGATTGTGGTTATTGGAACAAAGTCAGCCAGGTGGATCTCAGAATATGAATTCCCTGATTGGGGGTGTTAACCTGTTTCAACAGGAAGTCCTGACTGACTGACATAAACAAGAGCATCAGGGGGTCTACTCACTCAAGGAGCTGGTATTGAGCTAGCTGGGTAAGTGGCATGTACAATAAGGGGATACTGCGATACTGTCCTCTCTGAAGGTGTGTGTGTGAGTTTGTGTGTGTAAACATGTACAGTCCCCAGCAGAGGGGACTCAGGCTGTGACTGTGTGTGAGTCGGTGACAATTCAGTCGGTCAGTGCTGATTAAGTCAAAGTCATAGAAAATTAGAAATTGTGGCTCGAATTAACCAATGCAACCTGTTAAAAGAACGTTGAAAAGGCATCTGGGTGGGTGCAAGAATAGGAAGGGGGTAGAGGCATATGGGTCAAATGCTGGCCAATAGGACCAGATTAATTTTGCATATCTGCTTGGCACGGATGAGTTGGACTAATGGGTTTATTTCCATGCTGTGCAGTTCTGTGACGCCATGTTTCTCACTAACTCATGAGATAATAGATGTGTTGGTGTCAATATTCTAAAATTCAGAACCAAATCTGGGAAGGTTCAATGAGATTACAAAGTAACTAAGTTTTTCTTTGAAGAAGGGAAGGTTATGGAAAGCAGGAAATGTAAGTTAGTTAGCCTGGTGACTCTTAAGGCAAAATTGTTAGAATTGATCCTAAAGGAGAATGTTGTGGATGTGTTCGCCGAGATGGGAATTTGTGTTGCAGACGTTTTGTCCCCTGTCTAGGTGACATCCTCAGTGCTTGGGAGCCTCCCCGTGAAGCGCTTCTGTGATCTTTCCTCCGGCATTTATAGTGGTTTGAATCTGCCGCTTCCGGTTGTCAGTTCCAGCTTTCCGTTGCAGTGGTCGGTATATTGGGTCCAGGTCGATGTGCTTATTGATTGAATCTGTAACAAGATTTTCTTGTGAAATGAGAAACGTAACATGTGTGGCATTGATGGCAGTTCACAGAGCCTGGAAGAAGGTAAGTTTGAAACAGATTTGCTTCCAGGCAAGAATTCATTCAGAACAGTTTGAAACTGTTATCCTACTACAAGTGTAGTAATGTGAAAATTCCAGGCCAGAGATCTTTGGTTACAAATCAGGTCTGGTCCTTTGCTGCTAAGTATTTTGAGATTAGATTCCTTACAGTGTGGAAACAGGCCATTCAGCACAACAAGTCCACACCGCCCCTCTGAAAAGTAACCCACCCAGATCCAAGACCCTATCTTCTATTTACCACTGACTAATGCAACTAACAGTATAGGCAATTCACCTGACCTGACCATCTTTGGATTGTGGAAGGAAAGCGGAGCACTCGAAGGAAACCCACGCAGACACGGGGAGAATGTGCAAACTCCACAGTTGCCCGATGCAGGAATTGAACCCATGTCCTTCTCATTGTGAGGCATCAGTGCTAACCACTGAGTCACCGTTGTGTGATAATCAAAAGGCAGTTTAACAAAGTACCAAGAACAGGAAGTGAAAGAAGCAGCTAAGTCAGAGCTATAGATGTTGCACAGAACGAAACTCTCTCATTTGAGTACAGTAAAGCTACATGGCAAAATATTTTTGTCATATCCTTTGAAATTTTTTAAACTTTCTTGTATGTGAAGAGCACAGATACTTTCTCATTATTTTCATTGACTTTAATCCTGTCCTTTTTCATTATTAAAACCAATTGTGCAGAGTTGCAGACTTATCTTTCACTGAAAGCCGACCACGTTAAATGAGAAAGGAAATAAACATGAACAAGCAATCCTGATTTCTGTTTCGTGTCTGAGCTGTTCAATAATAACATAATTTCGGACACTAACAGATCATTTCTGAGGTAAATGAAATGAGAGGTAAGGTTATTGCAAAACAAAACTGAAATGGAGCAGACAGAATGTGAGTGGACTCGTTTGCAATTCGCTGCTAACACTAATGAGGGCCCCCGTGGTTAAATTCGGTGCGACCTCTTTGATGGAATGCAATCTGCTTAATTCACTTCTGACTGTCGATTTGTTGGAGATTTTCCTCTGTGTCTGTGGCTGCTTTCTTGAACAAATGGTTTGTTACGCTTCCATCAAGTGAAGATTAAAAATCTTGTCTCAGTATTATAAATACAAATCAAAGTAACATCTAATTGAATGGAATGCTGTTAATAATTTCATATGACCCAACATTCTTGATACAAATAATGTCATTGACATTTACTATTCAATGCTACACTTAGGAAAACAGTCGTATGTGGCACTGTCTTAAAGATCTAAATCAATTCATTCTAAAAGTAAAGACTCGATTGATTGCAGTCAGTGGGTATTTTACAGAGCGAATGAACTGTTCCCGGAACTTTGACTGAGTTACTCCATAAATAAACGTATTTGCGCAGCAACTCAAACTTAGCAGCATGTATCCAATTCTTTCAAATACATGCAAACTATTGTTGTAATATTTGGGATCAAGTGCTGCAATTTGATAATATATGAAAATTATCACATAGGGTGACCACAACAATATAAAGCTACTCGATATAGTGAACAGTAAAATCATTGACTTCCTTCTGCTCTCCATCTCAGGATCACTGCGCTTCTCTTCCGTGTTCTGACTCCTCAATCTTTTACGGATCCGATTCGCCACTAACACGTATCTGACTGTCAATGCATTGAAGAGCAAAACTAAACTGAATGGGAGTAATGGTGTTAACACCTTCTGAAACCAGTCATAAACTATCCACCCGAGTTCTGTGTAATAGCTGTCCTTAATTTGACAAGACCAATGTACATTGTCAACCACAATCATAGTTTCCCGTGTCATGACAATGGGAATACTTTTTAGAGAGAAAAGAATGCAGGTTGTTGAAAGAATAACATTTGCTGTTTTCACTGTACAATATTTCAGTTTCAGTTTCCGGCAACAAATGGTCACAAACCGATCAGCGGAGAAAGTGACAGTGAACCAGACAGAAGAGTCTGAACTCACATAAACCAGGAAGTGAATCACAATGCATGCAGGTGTAAGATATAGGAATGATCCCTGGTAAAAGTACTGATTTAGTTGATACAATATAACGTCAGTGATGATGAACATCAGGTCCGCTGTTTCCATGGCGACCAGGTAATGAGTAGTGCGTCTGGAGAGGCCGCATTTTCCTTGAGACAGGATTACAATTGCCAATGTGTCAACTGTAAGAAAGAAAACTGAAATTAGTTTTGTAATTGTACGTCAAACAGGTTTCTATTTGAATCGAGAAGACATTAGGGCAGTCAGGAAGAATATTGAAATGTAAAAATAATTTTCATCCTGATTCCATTGCATGTTGAGCTGCATCCAGTAAACAAAGGGAGTGGGTGTACGGTGTTCAAAATGAAGTACTGCAAAATCGCGATGTTGGTGGAAAGTGGTCAGTGGAATATGTTACTGCTGTGTGCAGAATCAGGTTGCACATGTTTTATCAGCTTAACTGACATCATTCCATGAATGGAAGATCAGAAATATGAGCAGGATAGCAAACTGTCCATTTCACTTCTGTGTTCTAAACAATTAACGAAGCTATTCTCCCAGCCAAAGAGTTACGGATGTAAATATTACAAGGGCTCATTTTCACATGTTCACATTGCAAGCTGACATAGAATGATATCCGTATTAAAAACATAGTGCCCAGAATCATGGCTCTGAGAACATTACATGTCATAATCCTGCCTTACAGGACAGACACTTTATTAAACAATGTTTGACAAGAATATGACAACATTGGCACCTGCAAAAAGATATCAGATCCACACCCAATCAACAAGTGGATCTGATGTTGGGGTTTGGACAGATGAAGGATATCCGTTGAGAAACTGAAATTTGCTGTTAGACAAATGAAACCACTGATGAACATCAAGATAACCAAGCAGAGCTGTCAATGGATCGAACAATTTAACAAAGGATAAGACAAAACGAAGAATTCTTTCAAGTGAGAAAGTATATATTTTAACTTGTTCTTACAAATGGTTTATTTTCTCTTTGCACACAACCAGCTGTCAATGCTACACTCCAGCAATTGCTTTCAGTCACTCTGAGAATAGCACAGAAACAGACCCTTCAGTCCACTCATCCATGCTGAGCAGATATTCCAAATTAATCTAGTCCCATTAGCAGTATGTAGGTAATATCCCACTAAACCTTTTTTTGCATTTGCCCATCCAGATGCCTTTTAAATGTTGTACTTGTATCAGCCTCCACCACTTCCTCTAGCAGCTCTTTCCATACACACGTCACGCTCTGCTTGAAAAAGTTGCACCTTAGATCCCTTTTAAATCTTGCCCCTCTCACCTTAAACCAATGCCCTCAGACTTTGGGCTCTCTTACCCTGGGGAAAAGTCCTTGAGTATTCACTCTCTATCCATGCCCCTCAGCCTTCGATGCTCCAGGGAACACAGCCCCAGCCTATCCAGCCTCTCCCTACAGCTCAGACTTGCAGTCCCTGTTAACATCCTTGTAAATATTTTCTGAACACTTTCAGGTTTAACAGCATCTTTCCTACCACAGGGAGAACAGGAATAATGGCAGTTTTCCAGAAGTGGCTGAACCAATGTTGTGTACAGCCACATCATGACGTCCTAACTCCTACACTCAATGCACGGCCCATTAAAGCCAAGTGAACTAAACACTTCCTTTACTATCCTGTCTATGAGCGACTCCACTTTCAAGGAACTATGTACGTGCATTCCAAGATCTGTTTGCCAGGCAGTAGTCCTCAGGACCCATGACAACTAGTGAAGAAGTCCTGCTCTAATATGCCTTTTTAAAATTTAGCTCCTCATATTTATCTACATTTTTGGAAACTACATTTCGAATCACTAATTATGTTGAAGACTGGAAAACATCCTCAGTACTGGCGATGTGTTAGTGAACACATTTTACTGCATCCTGTAACTCACTGAGATTAGGAAATATTAGCGCTTCTTTCTCTAAACTATTCTTTGAAAAGAGAAATCTTAATTGTTCAACAAGATAATTCGAATAAGATGTGTTAAGCAAGGAAACGTCTTCCTTGCACGTCATCAACTCAACAGAACTATACATAATTAATATCCTTTGTTGTCACTTATCCTCCAGTACAGAAGTACAGGAGTACAGTGGAAAGATTTTACAATAGCTGCCATTTAATGATACCATCTTTGGTACAAGTACAAATCGCACAGAGTAAAAAAAGTACAGTGATATTAGACAAAAGAGCTTCAAAAGGGAAGCAGTAGCATTACTGACAGTGTCTGAGTATGAGTCCGGAATGAGGTAGCTATTTACATTACAGCCCGGTAAAGCATTACAACAGCAGCAGCTCAGCACATGGTGCGAGGGCCCACAAGTGTCCCCCATCTCTCCAACATTCAGCCCAATCCTTCACCGGCACTCAGCAGCAACAAGATTAGTGACGCTTCACATCATGCTGCTCTGGAACTTGGGATTCCCCGCTTGCCACTCTGGGAGTCAAGATTCCCCACATGCCGTTCTGGGACAAAGATTTCCTACTGCCGTAACCTGAGGATTAATTCCGTGTCTTCGTCCCTGCTCACCCCTGTCGTGTATCCAGTCATGACTCATCTCCATTCCCCAGCTGGGGTAGCTAAAAGTTTCAGGGTTGGGCGGGGGTGGGAAGTGGGTGTGTGAAAAAATACTGCAAACTGGTGACAAGAAAGGAAGGACAAGGAAAAGGAACTGGAGAGACAGGGACTCTGACTACAGTGTCTTATCTTGCCACCATTTTAATAGCTGGCTTGACTGGAGGCTGTGTTTCCGTGCTGTACATCTCTATGAGTCTCCGATCGCTGCAATCTACCGCTCACAGAGATTCTCCTATCATTAAGTTCCAGTCAAAACTTGCAACAATCCTGATAATGCATGTCCGATGATGGCAGTGCTTACTGACCTGCAGTGAATACAATTGGTAAATACTTCGAGCAAAATATAAGCACTTTCGCATGGCATTCCATTGATGCAACTTTCAAAGTTCGGCTAAGGGAAGGGAATTGCCTCACAACATTATCACTGGACTATTAATCCAGAGACCTCGGTAATGTACTGGGTACGCAGATTTGACTCCCTATGGTAGATGATGGAACTTGAATTCAACGTAAACAAAAATCTGGAATTAGAAGTTTAATGACAATCATGAATCCATTGTTGATTTTTGGTAAAATCGGTCTAGTTCACTAATGTCCTTTCGGGAAGGAAAGTGCTATCCTTATCTTGTCTGACCAACATGCGACTCCAGACCGACAGCAATGTGTCTGACTCCTAAACTCCCCTCTGAGCCATAAATGCTGGCCTAGCCAGCGATGCCCACATCATATGAATGAATTATAAAAAAAGGACTTACCAGGGACGCCAATAGCAGCAATAGTGATGTAATATACTTTGTCAACAATGGTGAACAACTGCAGCATTTTGCGTGGGAAAGTTCTAATCCTGGGTGGTGAAACCAAAACCTTCGAGTTGAACATAGTATTACTGTGTTCAGAAACCATTTTATACTCTTTCAGATTCTCAAGGGGATGTTAAAGTTGCATCATTGCTATTTCTTACCTGTTATGGAAAATATATTACCACCGAGATATTAAGTCCCTGTTTCATTCAAATTATCTCGTTCTGACTTCATAAGAAAATATCAAAGAGAAGGCTTATACCCTTAGTAACTCATTGATAGAACAATCCCTGTGAGCAATGATTTGCAGAAATCATAAAGTCATACAGTTGTTCAGCACGGAAACAGATCCTTCAGTCAAACCGATCCATGCTGACCAGACCTCCCTCTCTGACCTCGTCTCATTTGCCAGCACTTGGCCCATATCTCTCTAAATATATCCTATTCATTTACCCATCCAGATGCCTTTCCTGTCTTATAATTATTCCAGCCTCCATCACCTCATCTAGCATCTCATTCCATACACACACCACCATTTGTATGAAAAAAATGCCTGTCATTTTCATAAATCAATACAACCTTTCAAATTCCTAAAGAGATTGAAACCAATACTTCTGTTTGATAGATCCAGCAACCAAAGTAATACAACAGCTGAAGCTAATAAGCTGCTGCTGCTTCTACGGAGGCATCTCAATCAAACACAGAGACATAGAATACATGAGTAGGGTGAGTCCATTCGGTCTTTCAAACCTACTTCACCACCCAATATTAATGATGGCCGATCATACAATTCAGGTCTCTGCTCACCGCTTTCTCCTGACATCCTTTAATCACTTTAGCTTGATAAAAATATATCGATTACTTTCTTGAAAACGTCCAAAGTTTTGGATTCAACCACTTTCTTTGGCAGAGGATTCCTTGGTATCATCATGCTCTGGGTGAATAAATGACTTGCTATCTTTGTCCAACATGATCTATTTCTTGTCCTATGAGCCCTTGGTTCTGGTGGCACCAGTTATTGAGAACGACACCTACCTCTTTCTGCACTGAACTCAAAATTAATTAAATGAAACACCTTTGTTTTAATGTTTCCATTCAATCAATGTTCTTTTCCCACTAGTCATGCAAAAATAACTACACTGGAATGGTTTGAAATCCCTCAGTAGATTCTAAGCTAAAATCATGAACTTTGCTGCTCCTTCATCCTCTGGGATATTCTTCCTACTTCACATTGAGTCATACAGTCAGAGAATCCCCGACACGGAGACAGGGCCTTTGGACCAAACAGGCCCATGGCGAGCAAAATGTCCATCCACCTTCTGTGTAAAAAAAAGTTGCCCCTTTTTATTACTTCCCCTCGAACCTTTCTGCCCTCTCGTCCTCGATGACCCAACCCTGGGAAAAAAGACTGATTGCATTCACCTTATTTGTGCCCCTCATGATTTTATACACCTCGATAAATCCCCACCACCTCAGGCTCCTCGACTTGAAAGAAAAAAGTCCAAGCTTGTTCAACCTCTCCCTATAACCCAGGCCATTGAGTCCTGGCAACATCTCTGTAAATTCCTTCTGCGAGCTTTCCAGTTTAATAATATCCTTCCAATAGCAAGCTGACCAAAATTGAACACAATGCTCCAAGTGCGGTCTTACAAACGTCCTGTACATGTGAAACATAACTTCCCAACTTCAATGCTGAATGCGCTTTCTGATGAAGGCCAGTGTACTAAATGCCTTCTTCAGTGCTCTGTCTACCTGTGACTCCACTTTCAGAGAAGTGTGAACCTGAACTCCACGATGCCTTTGTTCCACTGCATTCCTGAAGGCCCTACCATTCACCATGAGCCTCCTACCTTGGCTTGACTTTACAAAATGCAAGACCTCACACCTATTGATGTTAAACTCTATTTGCCATTTCACAGCCCACTTGCCCAGCTGGCCAAGGTACTGCTGCAGTTTTTGATAATCTTCTTCACTGTCCACAATACTGCCTATTTTAGTGTCATCTGCAAACTTACTAATCATGCCTTGTACATTCTCATCCAAATAATTTATATATATATATATAAAACAGTAATGGGTCCAGCACCAAACCTTAAGGTACTCTACTAATTACAGGTCTCCAGTTCAACAAGCATCCTTCCACTATTAACCTCTGCTTCCCACCATCAAGCCAATTTTGTATCCAATTTGCCAGCTCGTCCTGGATTCCTTGCGAACCAACCTTTCAGAATAGCTTACCATGTAGATCCTTATCAAAGGCCTTACTGAAATCCATACAGACTACATATATCGCTCTGCCCTCGTCAAACATTCTGCTCACTTCATCAAAGAACTCCAACAAATTTGACAGCCAATGTTCACCCAGTCAAAAAGCCATGCTGTCTACTCCACATAAAACCCTATCTTTCCAAATGTGTGGAATTCTTATTCCTCAGAATCTTCTCAAGGGTAACTTTCCTACCACAGATGTTTGGGTTACTGGTCTATAGTTCCCAGCGTTTCCTTTGCAGCCCTTATAGAGTCATAGAGTCATAGAGTTGTACAGCATGGAAACTGACCCTTCGGTCCAACCCGTCCATGCCGACCAGATATCCCAACCCAATCTCGTCCCACCTGCCAGCACCCGGCCCATATCCCTCAAAACCCTTCCTATTCATATACCCATCCAATGCCTCTTAAATGTTGCTATTGAATAATGGCACAACTTTGGCTAACCTTCAGTCTTCTGGGACCCCATCCGTGGCTAACGATGATGCAAAAAAGATTAGCCAGGGTCCCTAATATAGCTCTCAAGTCTCTTGCAATGTTTGTGAATAAATCTGATCAGGACCAGAAGATTTATCCACCTTTATACATTGTAATACATCCAGCACCACCTCTGCTGAGATGTGGACTGTCCCCAAGATATCACAACTAACTTCCTAAGTGTCCAACAAGGAGAAATAATCTGTGAGAATCTCACCCATCTCTACACATGCATTTCCACTTTGATCCTTATCGGGACCTATTCTCACTCTCAGTATTCTTTTTCCTTTAATTTTCTTTAATATATTTAAAATAACTCTTTGGATTCACCCTCATCTTTTCAGCCAAGGCAATCTCGTGCCCCTTTTTTGCTCAGCTGATTTCCTACTTCAGTAAACGTCTGTACTTTCTAGATATCTCCAGGGATTCCCTTGGTACTGGCTGCCTGTACCTTTGTTTTTTCCTGGTCAAAGCCTCAATGTTTCTTTTCATCATATTCGTACCAAACTTGCCTTTCACCCTCACAGGAACACATAGACTTTCAGATCTAGCTGTCTCATTTTTAAGCACCTCCCACTTGCCAGACATCCCTTTGCCTTCAAATAAACTGTTCCACTCAATCCCTGCAAGCTCCTGTCGAATTCCATCAAAATTCTCCTTGCCCCAATTTAGACCTTGAACCTGTGGGCCAGTTCTGTCCCTTTCCAAACATATTTTAAACTTCATAGAACTGTGGTCACTGGTCCCAAAGTGCTCCCCCATTGTCACTCCATCACCTGACCAACCCTATTTCACAGGACTAGGTTGAGTTTGGCCCTTTCCCGAGTAGGAATCTCTATATGCTGCTTGAGGAAACTTCTCTGAACATAGAACATTACCGCACAGTGCAGACTGGTCAGCCATTGATGTTGCGCCGATCTGTGAAACCAATCTGAAGCACACCTACGCTGCACTATTTCATTTTCTCCCATATATCTATCCAATTACCATTTAAATGCACTTAAAGTTGCTGAGTCTACTCCTGTAGCAAGCTGTGTGTTCCATGCCCCTACCACTCTCTGAGTAAAGAAACTACCACTGACATCTGTCTAATGTCTATCACACCTCAATTTAAAGCTATGTCCTCTCGTGCTAGCCATCGCAATTCGTGGAAGAAAGTTCTCACCTGTTCACCCTCCCATGACCTCTGATTATATTATATATCTCAAATAGTGGGCTGCACGGTTGAACAGTTGTTAGCACTGTTGCCTCACAGAGCTAGAGACCCAGGTTCAATTCCCACCTCAGGCAACTGACGGTGTGGAGTTTGCACATTCTCCCCGTATCTGAGTGGGTTTCCTTCGGGTGCTCCGGTTTCCTCCCACAGTCCAAAAATGTGCAGGTTACGTGAATTGGCCATGCTAAATTGCCAGTAGTGTTAGGTGTAGGGGAATGTGTTTGGGTGGGTGCGCTTCAGCAGATCGGTGTGGATGTGTTGGGCCGAAGGGCCTGTTTCCACACTGGAAGTAATCTAATTTAAAAAATGTCACCTCTGAACCTTCTTCTCTTTAATGAAAACAGCCTCAAATCCATTACCCTTTTCTCGTAAGACCTTCATTCGATCCTGGCAACTGCCTAGCAAATCTCCACTGAAGCCTTTCCAACACTTCCACATCCTTCCTACAACTGTGCGCAATACTCCAAGTGTGGCCACACCAGAGTTTTGTACAGCTGCTGCATGATGAACTCATGGTTCCGAAACTCAGTTCCTCTACCAATAAAAGCTAATACATCGTATGCCTTCATAACAACCCTGTCAACCTGGGAGGCAACCTTCAGGGATCCATGTACATGGACACCGAGATCCCTCTGCTCATCTCCACTGCAAACTTTAACCCAGTTTTCTTCATTCCTGTTACTCCTTCCAAAGTGAATCACCTGGAACTTTTCCACATTAAACTAGATTTGCCAGCTCTCAGCCAGCTCTGCAGCTTATCGATGTTCACCTGTAATCTACAACATCCTTCAGCACGACCAAGAACTCTACTGACATTAGTGTCATCCACAAATTTTCTAACCCAGCCTTCTACACTCTCATCCGGGTCATTTATAAAGATGATAAACAACAGTGGACCCAAAACATATACTTGTGGCAAACCACTAGGAACTAAATTCCAGGATGAACATTTCCCATCAATCACCACACCCTGTCTTCTATCAGCTAGCCAATTTCTGATCCAAACCAGAAAATCACCCTCAATCCTATGCCTCCGTAGTTTGTGCAATAGCCTACACTGAGAAACCTTATCAAACACCTTACTGAAATCCATGTACACCACATCAACCGCTTTACCCTCCTCCGCCTGTTAGGTCACCTTCTCTAAGAACTCAATAAGGTTTGTGAGGCGTGACCGACCAATCACAAAACCCTGTTGACTATCCCTTAAATGTATTCCTTTCTAGATGATGATAAATCCTAACTCTTCTCATCTTTACGAACACTTTACCCACAACTGAAGTAAGGTCCACTAATCTATAATTAAGAGAGTTGTCTCTACTCCCCTTCTTGATCAAGGGAACAACATTTGCTCTTCTCCAATCCTCTAGCATTACTCCTGTAAACAATGATGACATAAAGATCAAAGCCAAAGACTCTGCAAGTTGCTCACTGGCTTTCCAGAGAATCCTCGGATAAATTCCATTCGGCCCATTGGACAAATTGAAAAATTTCTGATGAATGTTATTAAAGAGTTCCAACCCATCTAAGTCCTTAATGGTCTGGCTGTCCCAATCTGTGTTCGGAAAATTAAAATCTCCTGCTGTGATACCATTTTGCCCTTTCTGCTTTTGAAATCTGAATGAAGATGACAATTTATTTCATGATTTACCCTTTGCTTCCTTCCAAAACCGTAATTCCAAACGAGCCAGAACAGGCGTAAACTTCCCACAAACGTTGACTACATTTCCCTTAATGCTTTTCAACCAAATTTCACACCACATTAAATTTATTGTTTCCACTTCTATCGATATTTATCAATATCTCTTTAATTATAAACATTGGTACAAAATATTCCTCACAATTCTGTACTGTTCCTAACATTCTGAGCAGAAATTTTACACTTCAACCCTGAGTGGATCTAAAATGCTTCCTATTTTCATCCCCAATAATTTCATACCATGTAAGATTTTTGGGTCTCCGATTCAAATTATTGCTGAGACATTTGACTGCGTTTGCACGTCATTTTTCCTCTTCACCTGTCCTATCACCAGCTTATAATCTGTATGTTTCCATGTAAGACTCTTCAAATGAAATACATCATTTAACCTTGTTATTGTTGCATTGTATTATCATCACCATCACCATCCAATGAGCTATGGCTTTGGATATCCTGAAAGTCATTACGTGGCAATAGAACTGACCAGTATCGAAAAGATTCTAGTCCTACAGATCAGTCATTAATATGCCGCAGTGGGTTTCATTTTATTTCATTTATTCTTGTCGCATGCACTGAGAAAAAGCGAAAAAGATTGTTTTGCGTGTGTTCTGGACAGATCATACCTTACGTAAATACATCAGGGTAATAGAAGAGAACATTGAATGTAGTGTTACAATGACAGAGAAGGTGCAGAGAATAATAAAGTCTAATACACAGGAGATCCATTCATGAGTCTGATAACAGCGAGGAAGAAGCTGTTCTTGAATCTGTTTCTGCATGTTTTCAAGCTATTATATCTTTTGCCTGATGGAAGTGACTGAAACAATGTATAACTGGGGTGGGAAGGGTCTTTGAAGATGTTGGCTGCTTTCCAATGGCCGTGGGAATTGTGGATGAAGTCAATGAAAGGAAGGTTGGTTTGTATGATGAATTGGATTGTGCTTTCAACTCTCTGTAATTTCTTGTGGTCGTGAGCAGAGAGTTGATCCATCTGGACCGGATGCCTTCTAAGTTGCATCGAAAAGTTTGCTACTTTGTCCTCTGTCTTGATTCATCTGATCATAGTCAGATTTCTTTCAACAGAGAGATTTCTTTAGGTTTTACTATTTGTCATTAATTCTGACATTATCAGGAATTATGAAGGTCTTATTCCCAAAACGTCAATTCTCCTGCTCCTCAGACTCTGCCAGACCTGCTGTGCTTTTCCAGCACCACCTTTTTCGACTGATCTCCAACATCTGCAGTCCTCACTTTCTCTGAACTTCAGATATCTGGTCAGCCTGGATGAGTTGGGTCGAAGGCGCTATTTGCGTGTTGTACGTATCTATGACTCTAAGATTCTATCACACCCTGTTGTGGGACCCACAAATTTCTCTCCCCTAAAGATTTCTCTGAACTTGTCCCATTGTAAATGTTTTCCAATTCACCTATTCTTCCTGACTAAATGTTCAACTTCACACATGCCTGCTTTACATTGCGACTGTCAAATTTTATTTTCCAACTCCTTTACACTGTCGATATTATTGCGTGGATTCCTTGGGCCATCCTTATCCCTCGCCTTCCCAACAGTTTGGTACATGACCGTAAAATGACGACAGAACACTCATTTCCATCATTCAAATCACGAAAATATATTGTCAATAATAGTTGCTTAAATGTCACATCATCCTATAGTTTTCCTTCTATACCAACTAGCTGCTTCTTATTAGTTAGCAAGTCCTCTATTCATGGTCATGTTCTGCATCCAATGATTCCTATCCAACAAAGATGTCTTATGTGTGACACCTCCTTGAAATTCCAACACATTACAACAACTTGTTCGACTTCCCCTATCCTGTTTGTTGCTTTCTCAAAGAAATGTCATCCATCTTTAGCCATCATTTCCCTTTCATGACTCAATGCTCACTCTGGTTGATTGCACAACGTTTCAAAATACTCATATTTCATCTTTTTACAATAGATTTCATCGTTTTGCTACTTAGACATGTTACGCTAACTGACTGACAATTATCCATTTTCCCTTTCTCCCATTTTGAATTGGGTGTCACATCAGCATTTGCTTTTTCATAGCGTCATAGAACTGCACAGCACAGAAACAGACACTTCAGTCCAACTTGTCCATGATGACCAGATATCTTAAATTAATCCAATCCTATTTTCCAGCAATTAGCCCATATCCCCGTAAAGCCTTCCTATACATATATACCTATCCAGATGACTTTAAACTGTTGTAATTATATCAGATCCACCACTCCCTCTAGCAGCTCATTCCATACATGCACCAACCTCTGTGTAAAAAGGTTAACCCTTAGGTCTCTTTTAAATCTTTCACAACTCACCTTAAATCTATGGCCTCTATATTGAATACCCCCTATCCTGGCGAAAGGACCTTGCCTATTCAACATATCCATGCCCCTCATGAGTTTATTAACCTCTGTCCAGTCACCCGTCTGGTTCCAATGTTCCAGTGAAAGAATTCCCATGTTTCCATGCTAAATGACTCTGACTCAAACTCTATTCACCCTCTTCTTATAACTCAAGCCATCCAGTGTTGATAACTTTCTTGTAAATTCTATCTACCCTCAATGTGAAAAGTCTCTTCCTGAGATCTCCTCTGTAACCTTTGCCCCTTACCTTAAATCTACGCCCCTGCTCCTTGATCCCATCATCAAGGGGAGTTGTACCTCTGGTCGGAATTTTGCTCATGTTGCTCCAATCCTTGAGAAGGGAGACAGAGGGAAACCAGGGAATTAGAGATGAATCAGCCTGACATCTGTGATGGGGAAGTTGTTAGAACCTGTAATGAAGGAGAAAGTAATAACTCACCTCAAAAATATCAGCTAATCAGAGAGAGCCAGCATGGATTCATGTTAGCTCATGCCTGGAACCCGTCATTTTTAAAGAGGTGACAAAGGTAGTGGTCGGAAGTAAGTCGATGGGTGTTATTTATATGGATACTTTTCCCCTAAAACATCCATCTGCATTGGAAAAATGCTTAAGCATTACTTCCAAGTTCTTGAGATGCTCTTTATTGATTTTCCCAGTGATTGGCACATTACCCACACAAATGGTGACCTGAGGGAGCCCTTGTAAAATGTTCACACATTGGCCACTAGAAAATTGCACAGGCTGATGATGCCCCAAAGGAGCAGTCTCATATATAATGATAAACCCATAAGTTTGTACTTATGGGAAAGCATGCATCTGGGATTCTTCATCTAATCACTTGAACTCATGGCTCATCCACGTTCATGAAGGAACACCCACTTTCCAGTTTTGTGTATGAGCCCTGTATGCGAGGGATTGGGTATTTATCTAGCTGTGGAAGGCGATTTACCATTTGCTCGAAATCCCCACTGCAGCGAACCAACCCTTCAGGCTTCACAATCAATACGACCAGTGTGGCCCATTCTCCAAACTGCACTGGTTTGATGATTCCTTCGATTTCCTGCCTCCTGATTTCTGCCTCTCCTTTTGCCCATAAGGCAAATTTGGCCTTGCACAATTGTGGAATTGCTTCCAGGTCAACATGTAAGGTGACCTACGCCCGTTTGATAGTCCCTAGACATTTCTGAAAAGTTTCTGGGTATTTAATCAGGACTTCATTCAGGCAGGCATTTCATTGTCAAAAATGTTGAGCCAATGAAGTTGAAACTTTCTCAAACAATTGTACCCCGTCAGGCTTTGGCCCGAGCCTTTGACCACAACCAGTGGGAACTGAACCAGCTGCTTCTCATAACAGACCAGAACTGTCCCCGGCATAGACTCTCAGTCTGGTCAATATCTTACGCTAACTTAAGGGTTTGAGTCCGGAGCGAATTTTGTTCAAAACTGATTCTGCAATCACTGAAAAATGCACATTGGTCTCAACCCCTATCAAAACTTCCAGATTTTATTTGGTTTTGATGTGGTTGTTGCTAAGCAATTTAATGGTTGCATACCAGGTATAGGTGGACTTTCCAGGGTGTGCACTGTCCTGGATACTGGCGTGTGAGCTCTCTTAATTAATTCAGGCAGAGGGGAATTATTTTCCTGTCTGAAGTCCGATAACTAGCAGCAATTACAATGGCCTGGTGGCCTGGATTGTTGAGAAAATTTGATCAGGTCTTGGCAGTTTTTCAGGATTTTGCAGTGGACTGACCTGGTGACCCTCTGTTCAGAATATCTCCTGAGTGAGGTTATGCAAATACCTTCACTTAAGTGGTGTCCCCCAAGCTCAGTCAACCTGGTGAGTGCGTCCACTTTTGTCAGAATACCCTGGAACCCGAATGGTCCACTTGCTGCATTTCCAGTTGTAGTGCCTGTTTGAGGTCCCATTAGGCTTCAGCTAAGAAGACAGAACAGAGAACGGTACAGCACAGTACTGGCACGTGGGCACACAATGTTGTGCCAGCCTTTCATCCTGTTCTCAGACCAGACTAAGCTACGTCCCCTTCATTGTACAATGTCCCATATAACTATCCAAGAGCTGCTTAAATGCGCTGAATGTATCTGATGTTACTATTACTGCTGGCAGTTCATTCCACACACCCACCACTCTCTGTGTCAAGAACTGACCTCTGACATCTGCCCTAAACCTTTTTTCAAATACCTTAAAATCATACCCCCTAATGATGGATGTTTCTGCCATGGGAAAAAAAGTCTCTGCCTATCCACTCGATCGATGCCTGCCAACATCCTGTACCCCTCTACCAATTCACCTCTGATTCTTCTTCGCTCCAATGGGAAAAGCCTGGCAGCATCCGGATAAATCTCCTCTGCGTCCTCTCGAAAGCTTCCAGATATTTCCAATGATGAAGGGACCAGGCCTTGACACAATATTCCAGGTGTGGTCCAACCAGGGCTCTTTAGACCTGCAGCATAACCTCGCTGCTCTTAAACTCCATCGCCCTGCTAATGAAAGCCAATACGCCATACACCTTCAGAGCAAATCTATCAGTCTGAGTGACAAATTTGTGGGATCTTTGGACAAAGATCCCAGAACTGAGCCTTGTGAAATATCACTGTGAAACATCCAGTAAAGGATCTGGACAATATCCAGGCTTTGGCTGGAAAATAGCTAACAACGTTCATACCACACAAATGACAGGCAATGGCCATCCCTAATAAAAGACAATCTAACCACCGCCCATTGACATTCACTGATGTTACAATCACTGAATCACCCACTATCAACATCCTGGGGGTTATTATTGACCAGAAACTCAATTGAATTCACAATATAAATGCAATGGCTGCAAGAGCAAATCACAACCTTGGAATACTGTGGCGAGTAACTCACCTCTTTTCTCCTCAAAACCTGCCCATTATGTACAAGGCACAAGTCAGGAGTGTGATGGAATGCACCCCACCTGCCTGGTTGGGTGCACCTCCAACAGCACTCGAAAGGCAAAGCAGCCTCCGCTTGTTTGGCACCACGACCACAAGCATCCAATCCCTCCAGCAAGAGCAGCAGTGTGTACTGCCTTCAAGATGCACTGAAGAAATTCACCAAAGATCCTGAGACAGCACCATCCAAATGCATGAACACTTCCATCTACAAGGACAAGGCAGAAGAGCGTATGAATACCCTGAACTTCAAGCTCCCCATCAAGCCACTCACCATCCTGACTTGGAAATATACAGCCATTCCTTCATTGTCGTTGGGTCAAAATCCTGGAATTCCCTCCCTAATGGCGTTGTGGGTCTAACTACAGCAGGTGAACTGCAGCAGTTCAAGAAGACAGCCCACCACCTTCTCAAGGCACAACTTGGGATAGTCAATGAATGTTGGCCTAGTCAGCAAAGGCTACATCCCCACACATATATTTTCAAAAATACCAACTTGGACAGAGTTCTGAAGAGATTTACCTGGATGTTGCCATTGATAAAGTGTTTGTGTTGTACAGAAAGGATGGATAGCCTGGGAGTTTGTTTACAGGATTATAGGAGACTGAAGAGCTTTTAAAATCATGGGGGTCATGGATAATGTGAATGACAAGGGTGTTTTCCCTCGGGTGTGGGAGTTCAAACTAAGGGTCATATTTTAAAGTAACAGGAGAAAAACTTAAAACAGACTTAGGGTCAGCCAGCCATTGCTCTTCTGGCTTCCCTCCTCGTTAATAAAATTGGGCTTGTCCCGTGAGGTGGCAGCCATATTGGTGTTATATCACAGAACACCGCTGACATCCATTGTATTAATTCTGAATCACCAACACCAATTGACAAGTGGCGGCAACTTTGTTTTTTTTGATCAAAATTGAAGGAAGAGAATTTGGAAGCTGAGAAAAACATACAAAAGCTGTGCTTCGCATCATGCTGAGAAACTATATGTTGGCAAAGGGATTTTCTCAGAATGCAATTTGGACATTATCAGAAATAGGGACTTTCTAAACCCAGGGTAATTGCGGGAACTGTGTCCGCCATTGCTACGTCAGCACCAACGGATTCAACCAATGCCAAATAAGTGAATGTAAACCAACTGACTGAGCTAAACAGACCATGCAGGAACCGAAGTAGGTCATTTGGCCCATTGAGCTCAACCCCCACCAGACAATAAAATCATGGGGGAGTGCTCATTTGGCTTGTTGTCTGTTATCTCATGAACTTGTAAGAAACATGGAATCATAGAGTTGTACATCACAGAAACAAACCCTTTAGTCTAACTCGTCTATGCCGAGCAGAAATGCGAAATTAATCTAGTTCTGTTTGCCAGCATTTGACCCAAATCCATTTAAACCCTTCCTATACTTGCACCCACCCAGACGCCTTTTCAATGTTCTTTTAAGAGGTTCTCTAGGTTAATTAGAGCTGCAATTTCTAATTGTCTATGACTTTGACTGAATCATCACCGACTCACACACAGACAGTCACCTTCTAATTCCCCTCTGGTGGGGTCTGGAAATGTTACACACACACATTTTCTCTTTCTGTCCATCTCTCTCACACACACATACACATTCTCTCTCCTTATCTCTCTCACCTACACATGCACATTATCTCTCTCTACCTCTCCCTCACACACACATACACATATTCTCTCTATCTCTCTCTCTCTCTTGCTCTCTCTCTCTCCCTCTCCCCCTCTCTCTCTCTCTCTCTCTCTCTCACACACACACACACACACCTTCAGAGAGGACAGTATCCTGTTATTGTACATACCATCGTACCCAGCTAGCTCAATACCGGCTCCTCGAGTGAGCAGAGCCTCTGCCACTCCTGTTTATGTCAGTTAGTCAGGGCTTCCTGTTTGGACCAGAGTAACAGCCCCAATCAGGGAAGTCTTATTCTTTGAGCTCAACCTGGCTCACCTTGTTCCAATGACTTCGTTCGACCTGTCTTTGCCTTCATCAAATAACTGCAGCCTTGTTGAAAATAAAATCATTAAATAAAGCTGATTATTTGAGCTCTTTGTCCTCAATCTGACATAGAGAAAGTGTCCAATTGACCGTAAAACAGTTACATTTTGCCGTGACATCAGACAGGTGAGAGTGTACCTACCTTCGCCTTCCTACCTGCATTCCCATTATCATTGTAAGATGACTTTCTCTAAGAGAAAAAGGAGCTAAATGGAGTAGGAACACTAAATGATCTCTAAATACACGCAAAACAATTCTTAAAGAACACTATATGTCAGTCATGATAGGAAAATGTTTATAAAGAATGAGGATTTATGAAAATGCACAAATACTTCACAGTAGAATTCACCCTGAAACCATGACACTGAACTCTATGCATAAACAATATGATCGATGATCGAAAGTGAACCTTGAGCATAGTTCTAAAAGTGAGATTAAAAAGAGAGTTGTGAGACAGACACCTTTAACGATTGAGGCTTTAACAATGTTCCAAATTCAGTTCTTGGTGAAAAAGGCGAAGTGTATCTTTGTAACTTTCTAACCAGAGAGTGATGGAAACAAAGTCATACAATACTCACGAAGTGCATGCAATTTGATGTCGGGTGAAGGTATCATTGGTAGGTTACAATGTAGATTTAAAGTCATAATCTTATCAGCCTTGCACTTATTCAATGTTGGTGCAGCCTTTAGATTTCAGATGATCTACTGCTACTGACTCACAAGGTCAGATGTGTTTTTATATCTTTCTTAGTGCTGGATGGCTTGAAAACATCAGTCGATATATAGAGGAATGGAATAGTCAAAGAGCGAACTTTCTGTAGAAATACACATGGTGGAACTGTAATGGAAGACAGAGGCTATGTTGGGAATGGGGAGCAACAATGTGAGCTTCAAAGTTGACCCATAGTTGAACTAATATCCATTGGAATACAAAGGTCATGCTGAATGGAAACAATTTGAAATCGGATTTGGAGCAGCTTAAATTCACTTGTAATCTTTCTTAGTTGGGTTTTATTGTGATTAAATGTCAGATACTGTTCAGAATAAATAGGAATTGTCACCTTTCAGGTAGCAAGACTATCCATGTGAATTTCAGCGACCAGCAACTAGAGGCAGGATGGAAGGTGATCAATAGTCCAGAGTTGAAGCCAATTTCCTGTTGATATGTGCAAACAGATAAGATCAGCAACAGACAGTTGTAACCAAGAAAGATTTGAGTCATTAACTTCGGAAGAAAGAATGGGAAAGTGACTTAAAGCTTAATTGGGTTCTTTTCTTGACTATTATTTTATGGTACCTGACATCTGAGACTAAAGTCACCATTTGAAATCAAGCCTCTTTTTTTTTCAAATACAGACGATGACATCTAAAAACCTAAATAAGATTACTGTTTATGTTAATTCATTTGTTGGACGTGGATGTTGCCACTGAAGCCAACATTTATTGCCCATTGGTAATTGCCAATATGTCAGCTAAGAGTCACCACATTGCACTAAGTCTGGAGTCACATGGAGGTCAGAACACATCCGGATAGCAGCTTCCTTCTTCAAAGGATATGATTGAACCAAATGAGAATTTACAAACATCTCAGTCATTATGTGCTACTCATTAGTGTCATTTTTTAATAGCATTGTTTTGATTAAACAGGAGACGTTTTTCTCCAGAGGGAAATTCGAAAGGTAACATGTGTAAAGCAAATAACTCAGCAAATAGCACCAAAAAGAGCAATACAAAATAAGAAAATAATCTATTAACAGAATATTCAGAGTGTGGAAGTTTCGAAAATAAACCATGAGTGTAATAATATAAATGGTGGAGGTGCTGGTGTTGGACTGGGGTGGGCACAGTCGGAAGTCACATGGCACTTCACCTGACGAAACAGCAGTGCTCCAAATGTATGTGATTCCAAATAAACCTATTGAATTATAACCTGATTTTGTTTGACTTGTGGCAGTAATGTAAAAACATAGGAATATGATATTAGGAGCACAATTTATGTTGTGAAGACGTGATATACTTTTGCATTCAGTCTTTGACCTGATGAAATGTGAGCTTTAGTCTGTGTGCATGAAGGGTAATCAGTAGTATGTTAGTCTTCCTGGAGCCATCAATTCAAAACATCCTGGGTCAGAGAGCAAGTAATTGGGGTGATACTGGAGAGATATCGTGCAATCATTTGCTTTGCGAGCCTTTTATGATCAGCAACGGCAACTTTGTACCTGCTTTTGGTTTTGAAGAATAAAGACTTTTTTGTGTAATGAAAACCTGAGTAGTGAGGCATTTGGAGCATTTCACAGAGACTGGAAGATTCTGAACAAATTCTCTCCCAGAAAGGAATTAATTCCGAACAATTTGAAACTGTTATTCTACTGCAAATGTATTAATATGAAAATTCCAAGCGAGGCATTTTTGGTGTGAAATCAGGTAGGGTCCTTTGATGCTCAGAATATTCAGTTGTGTGAATAAACAACAGAAAGTCTAACAAACTCCCAAGAACAGGAAGTAAAAGAAGCTGCTGAGTCACAACTGTAGATGTTGTACAAAATGAAACTCTCTCAGTACAGTACATTTAATTCAGATGGGATGGCATTTTTGCTTGTGATTTGAAGACTTACAAACTGTTTTATATATAAAGACCACCGATGCTTTCTCATTATCTTTCTTTGACTTTAATCCAGTCCTTTTTCATTATTAAATCCAAAACAAAACAACATCCAATCGAAGGATAGCCTGCACTGCTGTTTATGTTTTCATGCAAGCTAAGAATTTTGATACAAATCATTTGAAGGATATTTTCTACTCAATGCTGCACTCTGGGAAAACAAAGTCATATGCGGTACTGTCTCAGAGATTTTCATCAATTCATTCTCGAAGTAAACACTCTTTTAATTGCAGTCAATGTGTATTTTACAGCGCTAATGAACTGTTCCCTGAACTTCGACTGAGTTATTCCATAAATAAACGTAGTTGTGCAGCAACTCAAACTCAGCAGCATATATCCAATTCTTTCAAATACATGCAAACTTTCATCGTAAGATTTGGGATCAATTGCTGCAATTCGATAATATAAGAAATTTATTACATAGGGTGACCACAGCAATATGAAACTACTAGATATAGCGAATAGTAAAATCATTGACTTCTTTCTACTGTCCATCTCAGGATCACTGCGTTTCTCTTCCGTGTTCTGACTCCTCAATCCTTTATGGATCCGATTCGCCACTAACACGTATCTAACTGTCAAAGCATTGAAGAGCAAAACTAAACTGAACGGGAGTAATGGTGTTAACACCTTATCAACCCAGTCATATACCATCCTTATATAATAGCTGTCCTTAATTTGACAGGACCAGTGTACATTATCAACCACAATCATTGGTTCCCGTGTAAAACAAAGGAGCTTTTTTTAGAAAGAAAACAGTGCAGGTTGTTGAAAGAATAACAGTTTCAGTTTCAGTTTTCGACAACAAATGGTCATAAACTGGTCAGCGGAGAAAGTCACAGTGAACCAGACAGAACAGTCTGAACTCACATAAAGCAGGAATGATCTCTGGCAAAAGTACTGACTTTGTTGATACAATATGACGTCAGTAACAATGACCATCAGATCTGCTGTTGCCATAGCCACCAAATAATGCGTGGTGCATTTGGAGAGCTCGCATTTTCCAAGTGACAGAATCACAATTGTCAGTGCATTAACTGTGAGAGGGAGAAGTGAAATTAGTTTTGAATAGCCTTCTGTTTGAGTTGAGATGGCATCAGGGCAGTCAGGAAAATATTAAAATGTAAAAATATTTTTAATCCCAATTCCATTCCGTGTTAAGCTGTGCCCAATGAACAAAGGAAATGAGTGTGTGGTGTTGAACATGAAGTACTGCAAAATGGCTTTGGAGGTGGAAAATGGTCAGTTCAATACGTTATTGTTGTGTACAGAATCAGACTGAACATATTCTATTGGTTTCATTGACATCATTCTGTTAATAGAAGGAAAAAAAATGAGGAGTATAGAAACCGGTCCATTTCCCTTTCGTGTTCCCAATAATTAGCCAAGCTGATCTCCTAGCCAAGGACCACTGGATTTAAATGTTGTTAGGCTCCATTTTAACATGGTCACAATGCAAGCTGACATAAAATGACATCCATATTTAAAATATAGTACCCAGAAACATGGATTTGACACCATTACATTATGTCATGCTGCATTACAGGACAGACATATTTTAAACAATATTCCACAAGGATATGGGAACACCAGCACCCACAATAAGTGATCATATCCACACCGAATCAACAAGTCGACCACAACTTGGGACTGAGGATATGATGGACAGGGGATCACCATTGAGAACCTGAAATGTGCTGTAAGAAAACTGAAACCATTGATGAATATCAAGATAACCAAACAGAGCTGGCAGTTTAACAAAGGATAAGAAAAATAAATGAAGAAATCTTTCATGCAAGGAAGAATATACAAATTTGAACTTGTTCTTGCAAATGGTTTCACCTCTTCCTGTACACTGCCGGCTGTCCACGCAACACTCCAACAATTACTTTCAATCACTTATAGAACAGCGCAGGAATAGACTCTTCAGTCCACTCATCCATGCTGACCAGATTTCCAAAATTAATCAAGTCCAATTTGCCAGCATTTCACCAATACCCCTCTAAATCCTTCATATTCATTTTGTCATCCAGATGCCTTTTAAGTGTTGCCATTGTACCAGCCTCAAGCACTTGCTCTGGCAGCTCATTCCATGCAAATATCAACTTCTGTATGGAAAAGCTGCTGCTTAGAACCATTTAAATCCATCCTCTCTCAGCTTAAGTCTATGTCCTTTCGTTTTGGACTCACTTACCGCGGGGAGAAGATCTTGAGTATTCACTCTATCTATGGCCCTCAACCTTTGATGCTCCAGCGAACACTGTCCCAGCCTGTCCCGCCTCTCCCTATAGCTCAGACTTTACATCTCCAGCGACATCCTTGTAAATCTTTTCCAATCACTTTCAAGATTAACAGCAACTTTCCTAAAGCAGGCAGACCAGAAAAGAAGGTTATTTTCCAGAAGCGGCCAAACTAATGTCCTGTATAGCCACATCGCATAGAGTCATAGAGATGTACAGCATGGAAATCGACCCTTCTATCCAACCCGCCCATGCTAACCAGATATCCGAACTCAATCGAGTCCAACCTGCCAGCACCTGACCCATATTCCTCCAAACCCTTCCTATTCATATGCCCATTCAAATGCCTTAAATGTTGCAATTGTACCAGTTTATACCACTTCCTCTGGCAGCTCATTCCATACACGTACCATTCTCTGCGTGAAAATGTTGTACCTTAGGTCTCTTTTATATCTTTCCCCATCACCCTAAACCTAAGCTTTCTAGTTCTGGACTCCCCGAACCCAGGGAAAAGACTTTGCCTATTTACCCTATCGATGCCCCTCATAACTTCAGAAACCTCTGTAAAGTCACCCCTCAGCCTCCGACGCTCCAGGGAAAACAGTCCCAGCCTGTTCAGCCTCTCCCTGTAGCTCAAATCCTCCAACCCTGGCAACATCGTTGTAAACCTTTCCTGAACCTTTTCAATTTTCACTACGTCTTTCCAATAGGAAGGAGATCAGAACTGCACTCATTATTCCCAAAGTGGCCTATTCAATGTCCTGTACATTAAATATCTTCTTTACAACCCTGCCGACATGCAAGTTAATCTTCAAGGGCCCTGATCTCCAAGGTCTCCATGGTTTGCAACAGTCTCAGGGACCCTATCATTCAGAGTAGAAGTCGCTTCTCCAAAATTTCGCACCTCAGATTTGTCTACATTCTGGGAAATTATATTTGTAATCACTAATTATGTTGGATACTGGAAAAACGTACTCAGTACTGGTGATGAGTTATTGAATCGTTATTACTGCTTTCCATTCGTGCAACTATCTGGGATTAGGAAATATCAGCGCTTCTTCCTCTAAGCTAATCTTTGAATGAAAAACCAAAATTGTTCAACAAAGAAATGGAGGGAATTAGATTTTATATGCAAGTTAATGTTTCTTTGCATGTCATCAACTCAATGTAACCATCCACAATTAATATCCTTTGTTGTCAATTGTCATCTAGTACAGAAGTACAGGAGTACAGTGGAAAGTTTTTACAATGGCTGCCTTTTAATGGTGCCACCACTGGTCCAAGTACAAATCTTACAGAGTTAAAAAATATATGGCTCTGTTAGACAAAAGAGGATCATGAGGAAAGCAGTAACATTACTGACAGTGTCTGAGAATGAGTTAGGAATGAAGGAGTTATTTACAGTCCAGCCTGGTAAAGAATTACAACAGCAGCAGCTCAGCACATAGGGCCAGGGCCCAAATCCAACAAGTGTCCCCCATCCCTCCTGCCTCCAGCTCGCTTTCTCACCGGCACTCAGCAGCAACAAGGTCTGTCACTCTTCGCCTCGTGCTGCTCTGGAACTTGGGATACCCCACATGCCACTCTGGGACTCAGGATCCCCCACATGCAGTTCCGTGACACCAGATTTCCCTGCTGCCGTCACTCTGGAATTCAGTCCATGTCTTGGTCCTTGCTCGCTCTGCTGCTGCTGTGGGACACAGCCCGTGTGCTCAGCTCACGCCCTGTCTCTGTTCATGACTCATCTCCAGGTACGGTCAGTTAATAGTATGGGGGAGAGAGGAAGAAAAAAACTGCCGCAAAGAGGAGAAGAGAAATGAAAGGAAAAGGAAAAGGAACTGGTGAGAGAGGAGCTCTGACTGGACTGTCTTACCTTGCCACTGTCTCAACATCTGATTTGTCTGAAGGCTGTGTTTCTGTGCTATTTCACCCTATGATTCTCTGATCTCTGCAATCTGCTTTTCACAGGGATTTCCTATTATTCAGTCCCAGTCAAAACTCACAACAATCCTGACAATGCATGTCCATTGATTGCAGTGCTGACTGACGTACTGTGAACCCAACTGGCAAATACTTCGAGCGAAATATAAACACAGTGACATGGTATTCCACTGCATGGATTGATGCAATTTTCTAAGTTCTGCTAAAGGGGTATAATCACTGAACTATTAATCCAGTGACCCCGGCAATGTACTGGGGATCCAGGTTAGAATTCCCATGGTCGATGGTGGAATTTGAAGTCAATGAAAACAAAAATCTGGAATTAAGAGTTTAATTATAAAAATAAGTAATTCTGGATTGTTGCAAAAATCCATCTTGTTCACTAATGTCCTCTCGGGAAGGAAACTGCTATCCTTACCTGGACTGGTTGACATGTCACTTCAGACTGGCAGTAATGCGGATGACTCTTCAACTGCCCTCTGGGCCATAATTTCTGGACGAGGTAGCGATGCCCACATCCCATGAAAAAAATATTTTTTTAAAACTTATTTGGGACACCAATAACAGCAATAGTGATGTGATATACTTTATCAACAATGGTAAATAAGTGCAGCATTTTGTGTATGAAGGTTCTGTTCCTGGGTGATGAAGCCAAAACGTTCGAGTTGAACGCAGTATTACAGTGTTCAGAACCAATTTTATATTCTTTTGGATTCCCAAGGGAATGTTAAAGTTGCAGCATTGTTATTTCTGATCTGATAGGCAAACTATATTAGCGCAGAGATATTAAGTCCCTGTTGCATTCAAATTATTTCTTTCCAACTTCATAGGAAAACACCAAAGGGAAGACATACAGCCTTAGTGACTCAGTAATAGGACAATCTCTGTGAGCAATGGATTGCAGAAACCATAGAGTCATAAGCTTAACAGCACGGAAACAGACTCTTCGATTAAACTTGTCCATGCTGACCAGACATCCCATTCTGTCCTTGTCCCATTTGCCAGCAGTTAACCAATATTCCTCTGAAGTCTTCCTATTCATATACTCATCCAGATGCGGTTTTCAATGTTATAATTACTCCGGCCTCCGTCACATCATGATTAGATTAGATTAGATTACTTACAGTGTGGAAACAGGCCCTTCGGCCCAACAAGTCCACACCGACCCGCCGAAGCGTAACCAACCCAGACCCATTCTCCTACATTTATCCCTTCACCTAACACTACGGGCAATTTAGCATGGCCAATTCACCTAACCTGCACATTTTTGGATTGTGGGAGGAAACCGGAGCACCCGGAGGAAACCCACGCAGACACGGGGAGAATGTGCAAACTCCACACAGAGAGTCGCCTGAGGCGGGAATTGAACCCGGGTCTCTGGCGCTGTGAAGCAGCAGTGCTAACCACTGTGCTACCGTGCCGCCCACTATGTGGTAGCTCGTTCCATAGATGGACTACTCTCTGCATGAATAAGTTAACTTTCAGGTCTATGAAAGAATACAACTTAAAAAACTCCCACAGAGACTGAAACCAGTGTCTTTGACAGATCCAGCAGCCTGAGCAACCAAGGCAATGCTGCAGCTCAAGCTAATAAGGTGTGGCTACTTCTATGGAGGCATCTTAATGAACATAGGGACATAGAATATGCAAACACAATTAGTGTATTTGGTACTTCGAACCTACTTTACCATTTAATAGTATCATGGCTGATCATAGAAATCAGAACCCTGCCGCCAGCTTTCTCCTGATCCTTGAATCCTTTTTGTCTGAAGAAAAGTATCTGTTGCCTTCTTGAAAATAGTCAATGTTTTGGCTTCAACCACTTTCTTTAGCAGAAAGTGCGATCACCACTCAGGGGAATACATTTCTTGTTCACATTTGTTCTCCTGCAACCTATGGTTCTGCAACCATCAGTCAGTGAGAATAGTCTTCCTACATCTATAATGGACTCAAAGTCAATTAACCCAAAGACCTTTGTTTTAATGTTTCCATTCAATGTGTGCTGTTCGTCCATCAGTCATGCAAAAATAGTGACACTGGGATGATTTGAAATCCTCCGCTTGTTCTGTGTTAAAATCATCCAATTTTCTGCTCCCAAGTTCTCTGGGTAGATTCTTCCTACTTCTGGAATCTAATTGAAGATAACAGCTGATTTCATAATTCACCCTTTGCTTCCTTTCAAAGCTGTAATTCCAAATGGGCCAGAACAGGCGTTAATTCCACTCAAAGCTTCGACTACATATCCATTAATTCTTTTCAAACAAATTTCACACCACATTCAATTTGTTGTCTCCCCACTTCTATTGATATTTATCAGCATCTCCTTCATTATCAAACACCTGTACAATGATTCCTCACAATTTATACCGTTCCTGATATTCTGAGCATAGATCTTGCACTTTGACCCTAAGTGGACTTATAATGGTTCGTATTACATCCCCACTATTTTCAGACCATGAAAGACTTCCCATCGACTAGCTTTCAAATTAATTGCCAAGACATTTGAATGTCTTTGCACGTCCATTGTTCTTCTTCACTTGTCCTATCACATTTTTAATCTGTCTGTTTCCATGTAAGACATTTCAAATAAAACAGATATTTTAACCTTGTCTTTGTTGCATTATATTATCGTCACCATCACCATCCAATTAGCTATGGCTCTCGATATCCTGAAATTCATTGCATTGCAATGGAACTGACAAGTATCAAAAAGTTCCACCCCTACAGATCACTCATTAATCTGCTCCAGTGGATTTGATTTCATTTGATTTAATATTTTGACATATACCAAGATACAGTGAAAAGTATTGTTTTGCGTGCTATCCAAACAAATCATACCTTACAAAAGTAAATCAGAATAACAGAATAGATTGCAGAATGTAGCGTAACAGCGACAGAGAAGGTGCAGAATAAAATCAACTCTGAAGAATAAAGGTTCAATCGCAAGTCTGATAACAACATTTAAAAGATATCTGGATGGATATATGAATAAGACGAGTTTAGAGAGATGTGGGTCAAGTGCTAGCAAATGGGACAGGATTCATTCAGGATATCTGGACAGCATGGATGAGTTGGACCAAAACCTCTGTTTCCATTCTGTACATCTCTATGACTCTATAACAGCATTAAAGAATATATTCATGTATCTGTTGATGTGCGTTTTCAAATTTTTTTGCATCTTCTGGCCAATGGAAGAGGGTGGAAGAGGTTATAACTGCGGTGGGAAGGCGCTTTAATGATGTCCTGAAGAAGGGCTTATGCCCGAAACGTCAATTCTCCTACTCCTTGGATGCTGCCTGACCTGCTGCGCTTTTCCAGCAACACATTTTCAGCTCTGATCTCCAGCATCTGCAGACCTCACTTTCTCCTCTTTAATGATGTTGGTTGCTTTCCTGAGGCAGCAGGGAATGTAGACGGAGGCAATGGAAGAAAGGCTGTTTGTGTGATGGACTGGGCTGTGTAAGCAGCTCTCTGTAATTTCTTGTGGTCTTGGACACATCAGTTGACAAACCAAACTGGAATGCATCCAGGGGTAGGGGTAAGGCATCATCTCATTAGCTTTCTGTCCAACACCCCCCTCTCCCCACTCCCTTGTAACTCAAACTCTCTTATCGGACCAGCAGACTGGTAAACCGCTTTTGCAACCCATCCAAAGCCTTCACATCCTTCTTGTCATGTGGCAACCAGAACTGAACAGAACACTCTAAATGTGTCCTGACCAAAATCTTTTAAAGCTGTAACACGACATCCTGAATCTTGAACTCAGTTCCCTCACCAATAAAGGCAAGCATGCTCTACGCCTTTTTAACTTTTAGAATTAGCAAGTAAGTTAGATTTGGGTTTAACCAAGGACAAAAGTAAAGGACTCTGGCCTCACCACAACCAGGAGTCCCTGGCTTCCTTGTCAGGCCAGGCCAATGCCTTGCCAAGAGTCCCATTCCAGACCCTCCATTCCACAATGTCACCCCCTCCACTGCCGCTGACTGGAAAAGTAAGAAGGAAAAGAAAAATGAAGTTAACAAAAAAGATAAGGAAAGAAGGGAGAGATCAGCCATCTTGAGAGAATGAGCCCAATAGCCTGAACCTTCCCAGAGTCCTACTGTTATGAAGACATGGGTGTACTGTAACTTTAAGTATGAGTCAATTAGCTCATTTGACTGGCCGGCCTTTTATGATGACATTTCTTTCACTGCACATCAACAGAAATCAATTAAAATTCTTGTATCAATCTCTACTCCAGATCCAAATCCAGTCCAGAGGCAGATAGACATGACTGGTGGCAACCTCATCTGTAATTTGTTTCTTCAGTATGTTCTGAGATATGTCTGACCAGCTGGTTTTGATAAGCAACTGTGAGAGCTCGGTGAGACTGCGGTGAGGCCTAATATTCGACCAATCCTGGCATTAACCACAGTGAAAGACATTTCATCGTGTGGACATTCTGTGTTCCTGACATTGCTCCCATTTTGCTGCCAAGCTTCATAACGTCCCTTAAGCAGCGGTAAACCAACGAGCGAGGAACAGGTAGACAATGAGACTGTAAGAAATAGGAGCAGCCAGAGGCCAGTAGGCCCCTCAGTCCTGCACCACCATTCAAATGGATCATTGGCTGATCATGTAAACTCTCCTGCCCTTTCCCCACAACCCTTAAAGATCCAAGTGACCAAGAATCTATATAATGTATAGGGAAGGAAACTGCCATCGTTACCTGGTCTGGCCTACATGTGACTCCAGGCCCACTGCAATGTGGTTGACTCTTAACTGCCCTCTGGGTAATTAGGGATGGGCGATAAATGCTGGTCTAGCCAGTGACACCCACGTCACCATAAATTAATAAAAATACCCCAGCCTTAAACATACAGAAATACTTTGCCCCCACAGCTCTCTGCAGCAATAAGTTCCAAAGATTCACAACCATCTGAGAGAAGAGATTCCTCCTCATCTCAGTCTTAAACTGCCCATTTACGCTGAAACTAGGCTGGTCCTACACTCTCTAGTAGTGGGAAACAGTCCTTTCCCTGTAAAACACCCTTAAGAATCCTTTATATGTTGCAATGAGATCACCTCTCATTATTCCAAATTCCAAGGAGGAGAGCCCTAATCTCTTTAATCTTTGTCACAAAGACAATCCTGCCATACCAGGGTGCATCCTAGTGAACTCAGTGAGGTAGCTTAGTGTACAACAGGAACGTGGCTAAGTGTAATGCCTGAATTCTAGTCTTGAACCAGCATTGTTTAGATAGAAAAAGGTATACAGTGCTATAGAGAATTGTGTAAAAGTGTCGGCTGAATTTTGGATTGTGTTGCTTAATCTTTGACAATAGTTCAGTTAATGTTAATCCATTTGTTTTTCAGCTGGGTGAACCTCTCTGTCATTATACAAACCTGCAACATCCAGACACTGGCCCCAAAACCTGCAATATTTTTCTTTCTTTAAACTTGGCGGCAGTTTATTTTTGGTCTTCTTGAAATGGTGCAAAGCACCATGGGTAATTTTTCCTCCTTTAAAGCTGTTAGATAAATGCAGCTTGTTGTTGGATGGGGAAGAGTTGAGGCAATGGAATCAGGGAAGGATGAAGGTGATAATGAAGGAGGGGAGGGTGGATGGTAAGAGGAATATCTTGTCTGCTTTAGACAGTTAGGACACTTCTCCAGATTGGCACCAATTGAAACCCAACCTAAAATAATGTCAAGGAAACCAAAGCAAACAATAAGAGCTACTGACAGTTTCTGAGCACCCAAATAATTCCAGCATCTTTTTCTTTTGTTTTGTAGTGGAAAAGTGACATTTCCTGCCGCTTCAAAGATATTCGACTCAGTATACGTCCTATATAAAATTAGTAATTTACCTGCCTGCAAACAAACAATTAGTATTGACATATCTTCCAGCTGTGAAGAAGATCCGACGTTTTGAACAGAATCCATTTTTATTTTAAGTTAATGCTTTCATTGGCATGAATCAATTGCCTCTTGTGAGATCCCCTACTGGTCCTGAGCAGGTGTGTAATTTGTACATGTAAGAGGTCAAGATCTAAAGTTGGAAGCAAATTTATTTCAAACACCATTAATGTCACTGTAATTATTTTCAACACAGCAATGGTATGCTGTATCATAAAATCACATGGTGGAAGATGTCGCAATGTAGAAGGATCTGAATGCCATCATATAATACAACACGGAAACAGGCCTTCAGCCCAACTCCTCCATGCTGACCATGTTTCTCAACCCGAACTAGTCCCATTTGGTTGGTCCATATCACTCTGCTCCTTTCCTATTCATGGACCCGTCCAAACGTGTTTTACATGTTATAATTTAATTCACATCTGCCACTTCCTCTGGCTGCTCATTCCCTATCTGCGCTATCCTCTGCGTAAAAAATTTGCCTCTCAGGTCCCTCTTCAATCTTTCCCCTCTCACTTTAAACTCACGCCGTCTAGTTTTGGACTCCCCTATCCTGGGAGAAAGGCCTTAGCTATTCATCTAATCTCTGCCCCTCATGATTTTATAAACCTCTGTCAGGTCACTGCTCAACCTCCGACACTCCAGGGAAAACAGTCCCGGGTATCCACCCTCTCCTTATAACTCAAACTCTCCAGTCTCGGTAATGTCCTTGTAATACCTTTTTGCACCCTTTTGAGTTGAATAACATCTTCGTATAATAGGATGACTAGAATTGTAGGCAGCACTCCAGATGTGGCCTCACCAATGTCTTGTACAGCATAACGGTACAGATATAACATGTCCTTGTGCTTAAATCTCAAAAAGGGTTGACATGCACGTCCAGCAAAAAATAAGACAAATGGAATGTTGGGTTTTATTATAAAAGGAGTGAAATCTAAAGGTAGGATCCTCTTTATGACATTGTATGGAGTCTTAGAGAGACTGAATTCTGGAGACAAAGTACAGTTGGATCACCTTAAGGAAGGATTTATTTACACTGGAGGCAGTTCCAAAGATTCACTTGCTGACTCCTGAGGTGAAAGGGTTGTCTTATGTGGGAAAAGATCTGCCATCCTGCCTATCTACAGCATGGCCACACAGAACACAGAAATCAAGCCTGTCCAAACCATACACGAAGCATCCAGAATGCCCCAGCATTGACCAACCAGGCTGACAAGAGAAACCAGACATGACCATAGTCACTTGCAGGAGGGTTGGAGTTAACAGCGATTACAAGCAATGGATGTCTGATCCATTGGAACTGTTATTAAAAGTAAACTCATAAAGTGGTAAAACTGCCAGCTGTTATATTGTGACAAGATGTGTTGTTCAGAAGACAAAGACCTCAAGCCAAGTCAAGCCAATAAGGCAATCTTCTAGGGTTGAAATTCATGAGTAGCTAAGATTCTCTGGAACATTCTCGTAGCACGTTGTAAGTTGTCAAAACAAAAGCCGCAAAGGGAAGGACTTCAAAGGGCAGAAGTACAGGGCAATCAAATCACCTCCTGTCAACAGAAAAGGGTTGTATTCTAGAGTGTTGGCATGTTTTTTTTGTCTACGTATGGACAAAGGAGGAGTTAAAAATCAACTGCAACCCCTAGTTTGTGTGTGCATGATATTAGACAGCCTGGAGCATTGTGCTGTGAAGGTCATAGTTTGAATGAAGCTCTTAAACAACCCTGCACTGCAGACAAGAAGAAAAGTAAAGCTTGCTCTGAGTGTTGTAGGCTCGTCACCATCAAAGGAAGCAGGAAGAAAACTCACAGCCAACTTGTAAAGCCAATCATCTCAATATAGACTGCTCAACTACAAAAACCAACACTACCCATATCACTAATGTTGTGGTGACTACATTCCAAAATGTATCTTTCATGAATAATGATATGTTTTTTTAACTTTTATCATGCTTTGAAACCACGTCACATTTCAAATATGCGTGCATGCATGTCTCGTTGTCATTACTTACTGCATTTAGTAATTACTAATGCATTTATTTCTTTAAGTCAAGCAGAACTTAGTTAGCTGCTTGGAAAATATACGTTTGGTTGGTCTGGGAGAAACGTATCCACAAGGATTCTTTCTAATTAAACTTGTTGCGATCATATAAGGGAGAAGGTGAATAATAATTTTGCATATTCACAGAAATTGGGAAATCTCATTCTAGGATTGGTTGCACTAATCCCTGAGAAGGTGATCTCCCTGAATCGCTGCTGTCCATTAACTGAAGGGCTGCTCCGTGACCGTGATCCATGGACTCTTTAAAACTCGGAGAAGGAACATGAGGTGTTTCCTGATCCAATGGTGACAGCAGAAAGCAACACACAAAGAGAGGGTAAAATAAAGAATAGCAGGGTCCAGTTGCCTTATCTTCTTCCGGTGAATCAGTATCCTTGTTCAAAGGGAACCCCTGACCTCCGACAGCAGATTTCTAATCAGTTTTTTCCCAATTTTGCAGCTTCCATCCAGCTCTAGCAATGGCTGAATATTTCTCTTCTAATGAATTTTAGTGTCCCAATTTCTCTTGATCTCTGAGTGTGTAACAATTATAAGACACCAGTTTAGCCTCAGCTAGAATTTTTTGGGTGCCATACTTTCAAAAGAATGCAAAGATATTTTTGAAAGTGAGACTCCAGTAGTAAGGAACTTAGAATCATAGAGTTCCACAGCACAGAAACCGACTCTTGGACCTAATGCCGACCATAGAACATAAAACATTACAGCGCAGTACAGGCCCTTCGACCCTCGTTGTTGCGCTGACCTGTCATACCAATCTGAAGCCCACCGAACCTATGCTATTCCATGTATGTTCATATTCTTGCCCAATGACAACGTAAATGTACTTAAATTAGGTGCATCTACTACCGCTGCAGGCAAAGTATGCCATATCTTTACTACTCTCTGAGTAAAGAAACAACCTCTGACATCTGTCCTATATTTATCACCCCTCAACTTAAAGCTATGGCCCCTCGTGCTCGCCGCCACCACACTTGGAAAAAAGCTCTCCCTGTCCACCCTATCTAAACTTCTGATTATCTTATGTGTATCTATTAAGTCATCTCTCAACCTTCTTCTCTCTAACGAAGACAGCCTAAAGTCCCTCAGCCTTTCCTCATAAGCCCTTCCCTCCATACCAGGCAACACCCTAGTAAATCTCCTCTGCACCCTTTCCAAAGCTTGCAATCCTTCTTATAATGCGGTGATCAGAACTGTACACAATGCTCCAAGTGCGGCCACACCAGAGTTTTGTACAGCTGTAGCAGAACCTCATGGTTGTGGAACTCGAGCCCTCGATTAATAAAAGCTAAAACACTATATGCCTTCTTAACAACCCTGTCAACTTTCAAGGATCTGTGTACATGGGCACCGAGATCTCTCTGCTCATCTACACTACCAAGAATCTTACCATTAGTTCAGTACTTTGCATTCCGGTTACTCCGACCAAAGTGAATCACCTCACACTTGTCCGCATTAAACTCCATTTGCCACCTCTCAGCCCAGTTCTGCAGCTTATCTATGTCTCTCTGTAACCTACAAAATCCTTCGTCACTATCCACAACTCCACCGACATTAGTGTCGTCTGCAAATTTACTAACCCCCCCACCCTTCTACGTCCTCATCCATGTCGTTTATAAAAGTTACAAGCAGCAGTGGACCCAACACCGACTCATGCAGTACACCACTAGTAGCTGGACTCCAGGATGAACATTTCCCATCAACCACCACCCTCTGTCTTTTTTCAGCAAGCCTATTATTGATCCAAACTGCTATATCTCCCACAATCCCATTTCTCCATATTTTGTGCAATAGCCTACTGTGGGGAACCTTATCGAACGCCTTGCTGAAATCCATATACACCACATCAACCGGTTTACTCTCATCTACCTGTTTGGTCACCTTCTCAAAGAACTCAGTAAGGTTTGTGAGGCATGACCTACCCTTCACAAAACCGTGCTGACTACCCCTGATCTAATTATGTTTTTCTGGATGATTATAAATCCTATCTCTGATAACCTTTTCTAACATTTTATCAACAACTGAAGTAAGGCTCACTGGTCTATAATAACCAGGATTATCTCTACTCCCCTTCTTGAACAGGGGAACCATATTTGCTATCCTCCAGTCTTCTGCCACTATTCCTCTAGACAATGACGATTTAAAGATCAATGCCAAAGGCTCGGCAATCTCCTCCCTGTCTTCCCAGAGGAGCCTAGAATAAATCCCATCCGGTCCAGGGGACTTATCTATTTTCACACTCTGCAGGATTTCTAATACCTCTTCCTTGTGAACCTCATTCACACCTAGTCTAGTAGCCTGTATCTCAGTATTCTCCTCGACAACATTGTCATTTTCATCTGATTGAATACTGTCGAAAAATATTCATTCAGTGCTTCCCCCATCTCCTCTGACTCCACACACATCTTCCCATTACTATCCTTGATTGGTCCTAATCTTACGCTCGTCATTCTTTTATTCCTTAAATACCTATAGAAAGCCTTAGGTTTATCCTGATCCTATCCACCAACAACTTCTCATTTCTCCTCCTGGCTCTTCTGAGCTCTCTCTTTAGGTCTTTCCTGGCTACCTTGTAACACTCAAGCGCCCTAACTGAGCCTTCGCATCTCATCCTGACATAAGCCTTCTTCTTCCTCTTGACCAGAGCTTCCACTCCCTTCGTAAACCACGGCTCCCACGCTCTACAGATTCCTCCCTGCCTGACAGGTTCATACTTATCTAGGAGGCACAGGAGCTTTTCCTTGAATAAGTTCCACATTTCTATTGTGCCCATCCCCTGCACTTTCCTTCCCCATCCTATGCTTCCTAAATCTTGCCTAATCACATCGTAATTGCCTTTCCCCCCAGCTGTAACTCTTGTCCAGTGGTATACACCTATTCCTTTATATCACTAAAGTAAACATAACAGAATTGTGATCACTATCACCAATGTGCTCACCTACTTCCAAGTCTAACACCTAGCCGGGTTCATTACCCAGTACCAAATCTAATGTGACTTCGCCCCTCGTTGGCCTGTCTACATAATGTGTCAGGAAGCCCTCCAGCACTTACTGGACAAAAACTGACCCATCTATAGTACTCGTTCTATAGTGTTCCCAGTCATTATTTGGAAAGTTGAAGTCCCCCATGACAACTACCCTGTCTCTCTCACTCCTTTCGAGAGTCATCTTTGCTATCCTTTCCTCTACACCTCTGGAACTATTCGGACGCCTATAGAAAATTCCCAACAGAGTGACCTCTCCTTTTCTGTTTCTAACCTCAGACCATACTACCTCAGTTGACGAGTCCCCAAGCATCCTTTCTGCAACTGTAAGACTACCCTTGAACAACAATTCCACACCTCCCCCTCTTTTACCATCTTCTCTGTTCTTACTGAAACATCTAAATTCTAGAACCTGCAACAACCATTCCTGCCCCTGCTCTATCCATGTCTCCGAAATGGCTACAACACCGAAGTCCCAGGTACCAACCATGCTGTAAGTTCACCCACCTTATTCCAGATGCTCCTGGCGTTGAAGTAGACACACTTCAAATCAACTTCTTGTTTGCTGGTGCCATCGTGCAACCCTGAAACTTGATTTTGGACCTCCCTACTCTCAACCTTTTCTATACTCGAACAACAGTTTTGGTTCCCACCCCACTGCTGGATTAGTTTAGACCCACCCCAATAGCATTTGCAAATATCCCCCCTCCCCCAACATATTGGTACCCCTCTGGTTCAGATGAAGACCATCCTGCTTGTAGAGGTCCCACCTACCCAGAAAGAGCCTCATTTATCCAATAATCCAAAATCAGATGTCCTAAATTAGTCTATTCCCATTTGTCAGCATTTAACCCATATTCCTCTAAACCCTTCCCATTTGTATACTCATCGAGATGCATCTTAAATATTGTCATTGTACTAACCTCCACCACATCCTGTGACAGCTCATTCCATTAATGCAGCACCCTCTGCATGAAAATGTTCCACTGAGGTCCTTTTTAAATCTTTCCAGTCTCACTTTGAATCTATGTCGTCTAGTTCTGCACTCTGCTAACCAGGGGAAAAGACCATGAATCTTCACCCTATCCATGCCCCTCATGACTTTATAAACCTTTATAAGGTCACCTTTCAGCCTCTGATGCTCCAGGGACATTAGCCCTAGCCTATTCAGCCTCTCCCTACAGCTCAAATCCTCCAACACCGGCGACATGCTTGTAAATATTTTCTGAACCCTTTCAAATGTCACAACATATTTCCAAGAGCAGGGAGATCAGAACGGAATGCAATATTCCAAAAGTGACCTCACCAATGTCCTGTATAGCTATTACATGACATTCCAACTCCTATACTCATTGCACTGGCCATAAAGTCAAGCATACCAAATGCTTTCTTCACTTCCCGGTCTATCTTTGACTCCAGATTCAATGAAATATGAACCTGCATTCCAACGTCTCCTTATTTAGCATCACTCTTCAGGACCCTACCCTTAATAACGTTAGTTATTAAAATAGATTCCAGAAGGTAGTACTTCTTTATTTATTCTTGGAGAAGACCTGGAGGAGATTTGATAGAGATATTTAATTGAGATATAGAGAGAGTTACAGACAAAGCTATTCAGCAATGGTATATATATATATAGTGGGCGGCACGGTGGCACAGTGGTTAGCACTACTGCCTCACAGCGCCAGAGACCCAGGTTCAATTCCCGCCTCAGGCGACTGACTGTGTGGAGTTTGCACATTCTCCCCGTGTCTGCGTGGGTTTCCTCCGGGTGCTCCGGTTTCCTCCCACAGTCCAAAGATGTGCTGGTCAGGGGAATTGGCCGTGCTAAATTGCCCATAGTGTTAGGTAAGGGGTGAATGTAGGGAAATGGGTGGGTTGCGCTTCGGCGGGTCGGTGTGGACTTGTTGGGCCGAAGGGCCTGTTTCCACACTGTAAGTAATCTAATCTAATAGAGGTATTCAATAGAGGTATAGACAGTGGTATTCAATAAATGTACATACAGAGGTATTCAATAGAAGTATAGATAGAGATATTCAATAGAAGCATAGACAGAGGTATTCAATAGAGGAATAGATAGAGGTACTCAATAGAGGTATAGGCAGGTATTCAATAAATGCACAGATAGAGGTATTCAGTTGATGAATAAATAGGTATTCATTAAATGTACAGACAGAGGTATTCAATTGAGGTATAAATAGGGGTATTCAATGGAGATATAGATGGAGGTATTCAATAGAGTTATAGATAGAGGTATTCAGTGGAGGTATAAACAAAGGTATTCAATACAGGCATAGATAGATATTCAATAGAGGTACAGATAGAGGTATTCAATAAATGTGCTGACATAGGTATTCAATTGAAGCATAAATAGAGGTATTCAATAGAAGTTTAGATGGAGGTATTCAATATCGTGAGGAGTGTGGTCAGACAGGGTAGCGTGGAAGAAACTCCCCACTCATGATGGGTTTGAGACCAAGTCTGCTTTAAAGTACTGGATGAAGCAAATGTAAGTCATGTGAGAAAGATTTCTTTGGGCAGTAGGTAGCTGGGTCTGGAATGCACTGCCTGAGAGAATGACGGAGGCACATTTCAACAAAACATTAAAAAGTGAGACTATTGTTTGAAATGGAACGGTGCAGGATTACAGCGTGAGGACACAAAAATAACACAGTGTAAAATGCTCATTCGGAGAGCTAGTTTTGATCACAGGAATTAATTCCTTCTGCACTGTAATTATTCCAAGGTAGGACGTCACCAATGAACACAAAATTCAGAAGAAAAATCAGTCCCTCATCTAGACCTGTTTCATGGCACATTTGATATCACCAGTTCATGGACTCAGCCAGCATAGTGGCTCAGAGGTTAACACTGCTACCTCTTAGCACCAGGGACTCGAGTTTGATTCCAGGCTTGGATCACTATCTGTGTGGAATTTGCCATTCCCCCTGTGTATGTGTGGATTTTCTCTCACATTGCAAAGATGTGCAGGCTATGCCAAATTGCCCCATAGTGACGAGGGATGTGTATTCTAGGTGGGTTATGGGGATGGGATAGGAGGTGGGTCTGAGTGGGGTGTTCTTCAGTGAGGACCTGATGGGCTGAAAGTCTCGCTTCCATATTGTAAGAATTCTCTGATTCTTGTCTCCTGCACACAAGCCAAATTCTCTGGGTTCCTTATTTATAAAAAAAAGAAGTTGCTGGAGAAACTCAGCACGTCTGGCAGCAACTGTTAGGTGAAAGCAGAATTAACGTTTCCAGTCCAGTGACTCTTCATCATTTCTGGATTCTTTTTCCAACCTCTTGTGCTGCTCTGACCTGCTCCTAAAAGCCTGTCAGTGGATCCCAATTTGTATGGCGTGACTATCAATTAACAATTAATTTTTTTATCAAAATTGTCCCTCTTAACATGAGATTGTGGAACACACAGCCTGAGTAAAATACACACATGACATCCCAAAGCAATTTCTGGTCGATCACATACGACCCATGAACTATGTGCCTTGAATCAAAAACTTGGCACATTCGAGCAATTCTGGGAATGGCCCTGCCACGCTGAGTGAGACCATTTCCTGGTTGGTGAGCCAGATCAGATATTGTTGGATATAAATAGCAGTGTGGGGTTTTTTCGTTCTTATATCATTAACCAGTGTCAGCGACAATATCATATGGAGGAAAACAAGTGCAAAATCAATTGTGCTTTGTTTGCTCTTCTCTCCAAGCAGTCAGTGCATCTGAGTGATTGAGTGATACAGCACAGAAACAAATCCTTCAGTCCAACCAGTCCATGTTGACCATAATCCCAAATTAAACAAATCCCACCTGCCTGCTCCTAGTCTGTAGCCCTCCAAACCTTTTCTATTCATGTTATTATCTAAATGCCTTTTAACTGTTGTAACTGTACTTACATCCACGACTTCCTCTGGAAGTTCATTCCACACTCGACCTACTATCTGTGCAACAAAAATTCTTCTCATGAATTCATTAAATCTTTCTTCTTTCACATTAAAAGTATATCCCCTAGTCTTGAAATTACCCATACTAGGGACAAGACACCTATCATTAATCCTATCTATACCCCTCATGATTTTTAAACCTTTATAAGGGCATCTTTCAACCTCCTGTTTCAATGAGAATTGTCCCAGCCTTTCTTTATAGTGCAGAGCTTCTAAACCTAGAAACACCCTGGTTAGTCTGCTCCAAACCCTGCCGAGTTTAATAATATCCTGCCTTTAACAGGGCGACCAGAACTAAACACAGTGCTGTGACAGGCGTCACTAATGTCTGGTACAGCCTCGACTTCCCAACTCCTACACTCAAATGAATGAGCAATGAAGGGTGAAGGAAATGTAAATTATAAATCTTAAATTTTGGAAACAGGCCATTAGGCGCAAACCACCCTCGAAGAGTATCCCACCCAGACCCATTCCCCAACACCTGTTACACTATATTTCCCCTAACTAATGTACCTAGCCTACACATCCCTGAATACTATGGGCAATTTAACATGGCCAATTTACCTAACATGCAAACTCTTGGGAGGAAACTGGAGCACCTGAAGAAAACCCATGCAGACACAGGGACAACATACGAGAATGACACAGATAACTACTCAAGGCAGGAATTGAACCCGGGTCCCTGGAGCTGTGAAGCATCAGTGTTAATCACTGAGCCACTGTGCCACCCCACTGTGCTAAGCACCTCTTTAACCACCCTGTCTACAAGTGATGCAAAATTCAAAGAATAATGTACCTAACCCTTTAGTTCTCTGTGTTCTACAACACTACCCAAGGCCCTACCATTGCAGTGCACTGATAAAAGCAGAAAAACAGGAAGAAAGATTCTCCATTAGTTAATGCCCATCAGATAGTGGCAGAACAAATACTACATTGTTGAGTTCACTTACGACTATAGCGACAGGAGGCAACCATTCAGCCCCTAGCCTGTTACTCTATTAAATGAATGCACGGTCAATCAGTGACCTAACTTTATACACCGGCTTAGTTCCATATTTCTCATTATCTTTGGCTTGACAAAAATATATCGCACTGTAGGGAATCTAATAAATAAATTAATTAATTAAAATGAGCAACTGATTCAGCATTCGCTACAATTTTTGGAAGAGAGTTCCAAACCTTTCCCACTCATTGTGAGTGAAAATGCTACCTCACAACTCTCCTGAATGTTCTGGTCCTGATTGTTAGGCTCTGCTCCTTCAATTAAAATGTTCAAACAGTGGAAATAGTGTTGTTTTGACTACCCTGTCTTTTCCTCTTAATACCTTGAAAACTTCAATAAGATCACTTCTAAGTTCAAGAGAAAACAAACCTAATTTGTGTCGTCTCATTTCAAAACTCAACTCCTGATTTCCAGGCGTCATTCTTGTAAACCTATATTGAACTGCCTGAGCAGTGCTCATATATCAACATTCTGCCCACTTTTGGTGAAAGTTTTATACACTACTTCACTACTCGTGTTGTCAGCTCCAGATGTTGAACTGGAGAGTCACTACATTAATATTCTAATTCTCACCCAGTCCTTGCAGTGAAATAACTCTGACCCAATTCAGAGCCGTGTTTGCTTTAGTTAAAAATTAACCTGGTTCATTGACCAGGGACTGCTGGCTGGACATCATTTAGTACAGGGACCGACGCTGTTCTCACAGGATGGTGAGAACCTGACTCACTGCCATTACTGTCTGGTCACTATCTCTTGGTGAGAGTGAATTTCTCATGTTGGTATTGAGGCTGAGGCAGGAAGACTGTGGGGTGGGCGGGGGTGCTGGTGAGGATATGTTAAATACAAAGGGTTTCACAGTCTTTCCCTGTCTCCATTTGGAGTTAAACTGGCTGAACATTAACCTGGGATTTTTCTTCCCCTTGTAGTTGACTCTGAGGCTTTGACCATCTCAGTGAGTGAGAGGCGGATTAATGCAGCAGTCAGAGACCCTGTGCTCCTGTCAGTGAGACCGTCGGAGAGGGTGAGGAGTGGATCTTGGAAACACAACGGATCAGATGTACTTATGTGGATTAACAAAACAGCAGACATTAATAATGTTTACCTCGGGCGGGTGGAGTTCTTATTAATTAATGGCTCTCTCCTGCTCAAATCAGTGACTGCTTCAGACAGTGCAGCGTTACCATGAACTCATTGACTGGTGTTGTAGCAGATACAACAATAATCCTTTCTGTGTTTGGTGAGTAAGAAGCATGTTTTCTTTATCCAAGACATCATGAAATGATGAAGCTTACCATCACTGACGACCTGGTGAGATGAGAGAGTTTCACCATTAATCAAAGAAGTTAACTTTTTGGGGGGTGGGGTGGTGAGGGGAGGATGGAGCGATTGGCAGACTGATTTGTGAAGTCGATTCTAAAAGGAGATTGGGTAAACGCTGCAAGCAGATATCATTACCTGGCTCCGGGGAAAGGGTTGAGAGGGAGGGCAACACACGGGCAACAGTTTAAATGACCACTGAGTTCTTCTTTCTCTCTCCCTCTCTACTGGAACATGCTTGAGGTCAGTTTCTCCCTGAGTACCCAGAACCTTGGAGAAGACTTTCCAGCATGCTCTCACTCTCTCTTCATTTTCCTTTCCCTCAGTCAACCTTTATGTTAGAGATGTTTTACCCACTTGAAAATATCAATCCAAGGTTTCTCTGCTCCACAAAGATACAGGTTTGTTAGGCATGACCTCCCTTGATGAACCCACCCTATTTTACCAGGGACTTCCACGTACTCTGCAATCTGATTCTGAATAATGGACTCTAAAATCTTACCAATAACTGAGGTCAGGCTCACCTCTCTACAGTTTCCTGTCTTTTGCCTCCCTCCCTTTTTAAGCAGTGTTGTTACATTACTCATTAACCAGTCCTCTGGGACCATCCATGACTCAAATGATGTCTCTGCAATCACCTCAGCTATTTTCTTTAGAACACTAAGTTGTAGTCCATCTGGTCCAGTAATTTTTCCACTTTTCCACCTTCCCAGCATCTTATCTCTTGTGATATCCAACTCACTCACCCTTGACCCCTGACGCTCGTAATTCTGGTACTTTACTGATGTCTTCCACTGTGAAAATGCAAAATACCTATTCAGTTCCTCTGCGACCTCTTTGTCCCCCTTTCCAACTTCTCCAGCCTCATTTTCCAGCTGCCCAATGTCCACTCTTAACTCTCTCTTACCTGTCATATTGCTAACAAAACTCGTGCATTTTTTTTAATATCACGACTTCACCCTGAGTTTATCTTCTCCTCCCCTATTGTTTTATTCATTATCCTCTGCTGCCTTTAAAAGAATGCCCAATCCGCTGGCTTCCCACTAATCTTCACCATATTGCGTGCTTTTCATTTTATTTTAATGCTGTCCAACTATGCCATGTAGTTCTAGAATCCTCAACCATTGAGAATAATTAATCTTAATCGACCCTGACGTTTCTTGTTAATGTCTTGAAGACTTCAATAAGATCGCCTCTTAGTCTTCTAAATGCCATGGAAAATGTAAAAGCATATGAAGTTTTCATATTTTTAAAATATGAAAATATTTTTAAAAGGACATAAGGGGCAACCTTTTCAAGCAGTGTGTAATGCGTGTATGGAATGAGCTGCAAGAGGAAGTGGTGGAGACTGGCACAATTACAACATTTAAAAGGCATGTGGATGGCAACATGAATAGGAAGGATTTAGGTTGATATGGGCCAAGTGCTGGCAAATGGATCTAGGTCAGATTGGGGATGTCTAGTCTGCCTGGATGAGTTGGACTGAAGGGTTTGTTTCCGTGCTGTATGACTCTATAAATGCCACTTGCTAGCCACTGCCACACATAAACCACTCTGCTGGTGATCATGAGGAGGCTGCTGGGGTTGGATTTGTTCTGATTTTGGTACATCTAGGCAATTTTTCGCATTTCCAGGTAAATACCAGCGTTGTATCTCTTTGGGAACATGGGACTGATCAAGATTCTGCTCCCAATGATAACCCTCTGCAGTAACTGTGTGATCTCTTTCTACAGGTATGTGAGGAATAAAAAGATGACTAGGGTTGGAATAGGGCCAGTCAAGACAGAAGGGGAAGTTGTGTGTGGGCCCTGTGGAGATCGGAGAGGTGCTAAACAAATATTTCTCATTGGTTTTCTCTCAGGAAAAGGAGAATATTGTTGAGGAGAATAATGAAATAGTTAGTAAGGAAGTTAGTAAAGAAGTTAGTAAGGAAGAGGTGTTATCAATTCTAGAAGGAGTGAAAGTAGATAAGTCCCCTGGGCCAGATGGAATTTATCCGAAGATTCTCTGGGAAGCTAGGGAGGAGGTGTTGGAGCCTTTGGCTTTGATCTTTGGGTCATTATTGTCTGCAGGTTTAGTACCAGAGCTTTCCTTTATTGGTCAGAGTATTGAGTACAGAAGTTGGGAATTCATTTTGCGGCTATACAGGACATTTGTTGGGCCACTGTTGGAATATTGCGTGCAATTGTGGTTTCCTTCCTATCGGAAAGATGTTGTGAAGCTTGAAAGGGTTCAGAAAAGATTTACAAGGATGTTGCCAGGGTTGGAAGATTTGAGCTGTGGGAGAGACTGACCAAGCTGGGGTTGCTTTCCCTGGAGCATCAGAGGCTGAGGGGTGACCTTATAGAAGTTTACAAAATTGTGAGTGGCGTGGATAGGGTAAGTAGGCAAAGTCCAAAACTGGAAGGCATGGGTTTAGGGTGGGAGGGGAAAGATATAAAAGAGTCCTAAGGGGCAACTTTTACACACAGAGGGTGGTTGGTGTATGGAATGAGCTGTCAGAGGAAGTGGTGTAAGCTGGTTCAGATGCAACATTTCAGAGACATTTGGATGGGTATATGAAAAGGAAGGGTTTGGAGGGATATGGGCCGGGTGCCGGCAGGTGGGACTAGATTTGGTTGGGATATCTGGTTGGATCAAAGGGTCTGTTTCCATGCTGTACATCTCTATAACTCTATGCCCAGAAGACTGCGGATTGCAAATGTAGTGCCCTTGCCCTTACGTCTGTTGTAGGAAAAGTTTTGGAAAGGATTATAAGAAATAGGATTGCAGACAGTCAACATGGTTTCGTTAAGGGCAGGTCATGTCTCACAAACCTCATTGAGCCTTTTAAGAAGGTGACCAAGCATGTGGATGAGGGTAGGGCAGTTGACGTGGTGTACATGGACTTCAGTAAAGCCTTTTATAAGGTTCCACGTGGTGGGCTGTGGGAGAAAATGCAGAGGCATGGTATTGAGGTTGATTTAGCAGTTTGGATTAGAAACCGGCTTTCTGCAAGAAGGCAGTGAGTGTTCGTTGATGGAAAATATTAGCCTAGAGTCCAGTTACTAGTGGTATGCCACAATGATCTGTTTTGGGACCACTGTTGCTTGTCATTTTTATAAATGACTTAGATGCAGGCATAGGTGGATGGGTTAGTAAGTTAGACACTAAAGTCGGTAGAGTAGTGGACAGTGTGGAAGAATGTTGCAGGTTGCAGGGGGACTTGGATAAAGTGCAGAAATGGGCTGAGAGGTGCCAAAGGGAGTTCAATGCAAATTAATGTGAGGTGATGCACTTTGGGAAAAACAACAAAAAGGCAGAATACTGGGACAATGGAAAGATTCTTGGTAGTGTGGATTTGCAGGCAGATCTTGGAGTCCAGGTGCATAGATCCCTCAAAGTTGCCACTCAGGTTGAGAGTGCTATTAAGAAGGTATACAGTGTGTTAGGTTTTATTGGGAGAGGGATTGAGTTCCAGAGCCATAATGTCATGCTGCAACTATACAACATCTAGTGCGGCTGCACTTGGAATATTGTGTACAGTTCTGGTCGCCCCATTACAGGAAGGATATGGAAGCATTGGAAAATGTGCAGAGGAGATTTACCAGGATGTTCCCTTTTCTGGAAGGAAGGTCGTATGAGGAAAGGCTGAGAAACTTGGGTCTCTTTTCATTGGAAAGCAGAAGGCTAAGAGAGGATTTTATAGAGACATACAAGATGATCAGAGGAATAGATAGGGTAGAGAGTTTTTTTTCCTAGGATGATGGCATCAGCTTATATGGAGGGGGATAGCTACAAACGAGGGGTGTTTTATTTAAGGTAGATGTCAGAGGCAGGTTCTTTACTCAGAGAGTGATAAGGGTGTGAAATGCCATGCTTGCCAACGTAGCTAACTCAGCCACATTAGGGAGATTTAGACTATCCTTGGATAAGCACGTCAATGATGATGGGATAGTGTAGGAGAATGGGCTTTGATTAATTCACAGGTCGGAACAACATCAAGGGCTGAAGGGCCTCTGCTGCATTGTATTGTTCTATGTTCTAAGGTTTGACAGGTCACGTGAAAATGAGCAAGCGCAATGAGGACACTGACGTACGTAGCTGTTTATGTTTTGCAGTATACACCCAGTCAGATAGCTGCAGCAATAATGAATGGAAAGCTGTGGCTGTGATTGCCACCGTCATCTCCATCACAGAACTCATGGGTATCACTGTGTTACTCTTCAAAATCCAGAAAATATCTAGGACAGAAACGGGTAAGTGAATAGAGTGACAAAACTCGATTTATTCCCATGAATTGTGTCAACACGTCCATCAGAATGGGATATCGGGCAGGGAGGAAAGGAAATGATGAGGGGGCGAGATACAGCAGAGAGGGAGAAGCTGTTCCTGCTCCTAAAAGTAACACGAGTCAGAGCCTGTAGGGTTAAAGTGATGTGCAAAACAAGGAGGATGTTGGAAAAAGACGTTTTCATCCAGGGGGCAGTTCGGGTGTGGAATGCACTGCCTGCAAATGTGCTGGAGGCAGGTTCCCCGGAGGCAATCAAGAGGGAACATTGGTGTGCCAAGGGATATGGGGTAAAAGGTAGGAGATTGGCATTTTGAGCAGGAGAACCAGGACTCACATGATGGGCCGAAAAACCACTTTATGCTCCAGAACAATTCTGTGAGGGTACCCATCTGGGGGATAATTTATACAGCCGTGCTCAACTTTGCAAGTTTGGCCCTTGAAGGTTTTTTGTTGTTCATTAATTCTAGTGAGGCTGTGCAAGAAATGAAAACAGGGACAGTAACTGGTCTGTAATTACATGTATTCTATTGACCAACTTTAATAAAAAGATGTATTAAGTCTATTCCAATACAAATGGAGTACACCCACCTTGCGTATATATCCCTGGAGATATGAGTAGCAGTTCCTGTTAAAAGTTTCTATGGAAACATGAGTTCAAGTGTTGATTATTCCTGCATCTGATGGATGGTAGCCTTTACCTTTAACACATCAGGGGGCTAATACTGAGACAAGGTAGAGATTCTTATTATCCACGACAACCTTCGCTTGGTTCAAATGTTTACGAGAGCAGAGTTTGCCAAGGAAGGTGAGCTCAGCAATTTCTTGAAACAAAGCAAAATACTGTGGATGTTGGAAATCTGAACAGAAACAGAGAAGGTTGGAAAAACTTAGCAAGTATGGCAATATGGAGAGAAACAGAATTAACATTTTTAATGACCTTACCTCAGAGCTGACAAATGTTGAAAAGTTTCTAATTTCCAACATCCTTCAGATCTGAAGAGGAGACATATTGGACTCAGGACATTAACTCTGTTTTTCTCTCTCACAGAAATGCTGCTGGATCTGCTGAGTTTTGCTAATATTCCCTGCATTTAATTAATCCAATGCTCTTCCTCCTTGGTTTACTCACACCTGTTGCTGGATTGATTTCAGAAAGATACATTCTACCTACAGTGAGTGGCACCATCAGCACGCCAATGAACGAAACCTTCCTGCCATCAGTAAATGACGAGTAAGTGTTCACTTTATCGCTACTGTTATTGATCAGTTAATCAAGAGATATTGCAATTATTGTAATTTTTGAAACAAGAGAACTCTTGAGAAACTGTTTCCAGTAGTAGGAGCTTCAGTGATGAGTAGAAAAATTTCAAATAATTGGACAGAAGAAGGAGGATGGGTGATTATTACCAGATACAGCTTGTCCTTTCTGACCTGTGAATCACAATCACAAATGTGAGGTGTGTTTTGTCCGAGTTTCTTTTAAGAAAGAGATTGAACAAGAGACACCGAGCAGTCTATCATGATGTAAATAGCGTGTGATTCCTTGGCGGTTTTCTTTAAAGTTGGAACAATAAAAGCAGCCTTGATGGGTGTGACCGGCTCTCACAGACAGAGATTTCTAATTTTCTTTATAGCTTTTAAATTCAGCAGAAGTGATGGGAGTTTTCAAGAAGTAGAACCTATCTTTTTTCCTCTCTTTCTCTCTCTCAATTACAGCTGGAATCAGGGATTTCTCTTCATAATGTGGGTGTTGCATGTGAGAATCTGTGCCTGAATTTCTCTTTTTACAAAAGGATACGTTTATGGGATGTTATAATATTCGAACAATTAATTATCAGTAGTTACTGTATCTATTAATCTGTTAAGTTTTCCAGCAGAGTTAAATAATTCTAAGTTCTGCTTTCTTTTGTTATATTTTATTCATAGTGTTTGAATAAATTGTATTTTGCTTGATGTCGAGTAATTTGACTAATCAAATTGCATCAGGAACACAACATTTTACTTTTACCTTTAAAATAAGAAAACAAAACCTACGGGTCGAGGCTACCTTTTTAATATATGTTAAGAAGGTCTGGTCTGATCCATAACATAAGGGGTGGATGAGGCAGATAGGATGATTCCAGTCAATAAAGTATCTCAACATTGCCATTGACGTTCATTCCTATCGGTGAATCCCACGTTATTAGCAGCCTGGTGGTCACCATCGACCAGAAACTCAACTGGACTCGTCACAGAAATACTGTTGGTACAAGATCGGGTCAGAGGTTAGGAACCCTCCAGTGAGTAGGTCACCTCCTGACATGCCAAAGCCTGTCCAGCATCTAAAAAGGCAATGTTTGGAGTGTGATGGAATGCTCCCCACTTGCCTGGATCGGTGCAGCTCCAACAATGCTCAAGAAACTCAATACCATTCAATTCTACAGCATAGAAATAGACCCTTAGCTGCAAACACTCCATGCCAAACATGTTCCCAAGCTGAGCTAGTCCCTGCGTTTTACCTATATCGCTCCAACTGTCTTTCATGCGTTTTAAACGTGCCTCCATCCATGACTTTCTCTGCCAGGGCATTCCACACAGATGTAAAAATGTTGCCCCTCGTGTCCTTTTTAAATCTTTCTCCTCTTGTCTGAAACGTATGTCCCCTAGTTTTGGAACTCCTCTACATTATGGAAAAGACCATTGTTATTTAAAGTAACCACTCATGATTTTATAAACCTCAGTAAGGTCACCCCTCAACCTCCTACATCCCAGCCTTTCCAAGGTCTTTTTACATCTAAATTCTCCACTCCTGGCAATACCCTGATAAATCATTTCTGAAATATCTCCAGTTTAGTAATATCCTTCCTATAACAGGGCAACCACAAGTCCACACAGTACTGCAGAAGATGTGAGTCCAGAAATCCTTACGATGTACATCTCATTGACTTGCATGTGTTGGAGACTGGGTAGACTAGAGCAAGGGCTAGTGTGCAACAGCACCTCCAACAGAGGGAATGGGTGGAATAAATGTCAAACACATTTGCAATGAGGAAATCTGGCACAGTGATAGCAGTCCTTGCATTTCAACATTGTTAATGTTCAGGATATGTAAATCATAGAATGAAATGTCCCAAGAGACATACCTGAGACTATGACAATTCTTATGCTTGAAAGTTTTATATCCCTCTCTAAATCCCCACTCCATGAATGTACTTTATTCTTTAAATTTGTAAAACAAAACAATGATTTAAAAATTACGTCAGTAAGGGGGTCAGAGATTAGCACTGTGACCTCTCAGCGTTCGGGACCCAGATTCGATTCAACCCTCGGGTGACTGTCTGTGTGGAGTTTGCGCATACTCCCAGTCAATGCGTGGTTTCTTCCGGGATTTCCGATTTCATCCCATAGTCCAAAGATATGCAGGTTAGAGTGGACTGGCCATGCTAAATTGCCCCATGGTGTCCAGGGATGTGCAGGCTAGATGGGTTCACCATGGGAAATATAGGGTAACAGGGGGGTTGGTTTGGGTGTGACGCTCTTCGGAGGGTCAGTGTGGACTCCATGGTCTGAATGGCCTGCTTCCACACTGCAGGGATTCTATGAGAATAAAGGCAGTACGTCTCCATACTGCATGTTACACTCTCAGCTGCTTCAATGCAGTTGTGACACTATTAACATTTAGTATATTAATTATCTTTACAGAAATAATGTGGAAATCAGGATCAGTCCAGTTCAAACTACACAGTACGTTTCTCTGAATTTCAATCATTTCAGACACTATTGCTGTTGAGACTGATTTGAATTGGCTATGATATCTTTTATTTTTCCTCTGGGACCTTCAGCTCAGTGACATATCAGTCTATGAACACTTGGAAAGGTGCGTTTATCTTTGTAATTCTCGAATAATGGATTCAGATCCATTTATCAGCACTTGGCCCATATCTGTCTAAGCCCTTCCCATCCCATACATATTCAGATGCCTTTTAAATGTTGTAACTGTACCAGCGTCCACCACTTCCTCTGGCATCTCATTCCATACACCCACCACCCTCTGCACGAAAATGTTGTCCCTCAGGTCTCTTTTAAATCTTTCTCCTCTCCCCTTAAACTTGGACCCACTAATTTTGGACTCTCGTCCCCTGGAGAAAAAGACCTTGACTCCTTATCCTATCCATGCCCCTCATGATTTTATAAACCTCTATAAGGTCACCTCTAAGCCTCCCACGTTCCAGGGAAACAGCTCCAAGCCTATTCAGCCACTTCCTATAGCTCAAACTATCCTGGCAGCATCCTTGTAATTTTTTTCTGCACTCTCTAAAGTTAAACAACTCTTTGCAATAGCAGGGAGACTAGAATTGGATGCAGTATTCCAAAAGGGGCCTTACATATATTTGAATATATGGATGAAATGAAACAAAGAACTGTGGATGCTGGAAATCTGAAACAAACAAAAACAGAAATTGCTAGAGAAACTCAGCAGGTCTTGCAGTATCTACGGAGAGAAAGCAGAGTTAACACCACGAGTCCAGGGGTGAGTCTTCTTCCAAAGGGTCTCTTCTGATCAACTGGGGTGCTGTGCGCAGCTCTACTCACCTCATTACAGGAAGAATGTGATGGCACTAGAGAGGGTGCCTTCACCAGGATGTCACAGTTTAACTATGAAGAGAGGCTGGATAAGCTCAGGTTGTTTTCTTTAGAGCAGAAAAGGTTGAGAGGGTACCTGATAGAGATGGTAGAATCCCTACACTGTAGAAATATCCCATACAGCTCAAAGAGAGTGCGTGCACTGAGCCTCTGAAAAACATCCCACTCTTACAGTATTCCAGGTCCCTACCCCATCCCCATAATCCCACATTAACCATGGTTAATCCACGCAGCACATCTCTGGCTAGTATCCAACGAATCTGCAGGTCTTTGGATTGTGGGAGGAAACCGGAGCACCCATGGAAACCTACGCAGATCCGGAGACAATGTGCAAACTCACACAGACATTTGCCTGAGGGTAAGATCGAACCCTGGCGCTGTGTGGCAGCAGTGCTAGCCACTGTGCTGCCTAAGGGGTGTACATGATGGGTGGTAGGAAGCGGCTGCATCGCTGTGCTGAAGAGTCAATAACAAGTTTAAGATGAAGGGCAGAAGGTTTTGGAAGGACGTAAGAAAATTGTTTTCTCTCAGTGAGTGGTGGGTGGGTCTGAATGTGCTGTCTCAGAGAGTAGTTGAGGTGGGAAACCACAAAACCTTTAAAGAGTACCTGGATGAGCACTTGGAATATCCTTGGGTCAAATGGAATTAGGGTAGATCGGAGATGGTTTCTCCTTTGGTCAGTACAGACCCAATGGGCTGAAGGGCCTGTTCCGTGCTGTACATCTCTATGAGCCTATAATCAACCACTCCAAGTAGATGTAGGCTTGGGGAACTTGAGAACAACACCAATTAACTACTCCTTCTCATCCTTTCAGTCCCAATGTTTTGAGACAAGTCTTACCCATTTTGTATGCAATCTAAACTGACATGCGAAGGCAGTAGCGTGGTAGTGCCATAGTGTCCTTTGGATGAAGATGTTTTACCAGCAATTCCTCAGGTCAATGCTATGGATCCACGGGCAGAATTCTGAAGCAGAACAGATGCCATGGCCCATCTTTCAATTAACATCTGCCCTTTCTTGCCTTGGGGCGTATGAGACAGACAAAGCACATACTTCCTAGAGGTAGTCACCAGAGGCTACTGCTGAGGAGCACTGCTGGAAAACAAGCCTGGCTTACAGCAGGCTCTTGCATAGATAGTGCCTCCTGCAGGCAAGGCTGAGGGACATAGAAAGGCCACAAATCATTCCAAATGCGCATTCCTTGGATTTCAAGGTGTGGAGTGGCATTGAACATGAAACATTAGGCGGAGGGGCTTGGATGCTCCCCCACAGTACCTACCTTAACCCACAAACAGTTAAAGTGGAAACAAAACCCAGACTTCCTGTTTGCGATTGTGCACATTTACTAACCTCTTGCCTCTCTTATTGTTACAGCAGGGTCACCACTTCTGAAAAGCCCTTGCCAATTGCGAAGCAAGATGGAATGCCCTGAGGGTGTGCAAGGCACTCTGCGGATGTACGTATTTCCTTGGTCATTTACTCACCAGCTGAATCTGGGCAGCAGCATCTCTGTCCAATGGCTCCACTAAAATTATAACCTCCATCCGACACTAACTCCACCTGTCATAACTGTGCTGGAAAAGCTTGGTTCAGGAAGAGACACATTCTGGAGCACAGGTCTTCAGTACAATTGCCAGAATATTGTCAGGACCCATAGAATTGGCAGTATTCAGTGTCTTCTACCATTTCTGACTGTTACACGGAACAAATCAAATTGGCTTAAGACTGGTATTTGTGATGCTGGGGACCACTAGAAGAGGCCAAGTTGAATCATCCATTTTTCACTTGTAGCTGAAGATGGGTACGAATACTTCAGGCTTATCTTTTGCACCAATGTGCTGGGCTCTACCATCCTGAGAATGGGGATATTTGTCGAGCCTCTTCCTTCACTGAGCTGTTTAATTTACCACTCCCATCCATGTCTGAATGTGACAGGATGGTAGAGCTTACATCTGATTGGTTGGTTGGAGAATCACTTCACCCTGACTGTCATTTTCTGCGTATGATGTTTGGCAGACAAGTGATCCTGTTTGGTAGTTTGGTCACTTCATTTTTCGTTATGCCTGGCGCTGCTCATCCTGTGCTGTTCACTGAACCGTGTTTTTCTTTCCCTTGGCTTGATCATTGAGTTGGCGATATGCAAAGCCTTGAAGTTGCACATTACATTGGGATGCAATTCTGCCTCTCCTGATGACACACAATATCTCATGGATGCCCAGTCATGAGGTGTTGAATGTATACAAAGCTGATCTCATTTAGCACATAGGTGATACCAGCCATCTTCATGGAGGGTATCCTTTGTCTCCAGAAGTACTGTGGAGTCCTAGCTGCTATCAATATGGTCATGGATGGATGCACCTTAAGCATGCAGTTTGTTCAGGGTGAGGTTAAGTATATTTGTCCCTTTTGTTGATTCTTGCACCATTTGCCGCAGACCCAGTGTAGCAGCTTTGCCTTCAGGAATCAATCAGTATTGTCGCTGCTGAGCCAATGTCGATACATATGGAAATCCTCCATCTAGAATACATGCTGCACCCTTTCCCACACTCAGTGCTCCCTCCAAGTGGTGTTAAACATGGAGGAGTGCTGATTCATCAGCCAGAAGAGGGGAACCAGCAGGAAGCTTCCTTGCCCGGGTTTGACTCAATGTTACAACATTTCGTGGGATTGAGACTCAATGTTGAGGACTCCCAGGGCAACTCCTTCCCAACTGTGCCCCTACTGTGCTGCAGCCCCTGTTGGGCCTGTCCTGTCTGTGGGTCAGGATGTACCTAGAGATGGTGATGGTGGTGGCTGGGGCATGGTCTCTAAGATGTGATCCTTTGAGCATGACTGTCAGGCCATTGCTTGATGAATCTATCAGACAGCGCTCCCAGTTTCAGGCACTACCCCTCCTGATGCTAATGAAGAGACCTTTGCAGAGTCAAAATGGCTGTGTTTGCTGCTATAAATTATATATGTATTTATACAGAAAGTAGGAGAAAGAGTAGGCCAGTCAGTCCATTGAATCTGCTCATAATGATCATTGCTGATCATCCATCTCAGTCGCCTGCTGCTGATTTTCTCTTTTTTTTATAAATTGCCTACAGACTGTCATATCTTTTTACATACAGTCCCAATTCACCTCAGCCAATTTGACCATCATCCTTCACAATTTCCTTTGTTCTAGTTTAACACCTTGGCCTCGAATTGAATGACTTCACATTTAAAAAGAACGTAAGATTCTATAATATTATGGTCAAGTCATCCCGAAAGGTTCTTTTACAATGAGATTATTAACTGTCACTTTATCATTACATAATATTAAATCTCAAACAGCCTGTCGATTCATTAATACACTGCTCCAGAAAACCATACCTGGCATACTCCTGAAACTCATACATCACAGCATTGACACTGATAATTATTGCTAGTCTATACACAGATTGACATCATTCTTAATTTCTATGTAACCAATGCCATACTGCACGAAGTTCCTGATTGATACAATACCCCGTTGTACCTCTGCTATTTGGCTACACATAAACCAATCCTTCCAATGCTTTTCTTTAATAACAGCATCCATTTTTTGATTTTCAGTCCACGCTCAAAATGAAATGATGTATTTTTTTAAAGCATGCAAATACTTTGCACTGTGTAAACAAAACAAGTACAGTTAAGTGATGCAAATAAGATAATGTTACTTTTTTGGAGACAGAGAGTCCGGGAGAATTGGGGCTATCTGATATCAATTCAGGAAAGCTCTGCATAGTAACAGATTTCTGATTGGTCTGGCTGCAGTTTAACACAGACTCCGTGAGTGAAATGCGAATGGTAATCTCCAAGAGCTGAGTCTGTCCCAGACTTTTCTGTGCGCTGTTTCCCACTCTCTATCGTTGAAAGAAACAGATACACTGAAAGAAAGAACTCTGAAATGTAAAGGGAAAGGAAAGACATCAGGTCCAACCAATCAACCAGTGAAGACTGTCCATCGCTTTGCAGACACCATCGATAAGAACAAAGAGGACTGTGAGAACGGCTTATTCTACTCTTGTGGTTTAGATTAGTGATACAGAACCACTTTTTTTCCACTGTGTTCTTTCTGAATTAATGTGCATTTGACCTTAAAGGGGTATAGGCAATGTTTAAAAATACTTTAGTAATTGATAAATCATCATTGTTATCTTGTTAAAGTGAATGTATTTATAATAAATTGAGTTATTTATTCTCCTCATGGTCAACGTGATGATTAATTCAATATCCACTGCCGCTTGTGGACGTGATTTCCAAACACGCCATCCTTTGTTTGTAAATGTTTTTTGGAAAACATTGATTAATTGAGGAATGGAGTCGTGCAGCAGAGAAACAGGCCCTTAGCCCCTCCCCGCTATGCCTATCCTGACTCATAAACACCCAATGACACTAATCGCATTTACCTTCATGTGGTCCATAGCCTAAAATGCCCTGGCATTTTAAGGACAAATCCAGAGGCTTATTGAATGTTGTGAGAATACCTGCTCACACCATCCTGTCAGACAGTACGTTCCATATTTCTACCACCCCCTGGATGAGAAAAAACATCTTTCTCAGGTTTCCTGTAAACCACTGACTGCTCACCTTCTACTTATGCCCTTGGGTCTTCGGCAATCTGCTGTGGGGAAAAATTTGTCATTATCTACTCTGTTTATGCCTCTCCTAATTTTGTTCATCTCAACCAGATCTCCCTTCAACCTCCTCTGCTCCAAGGAAAACAAACCCAGCCTCTCCAGTCTCTCCTCATAACTGACACTTTTTGTTCCAGGCAGCAAACAGCAAAGAACAATATAGCACAGGAACAGGCCCTTCCACCCTACAAGCCTGCGCCAACACATTTTAGCCTTCCATACTAAAGTGCCCTCACCTACAGGATATATCTCCCTCTATTCGCTTCCTATTCATCGATTCGTTCAGCTGCTTCTTGAATGTTGCTGGTACAGCCTGGTGAATTTCCTCTGCACCCTCTCCAATACAATGACATCCTTCTGATAGCATGGTGACCACAACTGCACACATTACTCCATCTGAGGCCGAACCAATATTTAATAACATCATAGCAAGACTGCTTTGCAGCTATATTCCACACACAAGTTAATAAAGGCAATCATGCCACGAGCCTTCTTCAGCATCCTGTCTACTGTGCTGACACCTTCAGAGATCCATGGGCGTGCACAGCAAGGTCCCTTTGTTCCTCTGTACTCCCTCGGGATACTCCCATCCAGTGTGCACATCTTTCCCTTCGCAAATGCATCACCTCGCACTTTGTTTAGATTATTTATAGTGTGGTGACAGGCCCTTCGGCCCAACAAGTCCACACCGACCCGCCGAAGCGCAACCCACCCAGGCCCATTCCCCTACTCTTACCCCTTCACCTAACACTACATGGCCAATTCACCTAACCTGCACATTTTTTTTTTGGATTGTGGGAGGAAACCAGAGCACCCGGGGACAATGTGCAAACTCCACACAGAGAGTCACCTGAGGCGGAGAATTGAACCCAGGTCTCTGGCGCTGTGAGGCAGCAGTGCTAACCACTGTGCCACTGTGCCGCCCCTTGTCAGCACTAAATCCCATCAGCTCTTTCCAATTTACCAGTGGGCCATTATCAGACTGCTACCTGATACCACCCTCCTCAATATCAATAACAACACCCATTTCCGTGTTGTCAGCAAATTTATTAATTATACTTTGTACATTCACATGCAAGTCATTAATGTAGATGACAAGCAGAAAGAGTCTCAGCACCCTCATTGTTTTGGTCTCAGCAGTTTCTGTGGTAGAGAATTCCACAGGCTCACCACTCTCTGGGTGAAGACATTTCTCCTCATCTCTATCCTAATAGCTTACCCGTATGCTTAGACTGGGAAAATTTGTTCGGGAGTCCCTGAAGATAGTAACATCATTCCTGCATTTCCCCTACCTAATCCTGTTGCATTTTCACAGATTTAGATAAAAACCTTCTAAAAGCCAGCGAATATATTCCTAACCAACCCAGTCTCTCTTCATACGTCAGCCCACCATCCCAGGAATCAGTCTAGTAAAGCTTTGCCACACTTCCCCACAACCAGAACATTTTCAGATCTGGAGACCAAAACTGCACACTGTACTCCACCATTTTAAGTAATTGATTGCGAGCTCCTCCCAATCATTAATGTCAAATCTGCTGAACATCAAGTAGAGCTTCCAAGTGTTTATGAACACCAGCCATTTTAGGGTTGTGAAGACAGGATCTGGCTGGACCTCACTCCAATCACTCTAACTGTAACCTTGATTAAAGGAGAAAGTGAGGAGGAGCAATTCAGCACCACTGACAGTGAGTGAAAGTGTTAAAATATTGAACAATGGATGCAAAGCTGATTGATATTATTGGATTGTACAGTGTATGAAAAGGCATTGACAGCCATAGTTTATGTGCTGATTCTCAGAAAGCCCAATTTGCACTGTGATACTACTTTCCCTGCCCATTTTCCCCTCTCAGATCACAGTAATTTTCAGCAACAATGCTATTCACTTCCACTTTTAGACTTGTGGACTTTGTAGCAATTTAGTCGTTTATTACGTTAAGGTTATACATTTATAGATTCCAACAATACTTCCTCTTCTTGGCTCCAATTCCTTCCCACAATGCAAGGCAATGCATTTGGACAACAGCCTTTTTTTTATATATAAGGTACTGCATCCAAGAAAGATAGCAAAGTACAGAGGAGATGTGGTGATTGGAGCCAGATTTCGATGAGTGACCAGAAGCAGAGATTGATGATCGAAGAATGCTTTTGTGACTGGCATGTTGTGTCCATTGGAGCTCCACATGGGTCCATGTTGGGACCGTTGCTGTTTGTGGTCTGTATAAATACATGATGAATAGTGGGAACCTGGGAAGCATTGAGGATCTGGGGGACGTTGGTGTGCATGTCCAACTGTCCCGTAAGGTATCAGGACAGGTAGATAAGTGGTTAAGAATGCTTATCCTTATTAGCCGAGTAAGGCAGAGTAGAGAAATTACAGTTAGAGTATTGCATGCAGTCCTGAAATCCACATGATAGAAGAATTGTGATTGCACTGGGGTGGATACCTTGGAAATTTCCCTGGATTTGCCTGGGCTGGCGAGTTTTAGGTCAGAAGAGGGCCTTTTTTTTTCTTGAGGGGCTTATATTTCTTGAAGGAGAGGACATTTGGTGCCGGCATAATTCAGGGATATCTAAGTATAAGGGGCATACATAAAATAGAAGGAAAGAAATGTTTCCCCTCGTTGAATGGGTTAATGACTGCGTGTGAAGATGGGGAGCTGAGGGGCACAGATTTATAGAAGGAGCTGGAGGTTTGGAGGGGTGAGAGGAATCATTTTTTGTCATCCAGAGTGTGTGAAAACTCGCAGCCTGTAAAGGCAGTAGAGGTAGAAACCATCATGAAGAAGTATATAGATGTGCACTTGCAATGCCAAGGAATTCTTGATGATGGGTCAGGTGCTAGAAAGTAAGGTACAAATAATTAGGTGCTTGCTTTTGATTGGTGCTCACTCGGTAGGCCAAAGGGCTTTGCTTTTCAGTACAGCAGGCCTTGACCAATCTATTACTCCACATCCCTGTTGATCCTTGTTCGTATTAGACCTCATCTCAGCAAAGAACATTCCAGAAACACCCAAAGTGTAATCAGAGCACTCATGACAAGTAGCTGTGCACTGCTTACTAACTTGGAAGATTCTTTCCGAATTCATATATCCAGCCAGAATCCTGTTTTACCTTGTGAGCAAGCGAAGCCAGGGAACTATAGACCAGTGTGTCTGACATCAGTGATGGATAAGTTGCTGGAGGGGATTCTGAGAGACAGAGTTCACACGCACTTGGAAAGGTAAGGACTGATTAGGGAGAGACGGCATGGTTTTGTGCATGGAAAATTGTGTCCCACAAACCAGTTTGAGTTTTTAAAATTATGTAACCAAGAAGATAGATGAGTGTAGAGTGTTAGACATTGTCCACATGGACTTTAGTAAAGCCTTTGGCAATGTTCTGCATGTTAGACTGGTTAGCAAATTTAGATCACATTGGCATCAGGGATAGTTTGCTAAGTGGATGCAAAATTGGCTTGATGGTAGGAGTCAGAGGGTACTGGTGGACGGTTGCTTTTTGGACAGGAGGCCTGTGATCAGTGAGCTTCTGCAGGGCTCAATGCTGGATCTACTGCTGTTTGTCATTTATATAAATGATTTGGTTCAGGAATTTAGGAAGCATGATTAGTCAGTTTGCAGATGAATCCAAAATTGGTAACACAGTGGACATTAAAGAATTATCTAAGGTTACAAGGGATCTTGATAAATTCATAGAATCAAAGAATCCCTATGTGTAGAAACAAGCTCTCCAGCCCAACACATCCACACCGACCCTCCGAATAGTAACCTACTCAGACCCATTTCCCCTTCTACTCTACATTTACCTCAGACTAATGCACCTAACATACACATCCCCGAACACTATGGGGCAATTTAGCCCGGCCATTCACCTAACCTGCACATCTTTGGATTGTGGGAGGAAACTGGAACACCCGGGGGAAACCCACACAGACACCGACAGAGTCTGCAAACTCCACTCAGACAGTCGCCCGAGTTGGGAATGTTTCTGCATCAGGTCCGTGTCAGTATAAAGCAACAGGGTTAACCATTGAGCCATCCGCCACCCTAATTGGGATAACAGGATGCGGATTTGCAGTTGGAGTTTAATTTCGATAAATGTAAATTAATGCATTTTGTTTAGGCAAGCAAGGGCAAGACTTACATAGTTAATGGTAGAGCTCTGGGGAGTGTTACCAAACAGGGAGCCCTCGGGGTTCAGTTGCATCGTTCTTTGAAAGTGTGTCACAGGTTGGGAGGATGGTGAAGACAGCTTTTGGCACTCTTACCTTCATTGCTCAGACTTTTTGAGTACAAGAGTTGAAACATCATGTCACAATTGTACAATACATTGGTGAGGCCAATGCGGGACTACAATGTACAGTTCTGGTTGCCCTGCTTTAGGAATGATATTATTAAATCGGAAAGAGGAGCACCAGTATCCTTGGGGGGAGGTTTGCTAGTGCTCTTGGGGGGGGTTTAAACTAACTCTGCAGGGGCATGGGAACCCAGATTGTAGCTTCAGGGTGCAGGGCCTGGAGTGTAGGGAGGTTAGGAACATGGCATCAATTTCCAAGGAGGGTGCCTGTAAACAGGAAAGTGGCTTGAAGTGTGTATACTTCAATGCAAGAAGTATACGAAATAAGGTAGGTGAACTTGCAGCGTGGGTTGGTACCTGGGACTTCGATGTTGTGGCTATTACGGAGACATGGCTAGAACAGGGACAGGATTGGCTGTTGCAGGTTCCAGGATTTAAATGTTTTAGTAGGGTCAGAGGTGGGGGTAAAAGAGGGGGAGGTGTGGCATTGCTTGTCAAAGATAGTATTACAGTGGTGGAAAGGACGATGGATGAGGACTTGCCATCTGAGGTAGTTTGGGCTGAGGTTAGGAATAGGAAAGGTGAGGTCACCCTGTTAGGAGTCTTTTACAGGCCTCCTAATAGTCCTAGAATCATTGAATAAAGGATAGGGAAGGTGATTCAGGAGATGAGTGACAGTAATAGGGTAGTTGTTATGGGGGACTTTAACTTTCCTGATATTGATTGGGAAAGCTATAGTTCAAGTTCGTTAGATGGGTCAGTGTTTGTTCAATGTGTCAGGAGAGTTTCCTGACACAATATGTAGACAGGCCAACAAGAGGTGAGGCCATACTGGATTTGGTTCTGGGTAACGAACCAGGCCAGGTGTTAGAATTAGAGGTAGGTGAGCACTTTGGGGATAGTGACCATAATTCGGTGATTTTTACTCTCGTGATGGAGAGGGATAAGTGTGTACTACAGGGCAAGAGTTATAGCTGGGGTCAGGGAAATTATGATGCGGTGAGGCATGACTTAGGATGTGTGGCTTGGAAAAGTAGACTCCAAGGCAAGAGTGTAAATGATATGTGGAGCTTGTTCAAGGAGCAACTATTGAGTGTCCTTGATAATTATGTACCTGTCAGGCAGGGAGGAAAGGGTCGTGCGAGGGAGCCGTGGTTTAATAAGGAATTGGAATCCCTTGTTAAATGGAAGAGGGCGGCCTATCTCAAGATGAGACGTGAAGGTTCAATTGGGGCGATTGAGAGTTATAGGGTAGCCAGGAAGGACCTGAAGAGAGAGCTAAGAGCAGCAAGGAGGGGACATGAAAGGTCCTTAGTCGGTAGGATTAGGGAAAACCCTAAGGCTTTCTATAGGTATGTTAGGAATAAAAGAATGACTAGGGTAGGAATAGGTCCAGTCAAGGATAGTAGTGGGAAGTTGCGTGTGGAGGCGGAAGAGATTGGGGAGACACTGAATGAATACTTTTCTTCAGTATTTACTCAGGAACAGGGCATTGTCGTCGATGCGAATACTGAGTCACAAATAAGTAGATTGGATGGCTTTGAGGTATGTAGAGAAGAGGTGTTGGAAATCCTGGAAAAGGTGAAAATAGATAAGTCCCCTGGGCCTGATGGCATTTATCCTAGGATTCTCTGGGAAGCAAGGGAGGAGATTGCAGAGCCATTGGCCTTGATTTTTATGTCCTCTTTGTCTACAGGAGTAGTGCCAGAAGACTGGAGGATAGCAAATGTGGTTCCCTTGTTCAAAAAGGGGAGTAGGGATAACCCTAGTAACTATAGGCCGGTGAGTCTCACTTCTGTTGTGGGCAAAGTCTTAGAGAGAATTGTAAGGGATAGGATTTATGCACATCTGGATAGGAATAATGTGATCAAGGATAGTCAGCATGGTTTTGTGAAGGGCAGGTCGTGCCTCACAAACCTTATTGAATTCTTTGAAAAGGTGACGAAGGAGGTTGATGAGGGGAAAGCGGTAGATGTGGTATATATGGATTTTAGTAAGGCGTTTGATAAGGTTCCCCATGGTAGGCTACTGCAGAAAATACGGAGATATGGCATTGAGGGTGAGTTGGAGGTTTGGATTAGGAATTGGCTGGATGGAAGAAGACAGAGGGTAGTAGTTGATGGCAAAGTTTCTTCATGGAGTGCCATCACTAGCGGTGTTCCGCAAGGATCTGTTTTGGGACCATTGCTGTTTGTCATTTTTATAAATGACCTGGAAGAGGGGTTAGAAGGTTGGGTGAGCAAGTTTGCGGATGATACGAAAGTCGGAGGAGTTGTTGACAGTGAGGAAGGATGTGGCAGGTTACACAGGATATAGAGAAGCTGCAGAGCTGGGCAGAAAGGTGGCAAATGGAATTCAATGTAGCTAAGTGTGAGGTGATTCACTTTGGGAAGAATAACAAAAAGATGGGGTACTGGGCTAATGGTCGGATACTTGGTAGTGTGGATGAGCAGAGGGATCTCGGTGTCCATGTACACAGATCTCTGAAAGTTGCCACCCAGGTAAATAGTGCAGTGAGGAAGGCATATGGCGTACTGGCTTTTAATGGTAGAGGAATTGAGTTCCGGAGTCCTGAGGTCATGATGCAGTTGTATAAGACTCTGGTGCGGCCGCATCTGGAATATTGTGTGCAGTTTTGGTCGCCATACTATAGGAAGGATGTGGAGGCACTGGAACGGGTGCAGAGGAGGTTTACCAGGATGTTGCCTGGTATGGAAGGAAGATCGTATGAGGAAAGACTGAGACACTTGGGGCTGTTTTCATTAGAGAAAAGAAGGTTTAGGGGTGACTTGATTGAGGTGTACAAGATGATTAGGGGGTTAGATAGGGTTGACAGTGTGAACCTTTTCCCGCGTATGGAGTCGGGTATTACAAGGGGGCATAGCTTTAAATTAAGGGGGGGTCGATATAGGACTGAAGTTAGGGGTAGGTTCTTCACTCAGCGAGTCGTAAGTTCATGGAATGCCCTGCCAGTAGCAGTGGTGGACTCTCCCTCTTTATGTGCATTTAAGCGGGCATTGGATAGGTATATGGAGGATAGTGGGTTAGTATAGGTTAGGTGGGCTTGGATCGGCGCAACATCGAGGGCCAAAGGGCCTGTACTGCGCTGTATTCTTCTATGTTCTATGTTCTATGTTCTAAAAGATTTACAAGGATGTCACTGGGACTGGAGATTTGAGTTACAAGGAGAGGCTTTAAAGGCGTGGACTTTTTTCACCGGAGATTATGAGGAAGGGAGCTTATAGAGGTTGAAATATCATGAGGAATATAGATAAGATGGATGACAAGTGTATTTTCCCTCGTGTAGTGGAGTTCAACCTAGATGGTACAATTTTAAGTGGAGAATGATTTAAAAGGAACCTGAGGGGCAGTTTTTTCACGCATAGATGGTCCCTATGTAGAATGTACTGTCAGAGGAAGTGGGAGATGCAGGTAGAATTACAACATTTAAAAGACACTTGTTTAGGTACATGAGCAGGAAGGGTTTACGGGCATATGGTGCAAATGCTGTCAAACTGGACTCATTCAGTTTGGGAAACTTGGTTGGCATGGACAAGTTGGGTTGGGGGCGGGGTCGGCACAGTGGCTCTGTGTATAGCACTGCTGCCTCACAGTGCCAGGGATCTGGGTTCGATTCCAGCCTCGGGTCACTGTCTGTGTAGAGTTTGCACATTGCCCCTGAGTCGCAGTGGGCTTCCACTGGGTACTCTGATTTTCTCAAAAGATGTCCAGATTAGGTGGATTGCCCATGCTATGCTGTCTACTGTGTCCAGGGATGTATTCCAGGTTAGGTGCATTTTCCATGGAATTGCAGGGTAACAGGGATAGGGTAGGGAGATGGGGTGCTCTTCAGAGGATTGGTATTGTCATGTTGGGCCAAATGGCCTGTTTCCACACTGTAGCGATTCAATGGATCAGGAACAGTTTAGAAATCAGTAAAGGAAGACCAAGAGATTTATGAGAATGAGATAATTGATTATAAGATTAAGCTTATGGGGAAGATAAGAACCAATCAGAAAAGTTTCTTTAAGTATACAAAGAAACAAAGGTTGATGTATACTGTTGTAGGTTCTTTGTAGTCAGAAGAGGGGAATGTATAATGCAGAATAAAGAAATGGCTGACAAACTAACCTCAAATTTTGTTTCTGGCTTCACAAAAGAAAAAATGAATAATGTACCAGAAATGAAGCGGAACACTAGGTTTAGTGAGGTGAAGGAGCTGACAGGAATCTGCATTAACAGAAAAATGTTGTTGGCGAAATTGAAGACTGGTAAATCCACAGGGCCTGATAATCCACATCCCAGAGTACTTAAGGAAGTGTTGCTAGGAATAATGGTTGCATTGACGGCCATCTTCCCTGATTCTTTAGACTCAGGAACATCCATTCTGATTTGTGGGTGACTGTTTTAACTCCACTATTTATAAGGGGATGTAGAGAGAAACCAGTGATCTCGAGAATAGTGAGTCTGATGTCAGTCGTGTAGAATATGCCAGAGTTCATTATCGAGGATTTTATATCGAAGAACTGACAAAACAGTGTTAGATTCAAAGACATTCAGCATGGATTTACAAAAGGGAAATCATACTTCACAAATCTATTGGAATTCTTTGAGGATGTAACTGATAAAGGTGATTATGGTATTGTATTTAGTGGTGTTCAGAAGAATGCAGGAGGAATCTCATAGAAACCTTTAAAATTCTAACAGATGTAGACAGGTTGGATGCGGGGAGGACATTCCTAACTTCCCCCGGGGTCAAAGTTTCAGGATAAATCTTTCAGGACTGAGGTGAAGAGAAACGTCTTCACCTATAGAATGGTGAGTCTGTGGAATTCACCAGCACAGAAAGTGATTGAAGCCGGAAGAGTATGTGTTTTCAAGAAGGAGGCAGATATCGGTCTTGTGGCTGAGGGAATCGGAGATATTGGTTATGGTGGGATGAGGGAATTGTGCACGATGGTTAGCGATGATTATGATTAAATTAGATTCCCTACAGTATGGAAACAGGCCTTTCGGCCCACAAGTTCACACCGACCCTCTGAAGAGTAACCCACCCAAACCATTCCCCTGACTAATGGACCTAACATTATGGTCAATTTAGTATGGCCAATTCACATGACCTGCACATCTTAGGAATGTGGGAGGAAACCGGAGCACCCCGAGCAAACCGACGCAAACACGGGGCAAAATTGCAAACTCCGCACAGTCATCAAGGTGGGAATCAAGCCCAGGGCCCTGGCGCTGTGAGGCAGCAGGGCTGACCACTGAGCCACCGTGTTGCACACATATTGAATGGTGGAACAGGCTCGAATGGCCTACTCCTGCTTATATTTTCTATGCATCAACATTTCTGAATTCCAGCTGCGAGACTTTGTCACTTCAACAGGAAGGAGTTGATAGTGTTGTTGAATGATGTAGTTATTTTGAAACAATTGGTTGCAGTGTATGACTGGGACTGATCATGCCACTATGTGCCACTACTGTCAGGCAGAATGAAGCTAATATGTTGCATAATGACACCTCTGAACCAGTCAAAGGTTCTATTTGTTTGAGGCGTTGTACTTTCTTGTGAGTACAAACTGACTGACTGACACAGAACTTTGAGAAGAACTGTATGTAACTGCACTGTACGATTTTATCAAAGAACAAAGTGAAAATGGAGATTTTACTTGGCATTTTCATCATTTCTACTTATGTTTCTGGAGGTGAGATTTTTTAGTATGTGTGTCGCTTCTAATATTTTGTACTCCAAGTTAGTTAGCCAAACAGGTTATTTCTTTAAAACTGCTGCCATCTAGATCACAGCAGAGACATTAGCCATCTTTGGTGGATGACAGAAAGTCACCAAGAGTTTTTGAGCACTTGTTGTAACTGGAAAACCTGAGTTCCTTGAAGACAAAACTGAAGTAATGGATAATGCCAGATACTATTTACATTGACTGGCATTAGTCATTTGATAAATTAGGTCTAAAGGAGACTATTCACTAACGGTATACATGATGAATTCTGAAAACAAACTTGATTTGGTTCAGATATTGGCTGAACTGATATTGAGGGCAAACAGGACCTTGAGGATATTTTTAATTTTATGTAGTGCTCAAATATTAATATATATTCCAGGACAGCTGAAGGAGTGAAATAAGACTTCGACGTCTTCGGCACCCAGTTCGTTGCAACATTTGATCTTCATTGTGACTGGCCACGTTGCAACTGTTAAAATGTAAAAATAAAGTTCCAGCCTCAGTTGTACACAGACTTACAGAGATAAACTTTGGGTGGCTCAGTGTTTGGCAATGTTCATACAGTTTGTTGTTATTCAGAGATGTGAAAATAACTAGTCTACAATCGAAACTATTTCTTTTGAGGAGTGGTATCAAGACATCACTGAAGCATGTATGGATAAGTACGAAAAAGTGATCAAATGTACATTGATGGAAGTATCTTTCAAATCCCTTTGAAGGAACTGCAATATGGAGAGGGGGTCAAATGGTCTAATGCATTTCTGGCTGTCACCTTTCTATGGATAGAACAAATATTCAACGTGGAAGCAGCTATTAGTTTCACTGCCAAGTGTTTTATATATATGTTATTCTGTTTTTCTTTAAGAACTGGCAAACTATAGTGATACCCTTTATTTGCAATATTATACTTAGGTTGTTAAAGTAATCATATTATTCCCGTTGTGACTGCCACACAGCGTATTTTAACTCTTATATCTAGCAAAGAGACTGCGAGTCGATGCTCAATAACAAGAAACGATAATGTTTATTTATTTTCCATAATTAATACTGTAACAATAAAATATATTATAAATTAAAAATTCACACTATCAATCTAATCAACTATCCTGGTTTTAACTGAACTCTGGATGATCATATACCACCACTCAACATCTTGGCTTTGATCCACGTAACGATGATCATCTCTTAGCCTTCTCCTCGTGGTCTCAGGGGTGTCTTTCCTCCACAGTTGTTGGTCTCGAGTTACTGCTGCTGTGGATGGTGTTGCGGCAATACTTACACTTAGTAGTTGTTCTGGCCCTTTTGGAAGGGTCTTAGTGTCCTGTAATAGATTGATCCTGATCAATCGGACCCAACCAGGCGTTGACATGTTGATGGCAAGGTGGTCCTTGGGCATCCATTACTGAAGGTGTTAGGTGAACATAGGTCAGGTAGCCCTCTCCAAATAAGGCTGTGAGGCAGCACCCTGTGTCTGGCAACAACTTGATCTTTCGATTGTCCTGGGGTAGACATTCAGCTTGATGCTATTCAATTCAAATTGAAGTGCATAATGTATCGTCTGCAGCTGCTGGGTTAATTGCATGCTGTCCATCTGCAGCTGCAGCCTGTCTATTAGCACAGGAACCTTGCTCAAGGCTTGTCCCAAGTTCCAAGAATGCTTCATTAATTGTCGATTTTTCAGAAATCCGCCATTTTGTCTGGCTACACTCCTACCATACCAACACCCCTGCAGTCACTCGACAAGACTTCACATTCACTGACAGCGGAACTGCATTATTCTGGTCAAAGACAGTATACAGTCATACCCTTGATACTTGTTAGATCTCATATTTTCAATGAGAGTTTGAGTCACGGCATGGATTCGGGTGATTGTTATTTGTGATTTACAGAACAGTTCCACCACACAGCAGAAAAGGCAATAAAGGCGCAAAAGCATCTTGACTTATACAATTTAAACTTAGAGTGCACACGCCATTTGATTACTATTGGTCAGCAGAACAAAATGTCCATCTATAATTAGCTCTGAATTGCTAATAACTGAGGCTTGCTGTCCACCCCGATCGTGGCGTTTTCAAAAACTTTCTTAAGTTTCTGCAAGTGTTATTTAGCATTTGATTAGATGAGAAACTTTTAAATTTGGATGTATATTAGCTCGCTCAGCTGGGAGGTTTGTTTTCAGATGTTTTGTCACATGACTAGGTAACATCAATCAGTGAGAGTCTCGGGTGAAGTTCTGATGGTATGTCCCGCCTCTGTAATTATAGGTCTTGGTTTCTTAAGTTGGGTGACGCCATTTCCGGTTCTTTTCCTCAAAAATTGCTAATTTTTGACTTTTTCATTACAAGAAATACAAAAGAACAATGATAAGGGGTGTGGAGGAGGGTCATTTTTACTGTATGAAACTACTTAGTACGTTACAGATTGATTAACAATCCGAGAGCTATGTGTTAACTATAGCTGAATCAAGTGTTCTTACAGGGTTGCTGTTATGCTATTTGGGATAGGTCAAATGTTCAATGTCTTATATGTTAGCTCCCTACAGAGTTGCTATTGTTTAATGCAAAAGTTATTTTTTTTGTATCATCAATGTTAGCTGAAACAAATGTTCTTACAAAGCTGTTTTGTCCTACTTGTGATTAGTCAAATGTTCAATTCGGCTCTATATCGCATACAAATCAGCAACCTTGAAAAACTTACTGTCAGTATGGTTCTGCTGCATCAACCATCTGAAGTCGTCAGCCATATTGTTTCCAGCTATGGGCAGCTGTCGGCCATTTTGTACTGCTGATCTATGGACAACCCTAACAACTCTCAAACTCCTGAGCTCCTCAAGCATCAGAAATACTTGACCTGCCGTTTTTCACCAACATATTGTCATCTCTCTGTGATACAACTCACAGGAGCACAATTGTATGCAACTACACAACAGTAAAAGTTTTGCAGCAAGTGTTTTATTCTGAAAAGTAAGTTTATTCACAGATACAAGTTTTTGATTCCAGACACTTGTGCTGTTGTTGGAACTGAATTAGCAGTGAGGTCTTGCTAAAGTAGCATATTTAGATAGTGACAGCAAGTCACAGAGAATGAGCTGCCAGAGGATGTGGTGGAGGCTGGTACAATGGCAACATTTAAGAGGCATTTGGATGGGTATATGAATAGGAAGGGTTTGGAGAAATGTGGGCCGGGTGCTGGCAGGTGGGGCTAGATTGGGTTGGGATATCTGGTTGGCATGGACGGGTTGGACCAAAGGGTCTGTTTCCACGCTGTACATCTCTATGACTCCATGACTCTATAAGTGAGCGTGATGTCCCTTGATATGACGGCTGTATCTGACTGTGTGTAGTAGCAAGAATTCCCAGCGAAACTGGAGTCAAAGATCATCAGGGGAGAACTCCACAGGTTGGATTCATACCTGGCACATCTGAAAATAGGTTATGATTATTTGAGATTCAACATTTCAGCTGCAGGACGCCCCTGCAGGAGTTCCTCTGGGTAGTATCCCATGGCCATACGTCTTCAGCTCCTCGATCAGACATCTGTCCTCCAGTACAAGGTCAGAAAAGCAGATGTTGGTTGATGACTGCACAATGTTCAGCACCATTCGCAACTCCTCAGATACCGAAGCAGTCCGTGCCCAAATGCGCCTCAATGTGAACCATATCCAGACTTGGACGGAAAAGTGGCAAACTACATTGGCACCAAACAAATATCAGGCAATGACCATCTCTAATAGGAGGCGATCTAACCACCGGACATGGACTTTAAATGATGTTATTGTGATCCTGGTATTGAAGAGAAACTGAATTTAGCTCTCCATATGAATATCATACTATCACAAGTAGGTCAAAGGCTCAAAATAATGCAGCAAGCAACTCACCTCCTGACGACTCAAAGCCTGCACACAAGGCTTAAGCGAAGGGCAAGGTGGAAGTTTCCAACCCTACTTGAATGAATATAACCCCAACAATACTAAAGAAGTCTGACCCCATCCAGAATAAAGCTCCTCATTTAGTGGGCACCATATCCACAAACATCAAAAGGTGTGTTCCTGAACAAAGAGATCTTGGAGTGCAGGTTCATTGTTCCTTGAAAGTGGAGTCACATGTAGACAGAATAGTGAGGAAGGTGTTTTCTATGCTTGCCTTTATTAGTCTGAACATCAAGTATAAGAGTTGGCAGATCATGCTACGGCTGTACAGGACATTAGTCATGCCACTTTTGGAGTGTTGTATGCAATCCTTATCTCCCTCCTATAGGAAGGATGTTGTAAAACCAGAAAGGGTTCAGAAAAGATGCATGAAGATTTGGCCAGGGTTAGAGCATTTGAGCGATAGGAAGAGGCAGAATAGATTGAAGCTATTTTTCCCCAAGTTTTGGAGGCTTAGTGGTGACCTAATAGAGATATATAAAATCATGAGGGCCATGGATAGAATAAATAGGCAATTCTTTTACCCAGATGGGAAATTAAAAACTAGAGGGGATAGGTTTGAGGTGAAGACTAAGATTGAAAAGGGACATAAGCGACAACTTTTTTCGACAAAGGAGGGTGTGTGTATGGACTGAACTGCCAGAGGATGTGGTGGAGGCTGGTATAATTACAACATTAAAAAGGCACTTTATGGGTGTATGCATAGGAACCGTTTAGAGGGATATGGGCCAAATGCTGGCAAATTAGACTAGATTGATATAGAGCAATTAGTTAGCATAGACAAGTTGGAATAAAGATTCTGTTTCCATATGCTGTATATCTCTATGACTGTATGACTCTCTGACTGCTCCATCACCAACGTTCAGCATCAGCAGTGTCTGCAAGGTGCACTGCAGGAACTCACCAACAACTCTTAGACAGCATCTTCCCAAACTACGACTACAACCATCTTGAAGGACAAAGGCTGAACATAAACAGGATTATGATGATGTTTGTGTTCCCACACACCACCTGGACTTAGAACTATATGACATCTCCTTCAGTGGAATTCCCTGGAACTGCCTCCATAACTATTAATGGACTGCAGTGGTTCAGGAAAGCAACTCACCATCACCTTAAGTGCAACAAAGGACAGCCACCAAATGCTGGTCCTGCCAGCGATCCCTTATCCCACATTCTCTCTATATAAAAATTACAATGGAATAGGCATTTTCACTGCCGTATTTAGGATAGAAGGGAAGATTCTGATTAAAAGCAGTTGGATGACAATCTCTCCCGGTGCTCTGGCACGTACATGGTTGTAGTGATTAAAGCTGAACTTGCTCTGAACCTCATGCTGTTGCCCCTCGTAGACTGAAGCAACATAGCTGGCTACATCATGGAAGAAGTCCATTTGGTCCATCAAGTCTCTCCTTGCTCTCAGAAATAACAATGTAGCAAGGCTGTTGCTTCACACCCTGCAGATATTTCAATTCAGACAGTGACTCCACTTTCTTTTGATCAATATCCCTCCACTAAACCCTCAGAAAAAGCACTTCAGATGACAACCAGTCATTTTGTAAACAACCTTTGCTTCCTATCATCATGGTTTCATTTGTTTTTTTTTTGAGCGTAGCAAATGTCTGGTGCCTTCAATTCTTCAAGCAATGGGAAGAGATTTTCCACAGAAAAAAAATAGAGGTTATATGTTTGCAATGACTTGTGGGAGAAGGTTTGGTGATGAGTTGAATTGTGGGCAATGTTGACTGCTATCCATAGTGCACGAGCGTTTAATTTCGTTGATTATCTTTCAATCCTAGCCAATGACTTTATCCTAGACAACGTTGTTTATCCTCAGCTGTATATGTCCAGGCTTGTCCAGAATATTACAACCAACGTTCAACGTGTACACTGTAACTGATGAAAAGTCTTTTCTTTGGCAAAGAGTGATACTTTAACAATTCGCTGAATACAGTGTGTTTAAGGGATGAGATGAGCACCATATTGAGAGATGAATTCGAGAGGTTTGACAATGCCACTGAAAGCAATGGACGAGTTGCACATTCTTGTTTAAAATGGTCATTGTCTGACTCTTCTGTGCTATGAATGTTTTTTTCCATCGTATTCCACCACTGAAGCTGCCCAGATCTAGCTGCTTTCTTTGAGGAATGGTTCTGAGCGCCATCCAGAAAGTCCATGCACAAGTAGCTGAAGTGAAAATTGAACCATGGGTGTCCCGGTTGAAGGATAAGTAGGCCTCATATTGACATGACTGTAGAATAGAGGAACAATATTTAGATTTCTGAACGAGCGGGAATCTGATTTTTCTACTGATTTTTGTTACCAGCTGTTATCCTCTCACTGTACACTGTGCAATGAGTTTCCTGTCAGATGACCAGAATTTGGACCAATTAGCGTTGCCTTTTCCGAAACTATCTTCATTGATCTGCACCAGGGGGAGAGGGTCAGTCTCTGAATGTAACAGAGACTGGAGGAGTGAGGTTGCATTCAAAATGGCGAAACTGCCACTTACCACCATCTCTGTTTGTTTATTCATGGCAGGGGGTGAGTACACGTTGACTTACTAACTGTTCTAGATATCTTGCAACTCACCCTTTGCAGATATGCCATTACAGACCCCGACAGAAGGTAAGACTTGTACCTGGGAGCCTCAGTGGTAGGAATACAAACACTTTACCATTTATTTGGGAACTTGGAAAACCAAGACATCTAGCAATTGTTAGAAAATGTCAGAATGTCAGAAAATGTCAGAAATGTCAGAGAAATATATATAGTGGAGAGTTTTTATCTGTAACTTCCTTAATGATGTTGATTTCTCCAGCTGAGCCCCAGTCATTCACGATCCAGACCGAACACAGAATTAATATGACTGTTGGAGAAACGGCAAACTTTTCAGTGAAATCATCGGCTGCTGTGAAGAGTGGGAACTGGGATTTCCAAGGGAGAAACATTGGGTTATGGATCGGTTCATTTGCTTCAATAAGTAATGATTACAAGTTGCGTGCTGAGATTTTAACGCTAAGTGGATCACTTCTGCTAAAGTCAGTGATGTTTTCAGACAGTGGGGAGTACTTTATTACCATGGTTCCTGAAGCGGGTGACCAAGTGTCAGCGGCTCTCACCCTGCATGTACTTGATAAGCTGCATGTTCTATTGCTCTGTGCATGTGGTTGTCTGCATTAGAGGGGTGTAAGTGATGTTCAGGAGTGATTTGCTGTGTACACACTCAGGATGGCGCGAGTGGGGGAGATTCAGTCTCACTCTAAGTCCCACTCACCCAGATCTGTGCGCCATATTATCACTGTCACACAAGGATCCTGCACACCAAAAGAGGTTTCTCTCTGGTTTCCAATGTTTCCCATCAGAGGTTGGCTTCTGGAAAGGTCAACATAGGACATGGAAACAGAGATTGGAGTGAGGTTGTGTGAAGGTGGGGGAGGACGATACAGATTTTGTGAGGGATGATGAAAGGTAGAAGAGACTTGGAGAATTGATGAGACAGGATGCCAGTGAATACACCTGAGCAGGTTCCCTTCATTGTTCTACTTTGTAACAGTGGCTGCATTGTAAACATCCTTAATTGCACCATCAGCTTAAGGAACATTTATTAAGGAGGAGATGCCCTAGAAGCATTATCGCTAGACTCTCAAAGCAGAAACTGAGGTTCTTCTATAGGCTGAGTTCAACTCAGCAGATTGTGGAAATTTAAGTCAACCAAAATCTGGAATGAATAGACTCATGTTGACCCTGAAACATTGCAGACTACAAGCCGAAAGAACTGTGGATGCTATAGATCAGAAACTAAACCAAATTACTGGAAAATCTTGGCAGGTCAGGCAGCATCTGTGGACTGAAATCAGAGTTAACGTGTGGAGTTGAGTGACTCATCCTCAGAACCGTTCTGAAGAAGGGACACTTGATCTGACATTTTAACTCTGATTTCAGTCCCCAGACCTGTTGAGCTTTTCCAGAAATTTCCAGCACTGTTGATTATCCGGGTTATGAATAGGTTGAGGAGATTCTGGTTCAGCGCTGTCCTTTGGGAAGGATACCTGGCATCATTACCTGGTCTCACCTACATGTGACTGCAGACCAGCAATTTGGTGGTCTTAGTGGCCCTTTGAGCAGTTAGGCCTGGGCAATGAATGCTGGCCAAACCAGCGATGCCCAAACCCTGTTAATGACTAATAATAATAAAAAAGACAAGTTTATGGACACTCATGTTTCTGAATGTCTGGTGTCACCTGTACAAGAAACCAATAAATGAGGTGGGATTTCTCCCTAGATCGACATCTGAATTTTTCCATTGATTTCACCTTTCATCCACTGTGTTATTCTACTGTACTTTCCACTGGCTTTTACACATTACAAATCTGCCACAAGCGAAAATTTATATATGTTGTGTGCATCATGCAATATTTATCAGTATAATGTCCATCATCATGTCTATGCTTTGACCTATCATTTGTTCTTCTAACTGATGCTGTCACGTAAATAAGTGGGGTAGCTTTTGAATTATTGTGTTTTCCTTCCACAATCATGTGAACTATGAGCAACACAATGCTGCTCTGTGTTACAGTTCTGTTTTCACCTTTTCTGAACCTAAAGGAGTGACAATCCTCATAATGTCATTGGCAATCGACATTCACAGTACCAATACAACAATTTTGTTTTCACAAAACAGAAACCGTCAGAATATCCTTAAATGTGATACAGCATTTGTTTCACTGTAATATTTCTGAATCCTAAGCATAAAGTAAATGATTTGTAATGTTCCAATCGCTCTCTGAATGTAACAGAGACTGGATGGGTGAGGGTTGCATTTGGGAGGGCGAAACTGCCACTCACCACGATCTCTGTTTGCTTATTAATGGCAGTAGGTGAGGTACACTTCCTCTTACCTACTATTCTAGAGATTTTGCAACGCAACCGTTGCAGAGATGCCATTACAGACCCCCACAGAAGGTAAGAATTGTACCTGGGTGTCGTGGTTCAGAGTTAGGAATACTAACACATTCTATTTGGGAACTTGGCAAACCAAGCCAGCAAACGACTGTGAGAAAATATCAGATTTATGTTTTGGATTTTGGAGAAGTATACATGGTGGAGAGTTTCTGTTTGCAACTTCCTTAATGATGTTGATTTCTCCAGCTGAGCCCCAGTCGTTCACGATCCAGACCGAACACAGACAGATTAATGTGACTGTTGGAGAAACGGCAATCTTTTCGGTGAAACCATCAGCTGCAGCGAAGAATGGGATCTGGGAATTCAAAGGGAAAAACATTGGGTTATGGATTGGTTCATCTGTATGTCTTAGCAATGAACACAAGTTCCGTGCTGAGATTTTCCTGCCAAATAGATCACTCCTGCTGAAGTCCGTGACGTTTTCAGACAGTGGGGAGTACAATGTTACCATGTTCCCTGAAGTGGGCGACCCAGCGTCAGAGACTCTTATCCTGCATGTACTTGGTAAGCTGTATGTTCTATTGCTCTGTGCATGCGGTTGTCTGCGTTAGAGGAGCGTAAGCGATGTTCAGAAGTGATTTTCTCTGTGTACACTCGGGATGGCGTGGGTGAGGGAGATTAAATCTCGTTATGAGTCCAACTCACCCAGAGATGTGTGCCATAATATCACTGAGACACATGGATCCTGCACATTTAAACAAGTTTCTCTCTTGCTTCCAATGTTTCGCATCACAGCCGCCCTCTGGGAGGTCAACCTCACATGGGAATATGGAAACAGAGATTGGAGTGAGGTGGTGAGAATGTGAGGGTGGAAAACAGAGATCATGCGAGGGATGATGAAAGGTAGATGAGACTTGGAGAATTGGTGAGGCAAGATACCAGTGAGTACACCTGTGCAGGTTTCCTTCATTGGTCCAGCTTGAAACAGTGGCTGCATTGTAACCATCCTTAATTGCACCATCAGCTTAAGGAACATTTATTGAGGAGGAGATGCCCTAGAGGCATCATCGCTAGACTCTCAATGCAGAAACTGAGGTTCTTCTATAGGCTGAGTTCAAATCAGCAAATTGTGGAAATTTAATTCAACAAAAATACGGAATATATAGCCTCATGGGTACCCTGAACAATTGCGGATTACAACCCGGAAGAACTGTGGATGCTGTAGATCAGAAGCAAAACCAAATTGCTGGAAAAGCTTAGCAGGTCAGGCAGCATCTGTGGAGAGAAATCCGAGTTAACCTTTGTGGTCGAGTCCTCAGACATGTTCTGAAGAAGTGACACTTGTTAACTCTGGTTTCAGTCCCCAGACCTGTTGAGCTTTTCCAGAAATTTCCTGCACTGTTGATTATCTGGGTTGTGGTGAGGACGGGGGGATTCTGGTTCAGTGCTGTCCTTTGGGAATCATACCTGTCATTATTACCTGGTTTCACCTACATGTGACTGCAAACCAGCAATTTGGTGACTCTTAACTGCCCTTTGAGCAGTTGGGCCTGGACAATGAATGCTGGCAAAACCAGCAATGCCCAAATCCTGTGAATGACTAATTTGTTTAAAAATGACAATTTTATGGACATTCATGTTTCCGAATGTCTGGTGTCACCTGTATGAAAAACCATTAAATGATGTAGGATTCCTCCCGAGATGATTTGTTTTTTCAATTGATTTCACTTTCCATTCACTATATTTTTCTACTGTACTTTCCACTGGCTTTTACACAGCCCGGATCTGCTACAAGCAAGAGTTTATATATTTTGTGTACATCATACAATATTTATCAGTAGAATGCCCATCATCGTGTCTCTGCCTCGATCTATCATTTACTCTTCTAACTGACGCTGCCATATAAATAAGAGGGGTAAGTTCCGAATCATTTCATTTTCCTTCTATAGTCATGTGAATTATGGGCAGTACAATGCTACTCTGAGGTACAGTTCTGCTTTCACCTTTTCTGAACCTAAAGGAGTGACAATCATAGTTATGTTATTGGCAATTGACATCCACAATGTCAAAAAAAATTCACACAACACAAAAACCCTCAGAATATGCTTAAATGTGATACAACATTTATTTCACTTTAATATTTCTGAATCCTAAACATGATTTAAATGATTTGTGACGTTTCAATGTCGTTCATGGCCGCTGCCACCATGAGACAGGGATTCAGTGAAAACGCCGCAGAATCTCTTCTGTGACCTAATTGGTTGCAACATCTGAACTTCCATCTGGCTGAACACATCCCAATCATTAGATGCAGGTTGAAAAGTGTTCTGCAGTGGTCTTCAGAAAGAGACTTTGGCTAGCTCAGGGTTTGGCAACATTATACAAGCTGTTGATCCTAACAGATGCAAATCTGTTCGCAACAAAGAACCTAGATTTTTTTTAGATTAGATTAGATTACAGTGTGGAAACAGGCCCTTCGGCCCAACAAGTCCACACCAACCCGCCGAAGCGAAACCCACCCATACCCCTACATTTACCCCTTACCTAACACTACGGGCAATTTAGTATGGCCAATTCACCTGACCCTGCGCATCTTTGGACTGTGGGAGGAAACCGGAGCACCCGGAGGAAACCCACGCAGACACGGGGAGAACGTGCAAACTCCACACAGTCAGTCGCCTGAGGCGGGAATTGAACCTGGGTCTCTGGCGCTGTGAGGCAGCAGTGCTAACCACTGTGCCACCGTGCCGCCCACTACCTTCCCAGTGCCATAAACCTTCCTTCCTACTAATATATAAATTGAACACATGTATAGATAATTACACGTGGTACAGAGAATGGAAGCTAATGGGATCACTTTCCAAATTGCTTTCATACAGCTGAAACATGTATGCTGGCAACAACGTTTAATTTCTCCTCCTGAACCTTCCTTGAAATTAACACTCAGCATGGACACGATTACTTCAATGTCAAGTATAAGATTGCCAATACAATTGTTACACTGCAGGGAGAAGGTTCTTCTGAAATCTGCCCGCAACGTCTCTCTTCCTTAGTGTTAACTTCCTGCCTTTTTGCCAATATCTCTGCTCACCATTGCAATCCAAATCAGCAGCCAATGCTTTCCTTAACTCCATCTGTCCTCAGTCAGTGAGAGTCACATCCAAACCCTGTTTGTTTCAGTGACTGAAACATAAGACAGCAATCAGTTGATAAGGAAAAGCAGGTCATGTTAAAAAAGAAGTCATTGCCATTTTAGAGAATTCTACCTGGTTCAAGTTTCTCTTAATGATGTTTATTTCTTTAATTCGACTCCAAGGTTCGCTGCTCCAGACCGAAAGCACACGGATTAATGTGTCTGTTGGAGAAACCGCATTATTTACAGTGAAGCCGTTAGCTGCAGTGAAGAATGGGAACTGGGCTTTCAATGGGACAAACATTGCGCTGTGGTTCAGTTCATCTGTTTTTCTAAATTATGAATATAAATCACGTGCTCATATTTTGCTGCCAAATGGATCACTCCTGCTGAATTCACTGACGTTTTCAGATGGCGGGGAGTACACTGTTACCATGGTACCTGAAGTGGGCGAGAAAGCTTCAGCGACCCTCACCCTGCAAGTCCTTGGTAAGTAACATATTCTATTGCTTCGTGTATGGTGTTGGCTGCTTTAAAAGAGGACTAAGTCATATTCAGGAACAGGTTGCTCTGTGTACACTCAGAGCGGCTGGAGGGTGAGTTTCAAGTAGACAAATCAATGGGATTAAAGGCAAATAAGTCCTCTTGTCCAGATCATTGCATTCTACAATCCTAATAGAGGTAGCTGCAAAGATAGTGGATATATTGGTTGTAATTTTCCAAAATTCCGTGGGATATAGAGATGTGTCAAATGATTGCAAGACAGCCAATGTGGCACCCCTACTTAAAAAGGGATGGAGCCAAAATGCAGAACCAGTCAGCCTAACATCTATTGTTGGGCAAGTATTTGAATTAATTATTATAGAAGCAATTTTAGAAGATTTGGAAAAAACATAACCCAATCAGGCTGAATCAGGTCCTTTTTGAAATTTGCACTAGAGTTAGACCGGGTGATTAAGAAAACATTTAGCGTGCTCGACTTTATCATTCAGACCATTGAGTGTAGGAGTTGGGGTGTCATGATGAGATTGTGTGGACGTTGGTGAGCCCTCTTCTGGAGTGCTGTGTGCAGTTCTGGTCGCCCGGTTGTAGAAAGTGCATTATTAAGCGGGAGAGGATTCAGAAGGATTTTCCCAAGTTGCGGCCAGGAAGGAAGGAGTTGAGTTACAAAAATAGACTGGAAAGGCTGGGACGTGTTTCACTGGAGCGTAGGAAGTTTATAAAATCATCAGTTCACTGACAAAATCCCTTTCCCTAGGGTTGGGAAGTTCAGTACCTCTTTGGCTTCATTGAAACGTAAATGCAGCCAAATGTAAAATGAGCTGTAGAATCGATGTCAGTAAAGTTGTGCATTGTTGGAAATGCAATGCCTCTTAGATGCTCATTTTGTTTTTGCAAACATTCGCCAGGATTCTTTGGATAGCATGTTCCAAACCCATGTCCGCTCTCATTTAGAATCAGATAGGTAGCAGATTCTTCAGAACACTGTCACCTGCAAGATCTATTTATTATCATGACCAGAAACTTTACTATTCTTCCATTAAAGTTATCGTGACAACATCATTGTACTCCCCTCCAAAGAGTATTTTTGGGGTTTACTTGCACCAAACAGACCCCAGTAGATCAGGCAGCAGCTCACAATCACTTTCTCATGGTCAAAGAGGATTGGGAGATAAATGCTGGCCAAACCAGCAATGTCCACATCTCTTGGATGTTTAACAGTAGGACAATTAGAATGCCAATTACATCTAATATAGCTTCAGTGTCAACAATGCACCAGATTGTAAGACTCAGAGAATGGAATTTGAAACAAAGAGGAACATATATTGTAACTGAGGTGACATATTAATATATTCTGCAATGTAAAAGGATTTGAAATGCTTCTTTTTGGAGTTTTGACATTCTATCTATCTAGTAGTTCGGATTTTATTCAAAGAAACTCAGCACTTGATTCAGCTTGCAAAATCTATAAAATGACATATTAAATGTCTGTTTTTAACAGGAGCACAAGAGGTCAACACTAGGTTTTCACAGAAGTTAGTTTCTTCTGTTATTTTTCATGAAATGTGGGCACCACTGCAAAGAGCGTCGTGTGTTGTCCTGATACTGTGTAGCTTCCACACCAATTACAGAAGGAATTTCAGACTCATCCGCACTGCTGCAGTCCTGAAGTCACACTCAGGACAGACCGTGAAGGACAGCAGAGTTCAGTTTATAAAAGAAATTTATGAACCAGAGGATTTTTACAGTTGATGACAGTTGTGAATTCAACATCACAGAAGCCAGATGTGTGTATTTGAGATTTACTCACTGAAGTTAGATGTCACCAACTCTCATTTTATTAGCCGGCCTCGTGATTACAAGTCTAATGACATTACTACTATCTTCCTGTCTTCCAAGCCATGTATGTAAATTAAATGACCGTTAGCTCAAGAGGATGAAGTTGTGGCCATTTTATTACATGAACCTTCAAGACTTGTTCCTATTGCATTTTCAGATCAATCAAATCCCAGGGACAATTTGAACGATGGTGCCATAGCAGGCATAGCGATTGCTTTGCTTCTTTGTCTGGGTTTTGCCATTGGGATTAGTGCATGGTTAATCAAAAGAAAATCAGAAGCGTAAGTACATTATATAAGTTTTTCCTTGAAATTTACGATTTTTCTTCATGGCCTGGTGAGTTTAAGTAATGTAGATTTGTGAAAAGTAGATTCATAATATTTCTATAACACATATATAATTGAAAAGCATATTTACACTGACAATGCTGATGTTTGACATTTTGTATTGATATCAGAATATTCTCTGTGTTAGCTCTTCGTTTCAGTTGAATGAAAAGCTCAATTTCTGCTTCTGATGCAGTGGCATGGTTTTAAATCTCCCATACTGAAATGGCAATGCAGAAATTTCTCCTAGACATCATCAACTGAACACTGCTTCAAAGCAGCTTCAAATTTTGTAACAAAGTAAATGATAGGTTAAAATAATTCAAGTTATGTGTTCATGCTCTGATTATTTTATAGTTCAGTCACTTATTGCCTGTAGAATTTGGTACAAATTCCCAATATGCAAATCAGCCAGCCAGTAATGAATTTAGTTTATATGAACAATAAAGAGTTAACAATACAGTTTCTATTCCAGGTCATAATTATTTCAACCAACATTGTCATGAAAAGCTTACAATTCTCTATTGTGCATACATTTGTTTAGCATGAAAACTCCAAAACAAGGACAAAATACTAGTTCAGTAGCAAGTGGTAAGTGAATTATTTCATCATTTCCATGTTGCTGTGGTAATACAAGACTTAAAGGTTTTACTGATTTGAAATTATTTTGCTAAACCATGAATCATACTGACTGTTGAATGTTCATGTGTGCAGCTACATTAAGATAAATTAATGCAACAATCCCGGTAATGTGCTTTTCAATTGAATTAATTGAGAAATATAACATAACATTTCTTTGAATCAATCTTTTTAACGATTATATTTGTTGCTAAGTTGTGAAGAATAGCAAGTAACTGTCCTTTGTGTATTTTATTGCACACCCTACAACTTTCAAATCACGCCATCTCAATTTCTAATCTACTTTCACATTTTGTTGTTTCATTTTTTCACGGTCTTGTATATTCCTTTATTCTCAAAACAGAACAGATTTTAGTGGCTTAGAAAGCATATCTTGACACGGATGCTATACACAATCTAATTGTTTATTATTTACCAGTCAGGAATTCAGAGTGTAACTTCAGTCAACTTTGATGCAACTGCATTATGTTTTATTTGTAATTACTGTAATGGTTTGAGTATTAAATGGATGACCAGGAATCAGCATCCTACTTCACAGCACATAGAAAGGTTTTTGCAAATTCGGGTCTTGACTCTTATCATTCAGTTAACATGATTACGTGCAGGAAAAATCGAGGGTATTGTTTGGGTAGTTAGCCTTCTTGTCTTTGTTTTCTGTCGGCTTCTGAATAGCTTTCTATAGACATCCGATTCGTTCCAGAGATGCAGAGGAAAGGATTGCAAAGATGATTCTGGATAGGAGCGAGAGTAATAGGGTCATTGTTATGGGAGACTTTAACTTTCCAAATATTGACTGGAAATGCCATAGGCCGAGTACTTTAGATGGGTCCATTTTTGTCCAGTGTGTGTGGAGGAGGGATTCCTGACATCGTCTGTAAACAGGCCAACAAGGGGCGAGGCCCATTGGAATCAGTACTGGGTAATGAACCCAGCCAGGTGTTAGGTTTGGAGGTAGGTGAGCAGTTTGGTGATAGTGACCACAGCTCAGTTATGCTTCCTTTAGCGATAGAAAGGATAGATATATACTGCAGGGCAAGAGTTGAACTGGGGGAAAGGCAATTATGATGCGATAAGGCAAAATTGAGGATGCATAGAATAGAGAAGAAAACTGTGAGGCATGTGCACAATTGAAATGTGGAGTTTTTGAAGAACAGCTACCACGTGTCCTTGATTATTATGTACTGGTCAGGCAGGGTGGGAATGGTCGAGTTAGAGAGCCGTGGTTTATGAAGGAAGTTGAATCTCTTGTCAAGAGGAAGAAGAAGGTTCATGTTAGGATGCTTGAGAGTAGCAGGTTAGCCAGGAAAGACCTAATGAGAGAACTAAGAAGAGCCAGGAAGGGACATGAAAAGTTTTGGCAGATAAGAACAACCCTAAAAGCTTTCCATTAGTATATCAGGAATAAAAGAATAACTAGTGTAAGTTTAGGGCCAACCAAGAGCAGTAGTGGGAAATTGTGTGTGGAGCCTGAGAAGATAGGAGAAGTGCTAAATGAATATTTTTCGTCAGTATTCACACTTCAAAAATACAATGTCCACGAGGAGAATACTGAGATACAGACAACTAGACTAGACAGGATCGAGGTTCACAAGGAGGAGGTTTTAGCAATCTGGAAAGTGTGAAAATAGATAGATCCCCTAGGGCTGAATGGAAATAATTCTAAGATTGTCTTGGATGCCAGGGCGGATTCTGCAGAGTCTTTGGCTTTGATCTTTATGTCATCATTGTCTACAGGAATAGTGCCAGAAGACTGGAGAATTGCAAATGTTTTCCCTTTGTTCAAGAAAGGGAGTAGGGACAACCCTGGTAGTTGTAGATCAGTGAGCCTAACTTTGGTGGTAGGTAAGGTGTTAGCAATGGTTATAAGAGATAGGATTTATAATCATCTATCAAGGAATAAGTTGATTAAGAATAGTCAACACAGTTTTGTGAATAATAGTTCATGCCTCATAAAACCTAATTGAGTTCTTAGAAAATGAACAAGCAGATGGATGAGGGTAAAGTGGTTGATGTGGTTTATATAGAATTCAGTAAGCCATTTGATAAGATTCCCCATGATAGGCTATTGCACAAAATACAGAGACATGGCACTGAGAGTGATTTAGCAGTTTGGAGCAGAAATTGGCTAGCTGAAAGAAGACAGAGGATGGTGGTTGATGGGAAGTGTTCATCCTGGTGTTCAGATGCTAGTGGTGTACCGCAACCATCTGTCTTGGGTCCACTGCTGTTTGTCTTTTTCATAAATGACCTGGATGGAAGGATGTGTTAGTAAATTTGCGGATGACACTAAGGAGTTGTGGATAGTGATGAAGGATATTGCAATTTGCAGAGCGAAATAGATAAGCTGCAGATCTGGGCTAAGACGTGGCAAATGTAGTTTAATGTGGAAAGATGTGAGGTGATTCACTTTGGAAGGAGCAACAGGAATAACAAGTACTGGATTAATGGCAAGATTATTGGCAGTGTAGATGAGCAGAGCGATCTCTGTGTTCATTTGAGTAGACCCCTGAAAGTTGCCACCTAGGTTAATAAGAAGGCATAGTTTTATTGGTAGTGGTTCTGCGTTTTGGAGCCATGAGGTCATTTTGCAGTTGTACAAAACTCTGTGGCCGCACTTGGAGTTTTGTGTACAGTTCTGGTCACCATATTATCGGCAGAATGTAGAAGCTTTGGAAATCGTTCAGAGGGAATTTACTAAAATGATGGCTGAAATGGAGGGAAGGTCTTATGAGGAAAGGCTGAGGGACTTGAGGCTGTTTTCACTAGAGAGAAGAAGGTTGAGGTGTGACGTAATTGAGACATAGACGATCATCAGAGGTTTAGATTGGGTGGACAGTGAGAGATTTTTTCCCTCGGATGGTGATGGCGAGCACGAGAGGACATAGCTTTAAATTGAGGGGGTAATAAATATAGGACAGATGTAAGAGGTGGTTTCTTTACTCAGTAGTAGGGCATGACATACCCTGCCTGCAACATTGAGGGCAACTTTGAGGGCATTTAAATGGTCATTGGATAAACATATGGATCAAAAATGGATACGTGTGGGATAAACAGGCTTCAGATTGGTTCCACAGGTCAGCGCAACAATGAGGGCCAAAGGGTCTGTACTGCACCGTAATGTTCTATGTTCTATATCTTCTTGAAATGGAACAATTCCAAATATAAACTTTGATCCTCTATTCACTGCACCTACTGTTAATGACTATGTTAGGAGTTAAGTTACAGAATTGATTCAAAAAGCAGCAGGGGAATAATGAAAACTCGTAGTTTCATTTTCATACATTGCAACTCAATTATTCTAAATCTATTTAAATTTAGAATTGTCCATTGTTTTAGCTTCAACGGTACTGCCTGGAATGTAATAAAGTGAATTGTTATTATAATAGTTTCAGCGAAGTCGGTTTGCAGTTCATTGGAACTGTGAGGACAGTGGGTAAATTTTTCTGGATCGTGGAGGTGATCTAGCAGATTTGACATGTGCACAAAATGCCTGGATATAACGTTAAATAAATAGCAACTAAAGAGGTTGAGTCATTTTTCTAAAATAAGGTTGAGCTGTGAGGTTTTGTGCTTTCCCTCCAGACTTTTTGTTCCTCAGACCTGGAACGTGCAGACTGAAATGTGGTTGGAAGCAAATTGAATAGAAACGCACAAGAAAAATGAATAAATTCTTCAAAGAAAACTGTTGACGAGGTTGTGGTAAAATAGCACGAGAATGGGTCTAACTTGATAATACTGGAAGGTGATACCGGCTTGATAGAATACAAAGCTTCCTTTGCTGTTTTCGTATTCTATGCCTCGACCATAATCTGTTCATGGTAAACTAAATATCTTGCTTTCTCAGATCGTGCTGCAGCACTCCATGAAAATTCACAAGCGATCTATGAAAACATTCCAAGAAGATAAAAGGTTGGTGCAATTATTAGATGATGTTGCTGCAATTAATATACAGTTAAACTGCTGTGATTATAAATCCAAAAAATGATCATCATGTAACATGTAAAATGGCGATAGCTCTGCCTGATCGTAAGGCTGCTGTCCTATTTGAGGTAATCAATTGGTGATGGCTTGACCTGAGGCTCTCCTCATCTCAGGCGAAAGACAGTCCTTCATGGTAACCTCAACTTTGTGGATGAATTAACATGATCTTATTGGTATCACTTATTTGCAAACCAGACATCCAGCCAATGGAACTAACACAACATCAGGTCAAGATGTAGTTATGGATTGATTGTTCAGTTTTGCCACTAAAGTGAAGGTCACTGCTGTGTAAACTGAATATTTGTTGAACTGTTGCCTGTCATATTGCTGAAGAAGGGCTTACGTCCGAAACGTCGATTCTCCTGCTCCTCGGATGCTGCCTGGCCTGCTGTGTTTTTCCAGCATCACATTTTCTAACTCTAGTCTCCAGCATCTGCAGTCCTCACTTTCGCCTTTCATATTGCATCGAGCAGCACAATGGCACAGTAGTTAGCGCTGATGCCTCACCGTTTCCATCCTTGGGCGACTGTCTGGGTGGAGTTTGCACATTCTCTAGAGTTTGCACGGGTTTCCTCTGAATGCTCTACTTTCCTCCCAGAGTCCATAGATGTGCAGGTTAGGTGGATTGTCTGTACTAAATTTTCCGTAGTGTTCAGGCATGTGCAGGCACAGTGGGTTAGCGATGGGGAATGTATGGGGTTTGGAAGGCATGGGGTGGGGTCTGGATGGAATACTCTTAAGAGGGTCAGTGTGGACTTGATGGTTTGAATGGCCTACTTCCACAAAGTGGGGATTCTAAATTCTAATTCTAAGTTAAGATGTGTGCCCCTCTTTAGAATTCATCCTCCTGGAATGAGCACATGATTTATGGTTTTTGACGACCTAATTAATTTATTGTCCCACATTTGCCTAGTTTCATCCTTATCTGTACTGCAACTGTATGTAAAATGGCCCCGTTTTGCACTTTTTGGCTGCAAAGGCTAAAAACTGTAACAAGCATCTGCAGAATACTGAAATGTTCCTGTATTAAGTGACTAATCTTCTAGGTGTTTTACAGTTAAAATCCTCACATAAAGAAACAAATATAAATCAATTGCCATGCTGTCAACATCTTCTGTTATATTTGCCATGAATTTAAAAAGTGCTTATAAAAATTATGCTTTGCCAAACATAAATATGTAGAGAAGAATTCATATGAAGGAGATTGTTAATAACTGCATCTCTAATATTAAAGCAATGCATTTATGGACTGATGACCGTCTCTATTTAAAGAAGAAATACAGAACCTAACATGTAACATCTATGCGTTATATTTAGCTTCTGCTTTATTTATGTATTAAAATTCCATTGTTTAAGGGTGGAAGACATTCAAAGTTTTGATTTCTTCGGGATCTCCCTCTGAGAATGCTTCAGGTTGATTGGCTGCTTACTTGCTTGATGATGTGAATAATCCTGGATGTCATAATTGCACTTGAACAGAATGAAATGTACATTGAAAGTGTTGAGAACCAAGCTTTGGCACTTGCTAAAGATTACTGACCTGCTTTCCTGTAAACAATGTTATCCCTGCATTACGATTTTCAAAGCAGTGGCTCCTGGGAGGTTTTGTATGTATTGAGCATCGTGATGTAAAAACTATTAACGTCAATTTAGAACAATTTTGACCTGTTTAATAACGGACATTTCAGAAGGAGTGCTTAGTAAAGTAAAGGAGACAGGCTGTGGCAGAAAAGGGATGAAGTTGCAAATAATACAAAATGCTCGCCTCCAGTCCACATGATTTTCAGGAAAAGGTCACATGATACAGTGTCAGTGTGATAAGGAAATTATTGCATCTGAAGGCATGCAATCAGAGAGATCAACTGCCTTCAGCTCCTCTGTATTTCTATGAAAAACCTCTCATCAATGTCTGAGTTCAAAATCCCCTCGAGAACCTCAGCATCGAAATGAAGGTTCATTAAAGGAGCATTCAGTATCTCAATCACTGTCTCCAGAAAAGTGATTCAACCAGCCACAACTGACTCATGAAGTCACAGTCAGTGGTAACAGCTTGAGTGGAAACTCTCTTCAGCTGAAGAAAAAAATCCTCTGCATCATGTTTTATTTTAAATCGAACTGTTTTTTTTTGGCTAAGCACTTTTAAGTTTGCATTGCTGAGAGATTCATATTACTTTCCAAGATTTGAATGTTTGTGTAGCTGCTTGTGTTCGTGTTAAGAGGGTAGTTATATAAAAATATTAACACTGTTTAAATATTTTGTTTATAAGCTTTACCTCTTGGAATTTTCTTTTTAAATAACCTTGTAATAGATGATCCTGTATGTCTTACTTAAAGAATCTGGCTGGTTTACCTGAAGTGTATGTAGTCAAAACCATACATCCCTCCTTATCAGTGTGCCAGCTCATCTATATCCAGTGTTTACATATCTCCACCCTCCTTCTACCTTTCTTCATTCAGCCCATGCTCGTCTCCAGACCTGCTCCAGCTTTACAACACAAACTTGTATCCACTGCCCACCTGAAAACTGATGCGTGTCCATGAGATAGCCTCTCCAATCAACCTGTTCAATGATGTTTTCACAGGCATCTGGAGAAGATGAGATTTGAATCTAGATCTCCAGATTTGAGGGTAACAATACTGCCACGATACCACAAATGTGCAGAGGTGCAAGGGCATGCTCGAGAGAAAAAGCTCAGCAATAAAACTGCAAAAGCTTTGTTTTTATTGTGAGTTCGTGAATTTAAAGGTGATCATTACAGTTTATTCACAAACAATTTACCTGTGCATTTGTTGAACGTTTGAGTCTTTCGTGTTCATGGAAGCACAAAAATATATAGAGAGAGATTAAATATTTATAATCACAAAAGGTACACTTACAATCCGTCACTGGTTTTGACTGAAGGGACAGTGTCAACAGTCTTATCTCTGACACTCAAATTCAAAAACACTTGCAGCCAATGCACAGATCAGACATCGCATGTTATTGTGTGCATGTTCCCATATGTTTGTGCGTGTGTCTGTGTGCATATGTGCATATGTGTGTGTTTGTATGCATGTCTGTCTGTGGGTGTGTGTAGCTGTGTTTATACATGGCTGTATGTGTGTATGTTTGTGTATATGTATATACATGTGTGTGGGTGGATGGGTGTGAGTATGTGTGTGTATGTGTGGTTGTGTAGATCTGTACGTGAATGTGTGTCCGTGGGTGTGTATGTGTGTGTATGTGGGATTGTGTGGGTGTGCGTGTACGTGTGTGTTCATGTTTGTGTTGTGTTAGGGAATGCGTGTGTATGAGGGTTGTGTTAGGAAGTGTGTGTGTTGTGTGTTTCTGCACTTGTGCCTGTTTGTAGGAGTGCCCGTGGGAGACTCAGCCCCCGCCAACTCCAAAACAGTCCCAATTTTTTAGAAGTTACAATCGTGATTATCCTCCACATTCATGTTCCCTTTGCTCTCGTATGATACTGTGTGCCAGTTGATGATGTTACACCCAGCACAGTGACACCCTTGACTGTGCAGTTTGATGTCTTTTGCCGACAGGACATAGTCGCACAAGTGGACATCTGTCAGCTCTCCCACGAAACTCTGCTTGCTATCAGCATTGCCCTCGACCCAGTCCTGTTCCTGACTCAGGATAAACGTGCCCCTGCCTCGGACCATCCCACCTCTGTTGCTAACTTTCTGAAGACTCTGGACTCCTTTGAGCCAGAAAGCGATGAATCCAGTTGAGGATTTCCAACTCACACAGATGTGTCTCAGCAGAGCATCGGTCTCTGGGAGGGCGAAATGGAATATGTTGCTGCCAAAGTAAAGGGACAGTCTCCTGTCCTCATTGTGCCAGAGCAGAACTCGTTGTCCTTAGTCGCTGTGGCATAGGACAACAAGCTGTAGCCTCGCTTCGTCTCTGAGGCAGCCCTCAGGCAGAGAGTGAACGCAGAGAGCTGGGAGATTCCTGTCGCTTTGAATCGAGAAAACTAGCGACTTGCCCAATAAACCTGTAAACAAAGGCAAAGACAGAGTTGAGCATTTAAAAAGGAGAATCTGTGAGATGCAAAAGGAAAGGAAGAGGAAGAAATGGGAAAGGTCAGATATTCCAGTCTTCCTACTCTCCACTGTTTTGCACTGGCTTATTCACTCAGGCATCTTCAAACTCACATAAACACACACTTTAACACAGTCACAAAAAACTTGTGCAACAATCAAAGATTTGGAGACGATTATACACATAAGGAATAATAAAAGCCATGTAAAAATATTCAAACTGGTGGGCAGAATGAAAATTAAAAGGAGGAATTGGTTTCTTTTCTACAGCGCAGGCTCATTGGACATTTAAATGTTTCTTATTGTTGTGACAGAGTGCTTTGTGCACTGAACATCGCACTCTCTCTTCGACTCAGTCAGTTCCACAGCCGAGTCAGAATGAAAGGAGAGAATGAGGTTGTAATGCAGTTTTATCAGAAATATATGACCCACAAAAGTGCACAATGGGCATCACATATTTAGTACTGACCCTCCGAAATTGCGGCACTCCCTTAGTAGTGACCCTCCAACAGCAGGCACTCCCTCAGTGCTGACCCTCTGATAGTGCAGCACTCCCTCAGCACTGACCCTCTGATCTTGCAGCGCTCCCTCAGCACTGACCTTCTGATAGTGCGGCGCTCCCTCAGTACTGACCTCTGATAGTGCAGCACTCTCTCAGTACTGACCCTCTGACAGTGTGGCACTCTCTCAATACTGACCCTCTGATAGGGCGGCACTACTTTAGTACTGACCTTCTGATAGTGCAGCATCCTCTCAGTACTGACCCTCTGACAGTGTGGCACTCCCTCAGTACTAACCCTCTGACAGGGCGGCACTCCCTCAATACTTGTCACTTGAAATTGTAGCACTCCCTCAGTATTTACTCTCCGACAGAGCAGCTATTCCTCAGAACTGACCCTCCTTCTTCACTGTATCTTGAGACTTTCCAGCACTCCCTTCGACATTGCAGCATTCCCTCAAAAATAATCTTCTGAAATCATAATGTTCACTTGGTTACATAACTGGGTCGAAGATAGAAGACAGAGTGTGGTGGTGGAGGGCTGCCTTCCAGACTGGTGGCCTGTAATAAATGGTGTGTCACAAGCATCGGTGCAGGGTGCACTGCTTTTTGTCATTTATGTAAATGATTTGGATGTAAACATAGGAGGTATATGTACTAAGTATGCAGATGACACCAAAATGTAGGTGTAGTGGACAGCAAAGAAGGATATCTTAGAATACAATGGGATCTTGATCAGACAGGCCAATGTACCAAGGAGGGTGCGATAGATTTTAATATAGATAAACGTGAGGTGCTCTATTTTGGAAAAGCAAATCAGGGCAGGACTTATACACTTAAACGTAAGGACCTAGGGAGTGTTGCTGAACAAACAGACCTGGAATTGCAAGTTTATAGTTTCTTGAAAGTGAAGTCGCAGGTTGATAGGATAGTGAAGAAGACATTTAGTATGTGTTCCTTTATTTGTGACAGCATCGAGTATAGGAGTTGAGAGGTCACGTTGCATCTGTAGAGGACATTTGTTAGGACACTTTTGGAATACTTCATGCAATTCTGGTCTCCCTCCTATAGGAATAATGTTGTGAAAGTTTAAAGGGTTCAGAAAAAAAATTGCAAGGATGTTGTCAGGTTTGGAGAGTTTGAGCGATACGGAGAGGCTGAATAGCCGGAGCTGTTTTCCCAAGAACGTCAGAGGCTGAGGGATGACTTTATAGAAGGGTATAAAATCATGAAGGACATGGATAGAGTAAATAGGCAAGGTTTTGTCCCTGGGGTGGCAGAGTCCAGAACTAGAGGGCGTAGGTTTCAGGTGAGATGGGAAAGATTTAAAAGGGATCTAAGTGGCAATGTTTTCATGTAGAGGATGGTGCATGTATGGAATGAGCTGGCAGAGAAAGCGGTGGAGGCTTGAACAGCAACAGCATTTAAAAGGTGTCTGGATGTGTATATAAGTAAGAATTGTTCAGAGGGATATGAACCAAGTGCTGACAAATGGGATTAGATTATTTTATGATATTTGCTCAGCATGGCTGAGTTGGACTGAAGAGTGTATGCCCATGCTGTGCATCTCTAAGACTCCATTGCTCCACTGACCCTCTGACAGTGTGGCATTCCCTCAGTACGGACCCTCCAACAGTGCAGACCTCCCTCAGTACTGACCCTGTAACACTGCAGCGGTCCCTCAGTACTGACACTCCGACAGTGCTTGCCCTCAGACTCCCTGACATTTCAGAGTCCCCATAGTATTGAACCACAACAGTCCAACACTGCCTCAGTACTGACTCCCTGAGAGTGTGGTGCTCCCTCACTACTGACCCTGCAAGAGTGAAGAATTCCCTCAGTAATGAACCCACTAACAGTGAAATGTTCTCAGAGTCATTGCTTCATGATCACTGGGCAAAAGTTCTGACATTCCATCCAAAACATCAAAATGGGTTTATGTACAGCAAGTTGATAACAACGAGCTCAGGGTGGCTGCCCATGATCACTTTCTCAGGTGCGATTAGGAACCTTTGTGGCATGCATCAGCTCAAATGGCTTGATTGCTGCTGTGACATGTTGAATAATAACAACCGTGTAGTTTCTGTTCCCACAGCTGGGTTACTGCGAAAGTCACCTTCTCAATGTTGCCCCTTGCCAGAGATACTTTTCAGTTTAAACCCATCACTAGCTGCTTGTCTGATGAGAGATTGGTCCTCTGGGACTATGGCACCTTCACGTACCAATTTTTTTTTAACAAAAACCAAGAGACATGAGAATGTGAAACTGATCTGTTAAAGGCTGAAAGAGTTAAGCATTGTGTACCAGCATTGATCTGTGATGTTCACTCGACTAATAATCTTCTCGTGTAATTAATATTCACACTGACCCATGTGTTTTATCATTAATCATCACCATGCCTGTCATATTACCTTTCAATTCTGTTTTTCTTTAATATTTAGAAGCTTCAATGTCTAGATATTATAGAGATAATTGAAAAAAAACACATCACATCCCTGTTTGAAATCGCGACTCTTTCCCCATTTTAAATACACAATCCTGGGAACATTGGCACTGGCGAGAGAATCAAATGTGCATGGAATGTCTACGCATGAAGCACCCACTGCTAAAAATCTCCAGGATCATTTGCGGACAATTGGGTGCTGTGGATAGACTGAGTAAGCAATAGAAATAACATAGCAAGACAATTCTCCAATGTTTTAGAATGTCCCAAACTTAATCTTCAACCATTTCCAATCGATACATCACTACAAAAACAGAGCCTTTGAAATTCCTTTGGAAACTAAAAATTCCAGTGAAAATGTGATTTTCCAACAAAATAGGATACACAGTCACAATTTGGCAAATCCTATTTTGAGAAAGTTGAGCTTCCCAACGTATTGTGCATGAAATAGCCTGCTCATCAACTTACACACATTTAATGAACCATTAATAGTTTGATACGGAGTGAATTTGAAGCAACTTCACGTTCTCCTTTATACACAACACCCCAATGGAGGAATGTTTACTGATTACAGATCTTACCTTCCACATGCAAGGACTTTATTTCTTGTCGATTATAATGGAGTCTGAACATCGGAAGAAGGTCTGCTGGTCACCTGGGTAAATGGAAATCATATTTCCCTCCAGTACCTTCAGACTTTGCGATAACAAGCCGTGATAACCCTTACACTCAGCGGCTACTTGATTCTGGGCCGGATTCCACACTGACTGGAGACAGGAGTATAGAATATAGAGACAGGAGCAGGCCATTCAGCCCTTTGAACCTGCTTCACCATTCAATATTAACATGGCTGAGCATTCAAATCAGTACCCAGCTCGTAATTTCTCCGCGTAACCTTTGATCCCTTTCATCCTAAGAACCATGTCTGCATTTTTCTTGCAAGACTTTAGTGCTTTGGTTTCAACAGTTACCCGTGGCAGAAAATTGAACAGGCTCACCTCTCTCTGTTTGAGGAAACTGCCCCACATCTGAATCATAAATTCCGCATCTTTAGATTGCAAGCTCTGGTCCTGGGTAACCCGGTCATCAGGAACATTCTTCCTGCATCCACACTGTCAATGATAACAGCAAAATAGTGAAATAGCTCACAAGCAGAAAATTACGACCCCCTCACTTCCAGGTTTACATTGCAGCACAGGATGAAAATTTCACATTCGATATGAAAATTAATCTTCAATGCCATGTTTAGTCACATATTTTACAGATCTTTAACAATTGACTATCAAGGTGCTACAAATGCCTTTTGTTACCTGTGTACCTGCTCCTACACACAGTGGCTCTTTCACCTTCAGTTATTGTAGTTGAAACCTGAATATTAAATTTGTCAGTTATAGGTTTCTTCATCAACAGTTTACCGCAGTTCAGGTGAAATTTTTGACTGAACCTCAATTGCTCATCACACCTTCACCGTATCGTATTAAATCAAATTAATTTATTCTGATCCTAGAACCCAGAATAACTGGGTCAGGTTTGAATTCTTGCTTTCGCCACTAGGACACTTTGTGGTCATGCCACCAGGCTACTCATCCAGAAAACTAAGATAATATTCTGTGGTAATGAGATTTTTATCGTAATCTGTAATTAATGCTTATCCTAATGCTGTACCATGGAACCACTGTTGATTCTCATATAGATCTTATTGCTTCCCCTATGTATGTTGGGGAAGGCGAACTGCCAGCCTAAGCTGGATGGGCTACCATGTCCAGATCCAGGGAAATGTGATTGATCATGAGCTGCCATCTGAAATGGCCCATGAAGACAGGGGACAATTTATGCTGGAATGTCCCTTGAAGCACCCTCTTTTTTGGGAAGGAAGAACATTGATCTGTGACAATAGACTTGTGCTTTTAGGTTCAACTGTCAAAACTGTTGGAATCAAACGGAATAAGTTGGTAAAAGTGATTGAAGTGAACGGAGAACTGTTTGTGCAGAGGCCGTGTAAAGTTGGTGATTGAGATATAGTTTGCAGGTAATTGGCTTTTAGCTTTGTGCAGGGTAAGAAACTGATTGGTGCACAACCGGGAGATTATTCTGCAGTACCCTTGCTGTAAAATTGCTTTAAAAGTTCTGGTATGGCAGGTAAGCTTGGCCACGTGGCAAATATATCCACCAATATGTGTGAAGATATGGATGTAAGAGAGTGGTGAATCTCTGGAATTCACCATTCTCTGGAAGCCTGTGGAGACCAGAGCATTGAGTATATTTAAGACTGAGATAGATAGGTTCTTGATCATCAAAGGGATCAGGGGTTATGGGAGAAAGTGGGAGAATAGGCTTCAGAAACGTGTCAGACATGATTGAATGGCAGAGCAGACTTGATGGGCTGGGTGGCCTATTTTCTGTACCTATGCCTTATGGTTCGTCAAGTGTCCTATCTGTATGCATGAATTACCTTTGACCTAACAGACTTCAGCTCCTGTGTTTCAGAGCCTGAAGAACAGCTGCAGCCACTATTCTGGATCCATAGAATTACATTTATATCCTGATTATGGAGGGGTCTACATCACACATCAGGATGCAGAAGAATGGAAATGGATGACCATCCGGCAATCTAAGAGACCAATTGGAATTTAGAAACAATTTTATTTTTTAAAAAATCTGGAAATCGAAGTCTAATGATGACAATTATCGGGGAAAACCCATCATGTTCATTAATGTCCCTCAGGGAAGGAAATCCGCCATCCTTACCTGGTGTCTCAAAGAAAGTCAGAGCTTTGGATAAACTATTGAGGGTGGAAGTGAATTCAGAACATCGATTTGGTGGACGTACTGTGCGTGGATCATCATAAAACTTTGATAAGGATTCCACTATAGTGGTGTTCCCAAAATTCAATCAAGAGGATATTTTGGAATATATAGATATAGAATGAGGGATTTGCTAACTGGCCGGAATCAGAGGGTAAGGAGGAGTATTTCATTCTCACGTTTTGAACTTGTGATTAATGGGATGGAAACTATTTGATACCAGCTGGTACTTAGGCACTGGATGTACACAATAGCCACAAAAAATATTTACACTCAAAGGAAGGGCTCTAGTTACACAATGGTAATGTCCCGACCTCAGAGCTAGCGGGGTTAGGTTCCCCTCTCACTACTCCTCAGATGTGCGATTGCAACACTGATCGGGTTGATTAGATTTAAAAAAATATACTCATGGAACAAATGTCCGGTTTCCAAGTTTATCTGAGAATGTGATGTGTAAAACAGAAGTAAAGTGGATTCAATAGGACTTGGGCAGACTGACACATTGGAAAAGACCATGGCAGAAGAATTGTACAGAAGCGTATGCCCATATCCACCTTCATGATGGGCAGATATGTAGTACATATCTTCGAAGGTGAGGCGTAAATGGACAGTGGGAACTGGCTGAACCACTCAAGCCACAGAAGGTGAACATGCTGGTTGAACAATTAGTTGGTAGGACAATAATATGTCATCCATTGTTGCAAGTCTTCAAGTACAGGAGTAATGAGGACTTGCTTTAAACATATGGAATTTCGTTCATGCATTATTTGGTGTACTGCAGTTTTGGTCCACATCCTGTAGGGTTTTTAGAATGTTCACATACAGAATGCAGCAAAGACTTGACACTGGGATGACAGAACCACACTCTGAAGTGCAATTGCAGAATATAGGCTTGTAATCTCTCCAGGGTCTCGAAGAATGAAAGATGCTCTCATTGGAATCTTATCAAATAAACGTTTAATGACGACACAGGCTAAATGTAGATAAGATTATCCCCAAGTTGGGGGAAGTATAGAACCAGGCACAAAACTACAATGTAACGAAACATCTCATTAGTACCGAAACGAGAATGCTTTCAGTATCTGATGGCAGAGATTCCATGGCATTCTCAACTTTATGGAAACTCAGTCACTCAGTCTGTTTAAAGTAGACATTGACAGATTTGCTCATGCCAATGACATAGAAGGCTTTGGGGAATTTGGGAGAAAGTGTTCTTAAGTAGGATGATGAGACAGGACCAGACTGAATAGAGAGTGTGCTGAGTGCCCGGCTACTGACTCAATCACCTTGTGTTTCCAGGAACCAACCTTACTTTCAGTTGGTCACCGAATCAGGCACAAGTCAATTTCAGACTGTCTGCATTGGCAGTTCGATAAATATAAAAAGAAAGAATTGCTACAACGAATAAAACTGAATGGGAATCGTGGGGTTAGGTATGCCGAGCTTTAACATGATATTCAGTATCATGGGGTGTGTGGGAGAATAAATAGAGTGGATCACCTCTCACTGTATAAATGAACGAGAATCAGAGGGGGCAGGTTTGGAAAATAGGAACAGGAGGAGGCCATTCATGGCTAAGAGCTTGCTCCACCATTCAAGATGAGCATGGTTGCTCATTTAACTCAGTTCCAGTTCCCAGTTTACCTCAATATCCTTTGATCCCTTTAACCCTATGAACTATGTATGTGGATGTAGGTTTACTGGCTGAGCTGGAAGGTTTATATCCAGACGCTTTGTCACCCTACTAGGGTCTCCGGGCGAAGCTACAAATCTTCTCAAAACTCCCTACGAACTATGTTTATCTCATTTTTGAAAATATGCAATATGTTTTCCGCAACCCCTTACTGTGACAGAGAATTCTATGGGTCCACCACACTCTGAGTGAAGAAAGCTCTCCTCATCCCAATCATAACTGGCCTACCTGAATCCTTAGATGCCCTGATCCTGGACTCTCCAGGTCATTGGGAACATCCTTTCCTCATTTATACTGTCCAGCCATTTTAGAATTGAGCAGCTTTATATTAAATCCACCTCACATTCTTCTATTCTGCAGTGAATACTGTGCTAACTGATTTTTTTTTCTACCTGCAACAGTCCTGAAATCCCACGAAAGGATGCAGAAGCTAGATTGGAGAAACCCCTCAGGCACATGGCATATAGGATCCGGAATGCACTGCCTGAGGGTTTGATGGAGGCTGATACAATTGATTCACTACAGTTAAACCAGACTGTTATTAGAATGCAGAGATGAAGGGAGAGGAAGAAGGTAGGGAATATAACGGTCTTCTGGAGGTTAGCCGCAGGGAAATGTATAAAGTTCGGCAGGAGGACAGACACAGGTGGTGATGCCAATGTTTTGGGAAGCGAAATAAAACAAAAGAAAAACAGATAGATCGGTGCCAAGTGGTGAGCCAGCGTGTCTCGAATTAATGTTGCTTCTTGCACAGTGAACAGTCCATTCCTTTTTAATTGTTCAAAGTGAAGCACACTTTGTGAAGGTTGCATACCCCATACCTGCTTCAAGTCCGCCTGATTGTCACGAGAGGTTGACTTTACTCCTTCAAGTCTCACATTACCCCTTTCCTTGTGGATTTCATTCCTGTTTTTGGATTTTTCATTTCCTTCTGCAGTTCTTTACCGTGTCAAAGACGGAACGGAATAACATCAGCGGGAGAAGAAAGGCGAGACTTCTTATTGAATCAACGCTATTTCAGAGACTTTTGACTCTCTGATCCACCCAACGTGAAACGCCTTTAATCTGAGTGACTCGCTCAGTCATTTCAGAAAGCTTTTCAGAGTCAGTCACACAACTGACCTGCAGGTCACAACTTAACTGGCTGGGGTTTTCCGACTAACCATAAACCAGATGGTGATGACAAAGAAGAAAAAATCACATCGTTTCATGGTGCCAGAGGTGAGCTTTCAATTACAATATTTTTCAAATCCAATTTCCACCAGCTGCCTTAGTGAGGATTGATCCCATCTCTCTAGTACACTGACTGCAGATCAGTCAATCCCTTTGCAACTCATTCAGCATCTTAATATACGGAGACCTCAAGCAGTGCAAAAAAACAAACATCAGATAGAGGTATCTACAAGATGCACTTGGATTTCTCAATTGCCTTTCATTTCCCTTCATTTCCCTGCATTTCATTACACCATTGGTGACAGAAATCCACAGATACTGTGGTTAAAGGGAGGTTCCAAACAAGGAACCCGAGGGGTTAGAATTATCTACAGTATTGAAGATCCAACCAATATTAACCCTGAATATGAATGCAGAACAGAACTGAAGGGGAACCTGACAATGAAACAATGTTCATTAATAATAAATAACATTGAGAAGAAAGATGAAGGAGAGTATTACATCAGGGTGAAGATTACGAATAATGGGACTTCATCAGATGCCTACCCTAACAATATTCCTGTCTCTCTCTCTATATATTAGGTAGCTTTGGTTTTCATTTCATGGCTTGTACAATATATTGTTGCACCTCGCATATTATGTGGTCACTGCTGACTACTCCAACATTAGCTGAATATTCATAATCTCTGTCAAAAGAGGGAGTGCTCTGCTTCCTGACTGTGACAGTTCCTGGATCTCAGTGTACCCACAGTGAGGGCAGGGAGGAATTACCAATACATCAAGCCAATGCCTTTAATTCATTGGCAATCTCCCTCCTAATGGTGAATGTATTTGAGGCAAACTTGTATTTGCTGATATTCCCATATATCTGTCACTCCTGCCCTTCACACTACTTGAGGTAATGGGCCAATGTCCCAGCGTTGATCCTTGAGTCACACCTCTGGTTACAGACCTCCATTCCGAAAAAATAACCCTCCCCCACAATCGTCTGCCTTCTTCCTTTAAACCAATTTTGCACTTGCTGAAGAAAAATCTCTGGACGCAGAGCTTGAGCATTGACTTGATTATTACACAATGTATCATGATCGTGCTAACAGTGTCTTGGTAGAACTCTGCAGTACAGCAGAAAGTTACAAGTTTATATAGGAAACAAGACCTTGGCACAGATGCAGGTTAACCGTTAATTACAAGGTGCCAGGATGGTCCGAGGAGGCACCAAATCAGGGGTCAGCTCTCGGGGTCAGCCTGAATTGATGCCGCACATTCCTCAAGTGGACAGGATTGAAAGCTATTACCTAACATGCTGTATACAGATATTCAGAACAAATATTGGACAGATGTCCTTAAATAGAAGAACAACACACATTGGCAATACATTGCAAACTAATTAACGGGGCTAAACACGCTTGAGCAACTAAGCTACATGCTCCAGCAATACATCATAGTGTGGAAACATTGAGCAGCCAAATTGTGGCGCCTTGAACAGATAAGCTAAATTTTACCATTACCACCCAGAGAGGGAGGAACTAAGCAATGTATGGGAGACTGCGGGACAGCTCTCACAGTTCACATACTTAGTTCACATTGTTTGTGAAGGGTGAGGGGCACTTCATCAAAATGATTTCTTAACCCGGAGAGAAGTCATGACCAAGAAAATGGCTTCCACAATATCCCATTGGTGAATACCCACTGAATTCCATATTATCCAAATTTGCTGGCCAGTCTACCATGCAAAACCTTGTCAAATAATTTATGGAAGTCTATATAGACAAGCTCTCCCGTTCTGCCATCAACAATCTTCTCTGTCACTTCTTCAGAAACTCAATCATATCATTGAGACACAAGTTTCCACGAACAAAGCCAGGTTGAATCTCCCTACTCAGTTCTGGCCTTTCCAAATTCATGTCAGTCCTGTCAGTCAGAATACCCTCCAAAAACATTGACCAGCACTGACGTCAGATTCACTGGTATATAGTTCCCTGGCTTTTCCTTACAAACGTTCTTAAATAATGATACCACATTAGCCAACCTCCAGTCTTCTGGTCCTCATCATTGGCGATAGATGATACAAATATCTTAGAAATTGGCCCAACATTCACTACCTAGCTTCCCACTTGCTTACTGCACAACTTTTCGACTCTCACTTGTGTTTGTATTGTGCTGATCAATGGAGCTATGTTTGGCCAGTAATATCCTCAGTGCAGATGAAGAGACTGCTTCTGGCCTTAGCTGATTGCGCAAAGGGCATTGAAACTTTCAAAACAGCCATTGGAATGCTTTGTTCGGTGTTACTACGACACTCAGAAGACAAAGAAAAGTGATATGCATTATGGAGTGAGATATTCTGGGTAGAGGAAAAATGCTGTGATGTAATTACTTATTGCCAAAGGAGGTCATTGTCCTCACACGGTGTGCATTTCCCACCACTAATTAACACACAGTCTTGGCCAAGAAATTCCCTTAAACATCAAATTCTACCACCTAATCCAACATATTGAATGATCAACATTGTAAATAAACCATCAGGATCACAAGAAAAGGGAACGATGAGTGATGAAGCGCAAGCATGTTTTTAATTAATCTGTAACTCTGAGGAATCTTAGACTGTAGCAGAGATCAAGAAGAAAATATTGTCATGTATTTATTTGTCATTGTTCGCACATCCCTCCTGAATATTGATACTGGAATCTCTGATTGTGTATTTTTATTTTCCTTTCTACTGACAGAGAAACCTCAAATCGTAGTCTCTGGGCAATTCATTGCTGGAAAACCAGCGCATCTGAACTGTTCAGTCACCCACACGTGTTCAACTTGTGATTTTGAGCTGAAATTGATGCAAGATCAGAATTTAACTCCAATTCAGTCAAAGTCTGAAATTTTAAACAAATTCGAGAACTCCTCTTCTGTTTTATCAACTTTCTCCTTCACTCCATCCACTGATCATCACGGACGGATCCTGTTCTGTAAACTTACAGAGCCTGGTGGAGTGGTGGTCGCTCAAGAAACTCTTAGACTGGATGTGAAATGTAGGTAACTGCTTTTCTGCTTTACTTAGCCATCTGATCAGGAAACAATTTCAGATTCTGTCTTTTTGGTTCAGCTTGCCTGGAAAAGTGAACATTTCCAAACTGCTGTTTGACTCCTTCCAATCTGCTGTTCTGATAGTGAATGAAAGGTAATGTTAGTCAAATGACTACAACAAGTCGATCAAGCATGATGATTTGAGCAACAAAAGGCCGATCTCTTTGAAATCTATTAATTATTCCTCAGCAATTTCTTACCAATTAGATTATGTTCATTCCCATTCGGCAATAAAATGATATCGGTGAATCCACGCTCCCCCCCCCCCCCCTCACCCCCCGCCCCCCACATATAATCTCACGCATCATTAACACGATGTCAGAAAATTGCCTAAACATAAATTTGTTTGTCCACTTTTGACAAAAATGTAACATGGCTTAATCAGCATTAATCCAGAGACCAGGTTTGGAAATTGAAGGGGAAGATTACCGACTACCAAACTGAGAAAGGCAAAACAATGAGATCTAGTCAAGCACAGCCTTCAGAAAGGAGATCGGCTGGCACCTGGGAAGATAGGGAGTGGTGAGAACAGGGGCACAGGCACTTTGTTTTTGGAATGAGCACAATACAGCGTTTTTGTCTCTGCCAACCCATCTTGGAATTTAAGTAATTGTGTACAGTTTACATGATATGCAATTTCTAAATGTCTGACACATCCTTATGCAGTTAACAGTGTTACCTCAGAATTTTTTCTCAGGTGGATTGTCCAAATTCGGCTGAATAAATGGTTGCCTGCCTGGACTTTAAGGCTCTTGAGACTATTTTGTAAAATCATTCACCCCAACAGTTCTGCGTCCACTTAGAGAGGACAGTGAGCTGGAAGCTACAGTGATACATGCATCCCCTATCTAATATGGGTCTTAATTGATCGAAAATTATCCTACATTTGCCTCAACAGATTAATGTGGCGATGATATTATGGCTTCAAGAGCTGTATTACCCTTGTGTTTTTTTTTTGTGAATAAAGGTTGTAGAAGTACTAAACAGTCTGATCAAGGCCAATAAAGGAAAGACTTCGTGGTGCCTTGGGGTGTTTTGTTTTAGTTGGAACAATACAAAGAGTCCGGGCTCAGGGTTTGTAGTTTTCATTTTCAGTAGCAGTTGCTGGGATCTTATTCTCTCTCTGTTACAGTGAAAAGCTGGGATTCTCTTCCCACAGTTGGAATTGCATGTGAGAAAATCCATTTTGCTGAATTTGCCTTTGGCAAGCATGTGTTTATGGAATATTATGATATTGAAATAGTTAATTAGTAGTAGTTAACATATACATCATTTTGTTAGGCATTTCTACAGGGTTTCAATTAATCTAATTCTTTTTCTCTTTTTATATTGTTTATATTTTAACTATAGTGTAAAAATAACGTGTGGTTTACTTAATGTCGAGTAGTTTGACCGATCGAATTTCATCTGGAATGCAAAGCCTTATATTTACCTGTAAAATAAGAAATGTTAGGGCTAGATTATTCTCTTAATATATTTTCAGGTGGCTTAATCTGGTCCATAACAATGTTGAAATTGCTCTACATTTGCTCCAGCCACTTGTGTAGACAATTTTCTAAATTTATTTGTGCAGGATTAAAAGAATAATAAATGGAATTCTCTATTTTGCATTATTTTAGATAAACCCAGACTTGTATCAGGTCTGAACTGCACAAGAGAGAAAAGAAGGTTGTTTTGTATCTGCAGAGTCAGAGCCAATCCCCCAGCAAGCATCAGATGGAATGTCAGTGGCAGAAACTTCACAAGGAACACTTCAGATTTTACAGTTCATTCCTGGACGATGAGCAATGGGTTACATCAGAGCTCGTTGACATTGATTCACCCAACAGGATCGGAAACACTGATATCATGCATCAGAGGGAACAAGCTGGGCATTAGTGTCAGCAGCTATGAACTCAACTAAACAGGTGCTCTCAAAATGTTTTACATTTTAATTACTACAAACATTTAATCACATCACTAACGCAACATCTGTGGAGAGAAAGCAGACTGAAGTTTCTTGTTCAGTGACCTTTCTTCATTTGTCCAGCCGTTGATTTTGCACATTTCAGATAAAATTACAAAAAGAGCTTGAGTATCAATTTTATGAGGGTCACCAACAATTAAACTGTATGACAGAAAGTGTTATTTGGCTGCCAGATGGAGGTGATTAGTCGTGATGTTGTCTTATAAAATGTACCAGTTAGTGTTGGCTGATAGTTAATTGACAGGATTGGTTGAAAATATAAAATGTATTCTGATTGGTCAAAGCACTTAACTGAAAAAAACAAACCATTTTTTCATCTTTTTGATTGAGTACTGTGTGCAGGTGTTGACATAAAAATCAGCATTTTGACTTCTGCAAATCAAAATGGTTTCTCTATGCATTCGCCATTTTAAACTGAAAGCTATAATGTAAGATGCAGAATCTCAAGACGTCAGGTCATAGAGGGTTCTACAGCACAGAAACAGGCCCTTTGGCCCAAACCGGTCCATGCCAACCAAGATTTCCATCGTCATTTGCCGCATTTCCCTGCACTTGGGTCGTATCCTTCAAAACCGTTAGTATCTATGTATTCGTCTAAATGCATTTTAAATGGTGCTTATGTATCCACCTGAACCAATTCCGCTTGCTGCTTGTTCCATATGCATGCCACTCTCTGTGTAAAAAAGTTACCATTTGATTCTTTCCCCGATAACCTTAAACTGATGCCCTCAGTCTGGGAAAACGACTGAGTGCAGTCACCCTATTCATGTCTGTCATTATCATACACACTTCTGTAAGCTCCCTCCCCTGTCCCCTACGGTCGAAAGGAAAAAAAGTCCTAGCTTGTTCAACCTCTCCTGATAACTCAGACCCTTGAGTTCTGGCAACATGCTTGGAAATTGTCAGTTTAATAAAATCCTGCCTGTCAAAAGGTAACCAAAACTGAACACAATAGTCGAAGTGTGGCCTCACCAATGCCTTGTATGACTGCAATGTCACTTCTCAATTTCTATACTCAAAGTCCTGACTGATGAAGGCCAGTGTACCAAAATCCTTCTTCACCGCCCTCTCTACCTGTGATTCCACTTTTAGGGAACCATGCACCTGACCTCCAAAGTCCCTCTGTTCCACTACACCCCTTAAGGCCCTACCATTCACCATGAAACTTCTGCCTTTGTTTGACTTTACAAATTGCAAGGCCTCATACTCATGTGTATGAAGCTCCATTTGTCATTTCTTGGCCCACTTCCCCATCTAATGAAGGTCCTGCTGCAATTTCTGATAAACTTCCTCACTGTCCACAACACCATCTATTTTAGTGCCATCTGCAAGCTTACTAATCATTTCTTGTACATTCTCATCCAAATCATTGACATAAATATCAAAGAGCAATAAGCCCACTATGTTTTTTTTACACAGAAGGTGGTATGCATTGGAATGAGGCAGGTACATTAACAACATTTAAAAGGCGTTTGGACAAAGACATGGATAGCAAATGTTTAGAAGGATAAGGGCCAAGTGTAGAGAAATGGGATTAGTGTGGTTGGATATTTTGTTTGGTAAGGGCTATTTTAGGTGAAAGGGCCTGTCTCCATTGTGTAAGACTCTATGACTCTGTGACTGCAAGTGAGTAAGTGAGTTATGAGAAGTAAGGGAAAGAAGTGTTCTTTTGGTTTTGATTTAACCTAAAATTTTCCAGCCACAGGAATTCATTCCTAGTCTGCGAAGAAGTTGCAGCTGCTTATTTGCTGAGTGACTTTTACATGACTCGGTTTCTTCCATCGGTTTCTTCCATCAACGTAGTGCTGGAACTTGCAATAAGTTTGATACAGCATATAAGAACAGAACTAAATATATAAAACAATTGCTGGGTAGTTAAGACCACAATAAGGACAGCAGGATGGGTACTGGATCATAGCTGCAGAACTTGGGAGTTCCTGAATGTCAGGCTTGTCCAGAGCAAATCTGTCTGGAATGCACATTTGAATTTCAAATGCTTTCTGCTCACATTTTATGAATGGAAGGCACTGTGGCGCATCAAGACAGCGGAAACATTATTTGTATTGATATAATTTGATTTGATTTATTGTAGTCGCATACACCTAAATGCAGTGAAATGTTCTATTTTGCGACCAGTGCAGGCAGATCACAGCAAACAAGGGTATCCAGATCACAAGATGCTTACACAGAGCGAGGTGTGCAAGATTATACCTGCACAGTAGGCATGCAAAGCAATATCAACATTATTTGAAGATATCGAAGTCCATTCAGCAGTCTAATTGCAGCAGGGAAGAAAGTGTTCTTGAACCTGTTGGTGCATGTCTTCAAGCTTCATCTGTATTTTCAGTAAGAGGAGGAATGCACAAGTCACAGGCCTCGGGATATCTGATTTGTTCATTGGTCGTAGAGTCATAGTTATGTACAGCACAGAAACAGAACCTTAGGTCCAACCCGTCCATGTTTGGCTCATATCCCTTTAAGCTCTTCCTTTTCACATACTCAGCCTTTTAAATTTATAATTGTACCAGGAAGCACCACTTCCTCCGGCAGCTCAGTCTGCATACCCATCATCCTCTGTATGAAAGTTACTATTTAAGTTCCTTTTAAAGTTTTTCCCCTCTCACCCTAAACCTATGCCCTCTAGTTTTGAACTTTCCCACTTCAGGGAAAATATCTTCTCTATTTACCCTATCAATGCCTCTCATGATTTTATATGCCTGCTTAAGGTCACTCCTCAACCTCTGACACTCCAGGGAAACACTGCCAGCCAATCAATATCGCCCTGAAGCTCAAAGCCTCCAACTCTGGCAATATTCTTGTAAATCTTTCCTGAACCCTTTCAAGTTTCACAACATCCTTATGTCAAGAGGGAGACCAGAATTGCACACAATATTCTAAAAGTGGCTCAACCAATGTCCTGTACAGCCACAACATGACCTCCCCACTCCTATACTCAATGCTCTATCAATAAAGGAGCGCATACCATACACCTTCGTTATCCTATCTAATTGCGACTGCACTTTCAAGGCACTATGAAACTGCACTCCACGGTCTCTTTGTCCAGCAATACTCATTAACCAGAGGGTATGACTACAAGTGAGGCAGGGAAGAGTAGACAAAGGACAGGAGCACAGGATTCTCACCATTTGGAATTGACCTCACAGATGAGGTTATTTCAATTTGACTCAATAAGAGTGGGGGCTGCTGGATCGTTGATATAAATAACAAAAGCATTGTAATAAAGAGCATTATTCAAGGAAGGTACGTGTCAGGGTGGGTGGCAGATGCTAGGTAAATGGGAATATAGTGGTTTTGGGGATAGTATAGAATTTTGAGGGCGGTTGACATCAGCAAGTTAATCTGAAGCCTTTAGGATGGAGTTTGATGATTATTTAAGTGGAATCAACACTCAAGTTTATGGGGAAAGGCAGGAGTATTGCACCAAGTCACATTGTTATTTGGAGATCTGTTGCAGAAATATTGCGCCAAATAGCCTTCTCCTTCTCCATGACACTTCAATAGATCGTGGCTCCAAAACATCCTTCGCCAACAGTATTAAACATGAGTCAAGTAGGCAGCTTTCTACGATGGTTTGGGATGTTATCTTACAATTCAACAGAAAGTATCTTTGGATGGGGAAGTATCTACTCCTGATTGCCCATTTTGTTACCAGAAAGAGGTGCAGAACAAAGAAAAATGTTCTGAAAGTTATTGTGAGGAACTAGATAGCAGATGAAATGGCAGAACCTCAAAGCTCATGATCTCTACGTTATTGCATCAGCTAACGTTATTGCATTGTGGGCGGCACGGTGGCACAGTGGTTAGCACTGCTGCCTCACAGCACCAGAGACCCGGGTTCAATTCCCGCCTCAGGCGACTGACTGTGTGGAGTTTGCACGTTCTCCCCGTGTCTGCGTGGGTTTCCTCCGGGTGCTCCGGTTTCCTCCCACAGTCCAAAGATGTGCAGGGTCAGGTGAATTGGCCATGCTAAATTGTCCATAGTGTTAGGTAAGGGGTGAATGTAGGGGTATGGGTGGGTTTCGCTTCGGCGGGTCGGTGTGGACTTGTTGGGCCGAAGGGCCTGTTTCCACACCGTAATCTAATCTAATCTAATCTAATCTAATCTAAATGCAAATTTGCACAGGTCAAAGAAGACTAGAGCGATGTCAGGTGTGAGTGAAGCGTGTTCCAGTTCTAAGCGTGCTACCATTAGAAATACTGCAAGTATAATCTCTACCAATGGGGCAGAATCCGTGTGACCATACTGGGCGAATATTCTTGTTGCCTGATTGTTTGTAAGGTTTAGAGGATTCAAAACAGAATTGGGGAGAGAAGATATTAAATTTAGAATGATGCGTTATATCAAAAAGTGAGTTAAGGCGAAACACAAAGTTCAACCAACAGATAAGATTAGAATTTACAAAGACAAAAAAAGGGATGAAGCTGAAGGCTCTGTGTCTGATTGGAGATATTGCCTAAAACAAAGCAGATGATCTGACAGCGTGAGTATAATGATTCAATATGAACTGGTAGCTTTCACAGAGCCATTGCTCCAAGATGATGTTAATTGGGACATAAATCTGGAAAAGTTGAGGACATTTAGGCATGACTGGAATCTAGGACATGGGCGGGTTTGTTAATCAATGATGACATTATCAGAAGAGAGCAAGATGACCTAAGTTCAGAAAGTCAAGATGTGGAAACAGGTTTTAGTATGTATGAGATGTGGTAAAACACACAAAAAAAATGGTAATCGTGTACAGTCCCCTTAACTGTGGGAATGTGGCAGGCTAGAGCATCGTTCTGAGAACATCATCACAGCTTTTGAGATGATGTTTCGGAACAGCATATTCCAGAACCAACGGGAGATCAGATTACAATAGGCCTGATAGCATACAATATTTAACTTTGGATTGACAACAGTGCACCATTGGTGGTGAACACCACTGTGATTGTCTCTTGATGGTTAAATTGTTGTCAGTGATAATTTCATAAACTTCTCCAGTTAGTTAAATAGAATATACTCCACATACTAGACTATGCATGTGGATGACTGCAACCATGATAATGTGAATCAGCTCCTTTTCTTCAGATGAACCCAAAATAATATTGATCCAAACTCCAAAACTACCAAGGACGAGGTTTCTTGTATATACATTGTTAGAGCAAAACCTCTAATAGCCTCCACATAGAGTACAAGTGGGGGAAAAATCACGGAAACACTTTATATATTAGAATCTATTCCTGAACAGAGAAAAATGATCTGTTTCGGAGCTCATGAACACTGAATGGATTAAATTGCTCTGAAGAGCTGATTATGTGCAAGGCAGAGAATGGGAATGGCATTAGTGTCAATAAATACCAACTCAATTCAGCAAGTACATCCTAATTTTACATTTAATTCAACTGCAGAAGGTGGGTGTTTTGACTGTCCCTACTTGAACTTGGGAAGACGATGGAGAGCTGCCTTCTTGAACAAGTGCAGTCCATGTGTTATAATGCCATTCGGTAGAGATTTCTACATCTTTTACTCAGCAAAACTGAAGTAATGGTGATATATTGTCAAATCAGGATCGTGAGGTGCTTGTCGGGAGACTGGCAGGCAATGGTGCTCCCATGAATCTGCTCTGTTGTCCTTCTATATGGTAGTGTTTATTGGTGTGGAGGATGTTGTCGAAGGCAGCTTCGAGGATTGACCCAACCATTCTGGAAGCTAACAGCTTTGCTCTTTCATTTCAGTGGAGTAAGAATTCAAGTGAATTAGGGAACAATTTAAATCTGAGATTAACAGAATTCAGTTCTGTTTTAAAGTTAGAATACCAATTATGTCATGATGGAAACATTTAAATGCTAAACAGTCATGGCCTATCTGTTTACCAGTCGAGATTCTGATGGATCAGTGGCACTTCCTTCCATAGTCTGACTTCAGCTGACATCAGAAAATTATTTACACTTAGTGTTGTATGTCGGATTAGCTGGGCGTGTAATCTCGCGCCTCAGTAGCTTTTGAAGCTGGTCTGAAATTCAACTGATCAATGTGGATCTGAAATGATCCAGGAAATTTTACTCGAACAAACTCGATAAGTAAATTATTATCGATGAATGGGATGGCATGGTTATTCAGTGATTGGCACTGCTGCCTCTCAGTGCCAGAGACCTGGGTTTGACCTGGAAAGTTGCAAATTCCCCATGTGCCTGCGTGAGTTCACTTTGCATGTTCGAGTCGCTTGCTGGAGATGTGCATGTTAGGTGGATTTGCCATACTAAGATGCACTATCGTGTTCAGGGATGTGCAGGCTATGTATGTTAGCTATGGGAAAAGCAAGGTACGGGAGAGGGTCATGGGGTGGGAGTGGGTGCAATAAGGTTTAGAGGTATAGTGCAGACGTGATGTACCGAATGACCTCTTCCTGCACTGTAGGGATTCTATAACATTATCTCCTGCACTTAATCAATTAAAAAAATCTCTTCAATGTGAGTCTGCGGGATTTTTAAGGGGGAGGGAGAGCAGCCAGAAGTCGGGTACACTTTGGTACGAGTGCATATCTCGCAAAAGTGAATATATGGAATTCGGATTGGAAGCTACAGGATGAGCAGACCAATATCCTAGGCTTGCAACCAGTACCACAGGCTAGTGAGGTGAGGAACAGACATCAAGTGCAGCTGAACACGTGGCTGCAGAGCTGGTGTAGGAGGGCAGGCTTCAGATATGTGAATCAGGAGGATACCTTCTGGGGTAACATTGGACCTGTACAAGGAGGACATGTTGCACCTGAACTGAAGAGGGACCGATATCTTGGTCACGAGGTTGCCAGAGGTTTTCAGGATATTTCAACTAGTTTGACAGGGGTATGGGAACCGAAGCTATGGATCAGAGGTTGGGGTAGCTGGTGAATAAGCAGATGGAAAGGACAGAAAGTTTGTGAAGAAGAATATACAGTTGTTAGGGCAAAGTTGCAGTCAGTGTGTTGTTTTGAAGTGTGCCTATTTTAATGCAAGAAGTGTCAGAAACAAGAGGATGAACTGAGAGCATGGATCAGTACTTGGAGCTACGATGTTGTGGCCATTACGGAGGCTTGGATATCACAACGCTTGTTGGATGTTCTGTGGTTTACATATTTCCAAAGGAATAGGGAGGGAGGTAAAATAGGTGGGGAATGGTTTTGCTAATCAGGGATAGTATCACAGCTGCAGAAAGAGAAGTCATCAAGGAGGATTTGTCATATGAGTCAGAAGTAGGTGTAAGTAAGAAACAGGAAAGGAACAGTCACTTTACTGGGAATTTTCTGTATACCTCCCGAATAGCAACAGAGTCATGGTGGAGCAGATTGGGAAGCAGATTATGGAAAGATGTGGAACTAAAGGGTTGTTCTCATAAGTGACTTCAACTTGCCGAATATTCATTGAAACTCCCTTCCTGCAAATCGATAGGATGGAACAGACTTTTTCAGTTGTGCCCAGAAGGGCATTGACTCAATGTGTAGGTAGGCTATGTTGGATTTGATGCTTTGCAATGAACCAGGCTAGGTTTCAGATGTCTCGATGGGAGAGCATTTTGGTGACAGTGATCACAACTCCTGATGTTTACTGTAGTTACGGAGAGGGATGCGAATAGATGGTATGAGTGCATTTAATTGGAAGAGGGAAATTTATAATGCTATTAGGCAGAACTATGCAGCATTGATTGGGAACAAATGTTGTCAGGGAAGTGCATGACAGATATTGGAGGTGGATTAGGGAGCACTTGCTGCGAGTGGTACAAAGGTTTATCCCACTGAGGCAAGGAAGGGATGGTAGGGTGAAGGAACCTTGGAACACCAGGTTATAGTCCAACAGGTTTAATTGGAAGCACATTAGCTTTCGAAGAGATGCTCCTTCATCAGGTGATAGTGGAGAGCTCAATCTTAACACACAAAATTTATAGCAAAAATTTACAGTGTGATGTAACTGAAATTAAACATTGAAAAATTGATTGTCGGTTAAGTCTTTCATCTGTTTGAATGCCATGATTGTTTCACTTCCTACATGTGTAAATCACAAAACCTTTTTTTAAAAAGTTGCACTCTGGTTAGCTGTTAACAATGGTGATAGCTAGACAATATGTTGAAGGTGTTAGTCCCCTGTGTGCTCTGTCTATGCCATGATGTTTAGATTGATTCTAATCTAAAAAGTGAGATAACGGAGTTTTACATTAATTCATGCAGTTTTTCAGCTCAGAGTTCTACATGAATGCATGCAGCTTTTGAGCAAAGTACAATGTAACCCTGCAAGTACAAATTCACCCCACAAAATATATGTGTCCATTGGGGTCTTTGTCTGTGTCTGTGTGTGTCTGTCTGGGTTGGGGGTCGTGAGTGTGAGAAAGTGTATGTGTGTGTGTGTAGTGAGTGTAGAATGTCTTAAGTCTGTGAGCGGGTGCATGTGTGAGTGTGGGAGTATGTGTGTCTGTGCGGGTGTGTGTGGGTGTCTGTGTGCACATCTGTGTGTATGTGTGTCCGTGTTTATGCGTGTATAGGAATGTATGTGTGTATGTGTGTGTGAGTGAGAGAGAGAGAGAGACAGACAGAGAGAGAGTGTGTGTAGGAGTGTGCAATGGTAGTCACCTGTAATCTGACATGAATACTTTGCTTCAGTATTCACTACTGAGAGGGACCTTGTCATTTGTGAAGACAGCATGAAACAGGCTGACACCCTCGAACAAGTTGAGGAAGAAGGAGGATGTGCTGGAAATTTTGAAAAACTGGAGAGTAGGTAAATCCTCTGGGCCAGACAGGATGTACCTAAGATAACTATGGGAAGTGAGGAAAGAGATTGCTGTGCCTTTGGTGATGATCTTTGAGTCCTCACTGCCCACTGGAATCGTACCAGATGATTGGAGAATGGCAAATGTTCTTGCCTTGTTCACAAATGTGAGTTGGGATAACCCTGGGAATTACAAGACAGTCAGTGGTGAGCAAGATATTGGAGAGGATTCTGACAGACAGAATTTATGATTATTTTGGAAAACATAGTTTGATTATATTTAGTCAGCATGACTTTGTTTGGGGCAGGTCATGCCTCGCAAGCCTTACTGAATTGTTTGAGGAAGTGTCAAATCACATTGAAGAAAGTAGAACAATGGATGTGCTGTATATGAGTTTTAGCAAGGCGTTTGACAATGTTCCCCATGGCAGGCTCATTCAGACCGTAAGGAGGCATGGGATACAGGGAAATTTGTCTGTCTGTATATAGAATTGGCTGGCTTATAGAAGGCAGAGTCTGGTTGTCGATGGAGCTGAGTGACCAGTCATGCTCCACGGGGATCTCTTCTGGGACCTCGGTTCCTTGTGATTTTTATTAAAGACTTGGATGAGAAAGTGGTAGGGTGAGTTGGTAAGTCTGCCAATGGCACATGTTTTGGTGGAGCTGTGGATAATGTGAGGACTGTTGTAGGTTGCAGTGGGATATTGACAGGACGCAGAGCTGGGCTGAGAGGTTGCAGACAGAGCTCAGTCAGGAAAAGTGTGAAGTGGTTCATTTTGGAAGGTCGAATTTGAATTACAGGGTTTAAAGCAAGGACCTTGGCAGTACGGAGTAACAGGTGGTCTTGTTGTCCATGTCCATAGATCCTTCAAAGTTGCCCCCCAAGTTGATAGGGTTGTGAAGAAGACATGTGATGTTTTGGCTTTCATTAGCAGAGGGATTGAGTTTAAGAGCTGCGAGGTTATGCTGCAGCTCCACAAAACTGTGATTATATCACACTTGGAAGTTTGTGTTCAGTTCGGGTTGCCTCGTTATAGGAAGGATATGGAAGCTTTAGAGAGGCTGCAGAGGAGATTTATTAGGATTCTGCTTGAACTGGAGGGCTTGTCCTATGAAGAAATGTCTCACAAAGAAACATGCGAACCTGTCAGAAAAGTAAAATAATAACCATGGAGAATTTCACGTATGTATAGATAATGATAGATGGATGAAGATATACAAAATCAAGTGTTCATAAAATTTTTTGAGAACGTCCCATAAACACATGTCTGTTAACAGCATGTGCTGGAGCCAACGGGAGAACAGCTTATAATAGACCCTGATATCATACAATACTTAACTGTGGCTTGACAGCATCACATTATTGGTGAGAACAGCAGTGTTATTATCTGTTGATATGTATTTAAGTTGTTGCCATTAACTTCTCCGGTTCTTTAAATAGAAAGCAATATTTTGGCATGGCAGCTCAGTGGTTAGCACTGCTGCCTCACAGCTCCAGGGACCTGGATTTGATTCCAGCCTCGGCGACTGTCCTGTGTGGAGTTTGCACATTCTCCCCGTGTCTGCGTGGCTTCCCTCTGGGTGCTGTGGTTTCCCCCCACAGTCCAAAGATGTGCAGGTTAGGTGAATTGGCCATTCTAAATGGCCCGTAGTGTAGGTTATTTGGCTGGTAAATATAGGGTAGGAGAATGGGTCTGCGTGGGATACCCTGTAGCCAGTCGGTGTCCACTTGTTGGGCCAAAGGGCTTGTTTCCACACTGTAGGACTTCTAATTCTAATTCACATCTAGACATTTCATGTGGATGTTTGCATTCATGATAATGTGAATCTGCTCCTTTCCTTTTGATGAACCCGTCATTGTATTTGATCCAAACTGCACCCGTTCCAAGAATGAGGCATTTTGTTTCTGCATGGTCAGATGCAATCCTCCAGCAATCAATACATGGAAAACAAATGGGAAAACGGGGATCACTTCAGATGTTTGAGTCTATTCCTGAACAGTGAATAATGGCAGGTTTCAGAGCTTTCTGACACTGACTCGTCTAAATTGGTCTGAAGAGCTGATTAAATGCAGAGCAGAGAATGTGAATGGTATTGGTGTCATTAAGTACAAGCTGTGTTCGTCAGATAAATCCTTAGTTGTATTTTAATTCGTGGGATTTGGGCGTTGTTGGCTGAGACAACATTTTTGTTTTCCCATCACTGATTGCACTTGAGAAGGTGGTGGTGAGATGCCTCCTTGAACCACTGCAGTCCATGTTCTGTAAGTACAACCTGAAATCCATTCGGGAGGGAATTCTAGGTCTTTGACTCAGACCGAATGGTGAAATATCCCCAAGTCAGAATAGTGCAGAGCTTGCAGGCTGTAGTATTCCAATGAATTTCTCTGTTTCATTTTAAGTGGAAGCGTTCATGGGCTTGAAAGGTGCCAAGGAGCCTTGGTGGATTTCTGCAGTGCACCTTGTAAAAGACACACATTGTTACCATGGGACATTGGTGGTGGAAGGAGTGGATGTTTGTGGATGTGATGCCAATCAAGCAGGTTGTTCTGTCCGGGATGGTGTCAAGCCTGTTGATTGTTGTGGGAACCGTACTCACCCAGGCAAGTAGGGAATATTTCATCACTGCTGACTTGGGCCTTGCAAACAATGAACAGGCTTTCGAGTAGGAGATGAGTTACTTCCGGCAGTATTCCCAGCTTTTTGACTGCCCTTGTAGCCTCTGCATTTATATGGAAAGTCCAGGTGAATTTCAGAGAAATTTCAGAGAAAGTCAGTTAGGAATCCTTTCCTGAAGCATCCAGCACACCTGGTACTTACACATCTTATGACTGCTTCCGATAAATAAAACTAGAAGAAAAAAGCCTGAACAGGGAGAACTCGCCATTCCCTTTCCATAATTAAACTGACACACCCTAGACTCCTCGCCACTCTTTCTTTAAAATCTCTCTTCAAAAAATAACCTTTTGAAAGTGATAGCATCGTCACAGACTTTACACCACTACTGAGACAACTGTGACTGTCATTGAAAATGCCCTATCTACTGGATATTATTTTGTAAATGCGGACTTTAATTATGAAATGAGTGTGTAACAAAATATTTTTTCCTAGAACATGAAAGAAAATGCACACTGCTGCATGTTCAATACAAGTACAACATTATATTTATTCTACACATTCAGCATCATGTTTGCATTCCACGTTGTTCCAGCCACTCAGTGCATGATGGCTGTGCACACTATTTAAGTATCTGCTGTCCATTTTACTCAAACAACCTGGCCAGTAACAGCTTCGGTCTTTAATTTCAGTGAAAGCTCAACTGGAAAAATGAACATCTCAACATTGAAATTGACAGAATCCAATTTATTTTTAAAGTAAGAATATCAATGATGTCACCGTGGAGCAATATTAAAGTGCGAAACAGGGTTGATCTCTTTGAATGCCAGTAGAGATATTGAGGGATTTCTGTAACTGCTAACATGGCTGGCATTAGAAAATGATATAAACATAGCACTTAGCGTCGCGTTAGCTGGGAACATATTCTCAAGCTCCAGTGGCTTCTCAAATTTGACTGATCAAAATGGATTCGAAATCATTTAGGACATTTCACTTTGTTAACCTCAATAAATAATATTTTGTCATTATTTATTCTAGTTATTCAAAAAATTAACTATTTCACGTACATGTTACAACTGCATGGTAAAAAGGATCATCATTTGAACACTGTTATTTGCTTTTGCAGGGATACCGACAATAGTTTCTGGTCCGACCTGTGCAAGTTCCAAGAAAGGCCTCGTTTGTACCTGCAGAATCAGAGCTAATCCCCCAGTAAACATCACGTGGACCCTAAGTGGGAGAGAGATCAAAGGAAACATTTCAGATATTACAGTCCATTCTGGGAGGGTGAATAATGGCCTGTTTCAGAGCTTCTTGACACTGATTCATTTCCCTGGATTTGAAAAGCTAATCTCATGCACAGCAGAGAACGATAAAGATGTTATTGTTAGCAGGTACCAGCTCCATTCAACAGGTACATCTCTGAATATTCTGAAGTGTAGTGACTACACTGATAAATTCTTTGAGAGATAATATTTCTTATGTCTGGGGGAGGTGTGCCTGTGTCCAGCCCCACTGACCACTTTCACGGTGAATGTTAAATGTAGAAACGCAGAAAATAGGAGCAGGAGTAAGCCATTCGGTCTTTCTAGCCTGCTACCCATTCAACATAATCATGATTGATCATCCAAATCAATACCTTTTTTCCCACTTTCTCCACATACTTTTCATCCCTTTATCTCTTTCATGAAAACATTCATTGCTTTGGCTTCAGAAATTTACTGTAGTTGTAATGTTAAGGCATGTATAATGCCTTGTTCACTGTCTTCACAGAGGGTCTGATTGTTTTAACTTTTCTTGGTTGTGTTCAAGATTAATTCATAAGAAGCGGTAGAAGACCATTTTCGCTATTAAAATGACAGGATCCATTGAATTAATACAGGGCTTTGCGATGTCAAATTTTCTCTCAATGTCATAGACCGTGTTCCTGAGTATTGTTTGGCAGAGCATAAAAAGTAGTCATGATGTAAAGATGCTGTGTTGAACTGGGCTGGACAAAATCAAAAGTCACAGGTCACAGGTTGTAGTCCAACAGATTTAGTTAAAACCACAAAGTTTTAGAGAAGTACTCCTTTATCAGGTAAATAAAAATTAATAGGAGTGGTAGGCCCTTTAGCCAGTCCAGCATACGTTATTGTTTAATAAGGCTCTAAACTGAACACCATTTTTCTATCTGTAGAGGCCATAGCCCAAATTTCCATTTTCAATCACAAATTCACCTAACCCTCGAAATTACCCATTGTCCAGCTTCCACTTCTCAGTGGAGAAGAGTGATCCAAAGATTATCTCTTTTCGAAGAGATAGAAAAAGAATACTCATTATTTCCGTCTTAAATGGGAGACCCTAATTTTCAAAATTTTCCACTTTCCGACTTAGTTTAAGGCTTCCTTTCTAATTGCGGTGTTTATTTGCTGGTTCACTCACTGCAATGTCCAGGTCTGAAAATCATTTCATTCTGTTTTGGTTTTCTTGACACCATTCAGAAAAAAAGATAGGAGGAGAATATTTGACCCCTTGACGATACTACAACATTCAATAAGTTCGCATCTTAACTTTGACCTCAAACTCACTGTCTCGCCTTATGTTCCATATATCTTGATTCGCCTCAGTCCAAAGAATCTACCGATCTCAGTTTTAAATTCACAGGGGCACAGAGTACTCCAAAAAATGTACGACACACTAAGTGAAGGAATTTTCCAAGTCAGTTCTACCTGCTTGACCTAATATCTTGAAAATTCAACCTCTAATGTTTGAATCTGAAGAAAGACCATCAAGTGAGATAATCCTAAAATGAGACTTGAGTCTATGGGATAATTGAATATGTTGGTTATAGATAACTCGTCCAAAGAGTATGAAATAGCCCACTTTCCATTTAATTTGTGGTTAATTCTACAATTACCATCTCAGCTTGAAAGCTACACAAACAATCAATGGTAGTTATTATGCTTCGAATTACCAAAAAAAAACAAGCCTGCAGTTCCATAGTTATTGAATGAGCTTTGCTGTTACAAATCCAGTGCTGGAATTTGCGATCGTTTCTTTAAAGCATGAATCTGTGCAAATAGTCAATTGATTCTACATTAAACCAGCAACACACAAATGCCAAATAAGCTAGAATAAATAAATTCAGATTTTTTGATGTTAATCTAGGGGGAAGTTGTGCTTTCATTTAGATAACAGCGAAGTTGCTATCAGGTTGCAAGAATGAGCAACACAAGGTGCTTTTTTTCAATGTTTTAGGAACATTTCCCTGGAGATTTCTCATCCTTGTTGGAAAAGCACTGATCTTCATTAGATTAGATTAGATTAGATTAGATTACAGTGTGGAAACAGGCCCTTCGGCCCAACACGTCCACACCGACCCGCCGAAGCGAAACCCACCCATACCCCTACATTTACCCCTTACCTAACACTACAGGCAATTTAGTATGGCCAATTCACCTGACCCGCACATCTTTGGATGGTGGGAGGAAACCGGAGCACCCGGAGGAAACCCACGCAGACACGGGGAGAACGTGCAAACTCCACACAGTCAGTCGCCTGAGGCGGGAATTGAACCCGGGTCTCTGGCGCTGTGAGGCAGCAGTGCTAACCACTGTGCCACCGTGCCGCCCACTAATCTTCTGATCATGATTGCGGTGAAGATCCAGAGGTAAGTGGGCTCCAAGAATACTTACCCATGTTTGGAACAGGCAGATGTGAATGGCTTTATGGCATGAAGTTTTCCCCATATGTAGAACTGTACCTGCAACTGGGTTATTCTGGAGATTATATTATTATATTGATATTAACACTGCGCTATGAATCCAGTGATCCAGATAATGCTCTGTAGAGTCAGGTCTGAATTAAACTTTTTAAAAATGCATTTTAAAGACTAATTATGGCCATGAGACATAACATTTTCAATTGTTGCACATACCCATCTGATTCACTCATTGCCTTTAGGGAAAGTTATCGGCAAAGTTTACCCAGTCTGGCCAAATGTAACCCAACCCAATATGTGAATGACTCTTTCCTGCCCTCTGAGCAATTAAGGATAGACAGTAAATGTCAACTTAACCAACGATGACAACATTCCATAAATAAATGAAAATATAAGCCGAAATTGTATCTGAGCTGATATTCATGTAGCAGTGAGTTAATGGAAACCAAGTCCATATAATTAAAAAATTTTAAAAAGTCGCATTTTTGTGTAGACTTAATTGGTAAGACAACTATCCATTCTACCAACAATAGCAAAAGGCTGCAATAATTGCTTACATTTTTGCTTTGGATTGTCTCATTCATTGTAACAGAAATATAATTTCAAATATGAATCTATCATCTAGAATGATGATGGGAAATGCAGGTGGAAAGCATGAGGGACGTTGTCTTTCATACATGACAATAAATATGCAAAGACTGCTTCCTGCACAAGACATTGTGAAAAGTCCCATTTACTTTACCAGTTCAAAGTCCCCTCCCCATCATCTCAAATATATATACTCAACACCAATAAGCTGCCCCAAAGAAATAGAAAAACTGATCGACTGTCACCGAGAGATCTTTGTTAGCTCCATTTATATTAAATGAATTCTCTGGCTGTTTTTTGAGCTGGAGTCAGAGACTCCATTTTTGGAGGGAAGATGCATAGTACCTTGACCGTGCAAACATGGGGATGTGGGGTCACTTGCAATAAATTAAGTTAGCCTTAAAAATATCCCATAACCAGTGTTCCCTTGGCTAATTGCTTGCTGAAAGAAACAGAAAGTACGCTCCAGTCTGGAGATAATGACATTGTATAATTTTTAAACATTGTGCCTGAGTTCGAGTGACTCATATAAGTAGAAGCTTGCAAACAGCTTCCACCCTAACAAACCCACTTAGAATCCTTTATGTTTTAATAAGATTACCTCTGCAAGGTTTGTGAAGGTTTGTCGCTCAAGTTGAGGTTTCGGGTGTAGGTTTGCTCGCTGAGCTGTAGGTTTGATATCAAGACGTTTCATTAGCTGGCTAGGTATCATCATCAGTGGCGAAAGATATCCTGGAGAAAGATATAAATAGAAAGCAGGAGACAACAGCTTCGCTTCACTTGGAGGTCGCCACTGATGATGTTACCTAGCCAGGTAATGAAACGTCTGGATATCAAACCTACAGCTCAGCGAGCAAACCTACACACTAAAGATTACCTCACATTCTTCAAAACTCCATTGGTAGGGATACCACCATTCCAAACTTTCCTGATAAGACAACTGTCTCATCCTTGACACATTTTCTTCTTTTTCAAATATTCATTCACAAAATGTGGGCATCTCTGGCAGCATTTATTGCTTAATTACCCAGAAACAGTTGATAGTCAATCATATTGCTTTAAGTCTGGAACACGCATAAACCGGACCAAGTCAGGATGCTAGATTTCCTTCCCAAAATGATGTTAATGAATTGGATCGATTTTCCCAAAAGTTGTCTCATGCTCATCATGAGACGCCTCGCACCAACTTTTGTACTTTTTTTCATCATCTACCTTCTGCAAGGTTTGAACCCAGATGAACAGAAAACTGCCTGGGTTACCAGCTTAGCGATGAGAGCAAGAGGTGATTGCATTCCATGTTTGTTGTTCAATACTTGCTTATGAATCTGTATAAGGTTAAGCTTGCTTTACACACAGAATGTTATTGAAATGAGAGAGATTGATACATATGGGTTAACAGTAAACATGCTATGACTATTTTTAAGTATGTTCTTGAAAGCTTTTAACAATGTTTTTGTGAGCAGGAAGGAAATGAATGGCATTGATTTGATCCCCACAACTTGTTCAGTCCAGCAGGTACTTAACACGGAGGTAAGTCAGGATGGAGACTTTGACCTGCTCCAGAAGGAGATGGTCACATGATTTTATATATTGCTCTTGTACAATTTTAATTGCACATAATGAGAATTCCAGAGAATACTGAAGAACCGTGTTTGGAGGAGCTTTTAAAGCACGGCCTCATTGTTTCAGTCCACCAGCTGGGAGTGACCCCAGATGTTTTCATGGATACCTTCTGTACCAGGGATCTCTGATCAAATCAAAGTTGGTCATGCAGTTGTGGAATCACACAGCATGAAAGCAGAACGTTCAGACAAACTAATTCCCACTGACCATGTTTCCAAACTAACTTGGTTTCATCTGCCTGCATTTGGCTCATGACCATGCAAACCTATCTATTCAAGAACGTATCCAATTTCAAACAGTGCAGCTGTACCATCATCCGTCACACCTTCTGGAAGTTCGTTTCACAGAGGAACCACTGTCTGTCTACAAAAAAAAGGCCCCTCATGGCTTTTTAAAAACTCTTCTCCTCTCACCTTAAACATATGCTTCCTAGTTCAGAACACACCAACCTTTGCGAAAAGACACCTGCCATTCACCCTAACTATTTCCTTCATGATTTCATAAATCTCTGCACAGTCACCCCACAATCTCCTACAATCCAGTGGGAAAAGATCCAACCAATAGAGCCTATTGTTACAACTCAAGCCCTCCATTCCCTACAACACGCTGGTAAATCTTCTTCTGAAACCTCTCAAGTTTGAAAATATCCTTCTTACAAACACGCTGAACAGAACTGCACACAGTACTCCACATGTGGCCTCACCAAAGCCCTGTTCAAACTCCGTGTGTTGTCCCAATTCCGATACTCAAACGTCTGAGCAATGAAGGCAAACATGACAAACACCTTTGTAACAACCCTGCCTACCTATGAAGCAAACTTCTAAGAATTATGTACTCGAACCTCTAAGTCTCTCTGTTATACAACACTACCCAGGGCTCTATCGTTAGTTGTATAAGTCCTTAACACAAATTTAGCTCCATATACCACTTCTCAGTCCATTGATCTAGTTGATCAAGATCTGTTTCTAATCTTAGATAACTTTCTTCACTATCTACCACCAGTTTTAGTTTAATCCACAAACTTACTAAACATGCCTGCTATATTCACATCCAAATCCTTTATATAAATGACAAACAAAAGCGGACCCAGTGCTGATCGCCCTGCAACATGGCTGGTCACAGGCCTTCACTCCAAAAAACAACAGTCTACCACTTTTCTCTGCCTTCGACTGCAAAACCAATTCTGTATTCAATTGGCATGCTCACTCTGATTCCCATGTGATCTAATTCTACTAATTAGTCTGCCATGCAAACCAAATCAAAGGCTTTGCTGAAGTCCAACTAAGCAACGTCTACCCATCTAGTTTCATCAATCTTGTTGGTTACTTCCTCAAAAACCTCAATCAAACGTGTGAGACATGATTTCCCTCGAATACAACCACAAATGATTAGGCCTAAAGCTAATCATTCCTTTCTTCGACAAATACATGTAAATCCCAATTCTCAGAATATCATCCGAACACGTATCCACCACTAATATCAGACTTATAGGTCGGCGATCCCATGGTTTTCCTCACAGCCTTTCTTAAATAAAGGCACAGCATTAGCACCCTTCCAGTTGTCTGGCACCTCACTCACGGTTATAGATGATAAGAAGTCTTTCTGCTGGGGCTTGGTAATTTCTTCCCTAACTGTCCTGGGATATACTTGATCAGGTCCCGGAGATTTATCCATCCTTGTATTTTCTACGACTGCCACCATTTCAACTTTTGAAATGTGAACTATTTCAAAACATAATATTTATTTCCCTGAGTTATCTAGCCTCCATTTCTTTCTCTGCAGTAAAAACTGAAGTGAATTATTCGTTTAATATCTCTCCCATCTCCTGAGATTCAACACAAAGATGACCTCATTGATCGTTAAGGGTCCCTAATCTCTCTGTCGTTGTGCTTAATGTACTTGTAGAATCATAGAATTTCTACAGTGTGGAAGCATGCCGATCAAGTTCACACCAACTTTCTAAAATACATCTCACTCAGACTACGCTATATATCCTGAACATTCCGGCCAATTTAGCATGATGAATCCACATAACCTGCGCATGTTTTGACTGTGGGAGCAAACCCATACAGAGATGGGGAGAATGTGCAACCTCCACATAGACAGACACCTCAGGGTGGAATCAAAGCAAGGTCCCTGGTCCTATAAGACAGCACTGCTACTCACTGAACCATCGTATCACCCCGTGTAGAATCTCTGGATTGCCCTTAACCTTATCTGTCAAGGTTACCACATATCGCCTCTTTACCTTCCTGACTTCCCTCTTAAGAATGCCCCGACATAAGGCAATAAGATCATAAGACATAGAAGTGGAGGAAAGGCCATTCGGCCCATCTACTTCATTCTGCCATTTAATCATGGCTGATGGGCATTTCAACTCTACTTATCTGCACTATAAGAATGTGAAGATAAAAAGGTTTAAGGACGCATTTAATGCATAAAGGAATAATAATAACAAAAGAAATCAGAAAGAGTATCTCAAATACTGTAACAAGGAAGTCCAGGGTGAAGCATGAGGAAAGTATGGCAGATTGCACTAAATCAAGTAATAAACTGTGCTTCAACCTTTGTAAAATAAAAGATTAGTGGAAATTAGATTGGGGCGCAGAAGCAACAAGCAGGGTAAGCTGCTCATTGAATCAAAGGGTATAATAGAGTTGCTAAATTACTGAATTGTTTCTAGCTTTATCAAATTAGAAATTGTTGACAATGGCCCAGTTGAGAATGTGGGTGATTAGCAACTGAGCAATATAGTGACAATTAAGGAAGAGGCGCAGAAATGCTGTAGCATACCAGGTAGCGATTTCATCCCATATTGACGAAAAAGGAAACAAATCAAATTGTGAAGCCATTGTTAGAACTTTTATAGGCCTCTCCGAAGCCAGGGTTAGTCCCAATGGGATTGCAGTATTGCAAATGTAAAATCATTGTTTTATAAAAGTGGCACAGAAAACCCAAGATCTATAAGCTTGACCTGTAAGCTTGATATCAATTGTGGGAAAAGTGATGGAGACCGCAGTAAGATGTAAGGAATGCGTTAACCTTGAGACAAAATATGTTAATGCCAGACAGTCAACATGGCTTTGTCAAGGGCAGTTCAGTTGTGTGGCTACTTTTAGAATCGTGCATACAATTTTGATCGCCCTTCGACAGGAAAGATGTCTATTATGCAGTAAAAGATTTTAATGGATGCTTCTGGGACTGGACGATTTGAGTTCGAGGGAGAGGCTTAATAAGCTGATGTTTCTTTCCCTGTAGCATCGGAGGCTGAGTGACTGACCTTATAGAGGTTTATAACATCATGAGGGGCATGGATAGGATGAATAGCCAAGCTCTTTTTCTTTGGGGGGTGGGGGGAGTTCGTAATTAAAGGGTACAGGTATAAGGTGATACGGAAAATGTTTAAAAAGGATCTGAGGAGAGACCTTTTCAGGCAGACAGTAGCGCGTGTGTGCAACAAACTAGCAGAGGAAGTGGTGAAGGCTGCTACATTTACAATATTTAAACGTTATCTGAATGTGTATATGAATAGGAAAGGTTGAGAGAGACATGGGCCAAATATTTACAAATGGGACTCCGTCAGATAGCGATGTCTGGTCAGCATGGATGGGTTAGACAGTGCTGTATGACTCTATGAATCCACGCCTGATATTTAATTGAGTTCTTGGATGAGGAGCCACAGATCAAGGATAAGGGTAATTCTGTTGATGTTATGTATTTGGACTTTCAGAAATTATGAGATAAGGTCTTACACGTTAGATTGGTTAGCAAATTAGAAATATTTGGGATGGATTGATTTTTGGCAGCATTGTTTAGACGTTGCCTGAAAGATAGGTACCACAAAGTACATATGAATGGGCATTTCTCAGAGTGAAGATGAGCTGAATGTGTTCGTCACTGGGATTGGTATGGGGACCCTTGCTCTTTATCATTTGTATACAGAGAAGGACTTTGAGAATGAAGACTCTATATTTGCAGATGATAATATGCGAGGGAGAATAACGACTTGTGAGCATGACACTGAGTGACATCAGAGGGATATTGATAATTTGGCCAAATGGCATACATCTGCCAGACGAATTGCAAAGGAGAAACTTGTGATGGACTGCATTTTGGAAGGAAAAGAAATAGAGACAAGACAGGCTAAAATGGTGTGACTTTGAGGGGAGTACAGGAACAGAGGGACACTGGGTTCACGTGCATAGTTCTCTGAATTGGGGCAGGCAGGTAGAATCAAACGTTAAGAAGGCTAAAAGAAAACTTGAGTTGATAAATACAGGCAGAGAGTACAACAGCAAGGAAGTGATGTTGCATGTCGACAAATCATTGGCCAGATTACATTTGAAGTATTGTGTTCCGTTCTGGGCACCTTATTTAATGAAGGATATTATGGCCCTGAAGAAGGTGTAAAGGAGATTTACTAGAACAACACCACAAATGAGTGGTGATAGATGCAAGGGAAGATTTTTAAAAATGGCTTATTTTCGTTTGAACAGAGAAGATTAAGACGTAACCTCATTGATAGGTTTAAAATTGCGAACAATTTTGGCAGGTAAAGAAAAATTCTCGGTTTCCACTAGTTGGTTATATCAGTAAATATGGCTCATAATTTCAAAATTTTTAGCAAGAAACCATCAGTGAGATCAAGAGAACTTCTTGTCTTAGAGCATTGTTAGGTTGTGGAATGTTCTGCCTGGCAGAGTGGTACAGGCAGATTCCAGATCTTTCAACAGAGCACAATAGATATTGAGAGGGCTACGCAGATACGGATGGAGAATTAGACTAGCTAGTTAGCTCTTTCAGGAACCAGTACTACGTTAATGGGTCAATGTCATACTTCTGTACTGGAAAGTTCTGCGGACTAGAGTGTAATCATGATAATTCTAATTTTGCGTCACTGCAAGTGCAAAGACAGTGCAACTTGGAACACAACCTGTGATACTTTCAGATTCTGCAATGGAATTATAAAGAAGTTAGATTTATAATGTACTTCCTATTGCAAAGAATCTCTGGAGCTTGATTTGGACAAAAACGTCAAATGACAGAACTGACAATGAAAATGCTTATTGCACCGAATTTCCAAAAATATTTTAGTTACTTAATTTGCTAAGGTACATTTTGAGACATTTTGACATAAAAGCTGCAGAAGTTGAAAGAATATCAAACAGAAAAATCCACTCTAAGACACCGCAATAAAATTTCAATTTCACAGTATCAATTCCTTGTCAGGTATAATGCTCAAGGGATTCATCACAATTCCCAATCATTTGAGTTAGTGAGCTTGAAATGGACTCTCGACAGTGAAATTTCTCCATTGCAGGTCTGCACGAGGATTTGATAACCCTTCAGTAATTAACCCCAGACCTTGGAATTACCAGTCTGCAGCACTAATATGGGAGAACTCTCTACTCTGGATGATGAACAGGATTTGGCCGCCCAAATTCCATGTTGCAACAGGCTTATGATTCCCTTGCTGCAGTTGCATTTCAATCAGTGTATACTTGAGAACGGTCCATGGAGCGCAAAAGCCTTCATCAATGAGGTGTGCATGATGAACCTCAACAATCATCACTGCGTCTCACCTTTCCAAAGGCACATTCCACAAGGAGTGCATAATAGTTTCTTCCCCTTGAGCCACATTAAATGCATTGTGAGAATGTAGTGAGACTCACAACATGCAGGAAGGATCTAGTAGACTGTCTGACTATTTCCCACATTGTGCCTTACTGTGGCTGAAATTCCTAGCCATTCTGGATATAACTCGGAGAATTTTCTCTTTGAAATAATCTCACAGGACCAACCGTCTTCCCCTTCCATCTCACTCTTCTCTATGGGTCCTTTATACTGTACAACTCACTTTTCTATATCATGACACATTTCTTGATTGTCTGGGTACGTTATAGTGTATTATTAAACCAATGTGGTATCTTTATACACAATCGTAGATTAAACCTTTCTCTTTCTCATTTTCCTGCACAGCTACTTTATCTGGTCATGTCCATATCTCCCATTAACGTATCCGTGTATATGTAAAAGAATGTATATACTTCCCTGGTCCTGAATCACCAATCTGCAGAGTCGCCCTCCTCTACCACCTTGACTCAGCTCTGCAGGGACATTACGTTGTACTCCCTTCACTGCAGGGACAAGTCAAAAAATTCTATCTGTCACCTTATCTAACCTTGACATTTTTTCTAATGTAGAGCCATGTTCTGGATGGGAATATGGCTCGTTGAATGTCTACATCCGAATTACCTGAAAATGGGTGGGTTCTCTGCTCAAAGGTTAGTATCAGAAACATTTGCAACCCTGAAATTCAACCTGATTAAGGAGACCAATGAATTCCCTGCCATCGGATATGGAATGTATCAAGATGGATTCTCCACGTGCAGACAAATGGCGATCAACAAAACCAGAGCAAAACATGGAACTTTAATAGCATATTGCTTGGTGTTGTGCTTGAACATTGACTTTTCTAAAATTAGTTGCACGTAGTTTGAAATCCTTTTTTGAGAGCATTTGATTTCTAATCCAAAATACAAATCTATTTTTCAGAAAGGGAGCACGGATATGGGATTAAATATGAATGCAACTATGAAATGGCTTGCATTGCTTCATTAAAATAAATGTTCATGCAATTCAAACTTAATTTCAAAGAGCATTTCTGGACAATACTGGAACAACATGAGTCATGCATTCGAAATCAAGCCCTTTCATTTCCTGAGCCATCAAAATGTGTCTGCTTTCACTTAAAGCATTCTGTATAACTCTAAACCTCTCTGAAGCTCCCAGAATTGCGGGTGATTGACAGTAGGCTTCAATTGTTTCATACTGGAATTTCTGATTATATACTGGAAATACTTCAACTTAAAATTAGAACCTTGGTCAGACTATATTTCAATTGTTGTCCAAAATGTTTCACACAAATCCAAAGGTAATTTTTCTCCAATTATATTTTCTACAGCTGTAATCAAATGTATAACCTGTGGAAATCTTGCAACATCCAAGATTGTGGGAATATATTTGTGTCATGATTTAATCTTTGATAAGTCCAGTAATACTCAATTGAATTATCCTTCACAAATGGATAGGGGTAATACAGGGGCCAAACTGATCATACGTTAGTGTTTCCCTACTACCTGAAATATTTGGCAGAACTGGACAATATCCTTAAGTTGTGTTGACCAGATAAAATAATGGTTTATTGATGATTGAGATTACCATCTTGCTCCCTCGTCTGGTACAGAAATTGAATGTGCTACTCGGAATGTCTCCTCACGATATTTTAGGGGTACCACTATTGGCTCATTAACTGATCAAAATTTGCCAGCAAGTCTCCGAGGATTTCTTAGTTCCTAATCAGAGTTCCATTTGTAATTTAGCGGCAGTGCAGAGCACTTTCATCCTCAGCTGTCTGCGCTAATATATTTAATTTCTGACTGTTCTCCAAGCATATGAAGGCATAGATCTACTTATATAATAATAGAAAAAAAAGGTTTTCTTTTCTTTCCTTTTTACAAAACTCTTGAGATCTCTGACACTTCAAAATATCGCCATGTTCCCACAGCACCATTTCTGGCAGAGGTCTGTTCCATTGTTCCAGCAAGCCAAGTTCCATCAAAGTTTAGCGCAAGCACAAAGAACAACATCTTATTTTTCACTTCAGATCTTGTGGACTCGAGGACTCACCATCAAATGCAATCATTTTAGTGCCTGCTTCCATTTTTCAATTTACTTACCCACCCTCACAATCTAGTCCAGTCATGACATCAGTTAGTTTCAGCACAAGCTACACATTAATTCCTAGTACTACCTATTATTGTCAATTGTTCAGCTTCACTTCTGTCTTGGCCAGCTATCAATAATACCTTTGTCTGACTGTCTCTTTCTTCTCTCTCTTTCTGTGTGTGTGTGTGTGTCTCAGGGCTCTGTCTCCAATTTATTCATTTGATTACCCCCCACAAAACAAACTTTGACATAAATACCAATTTCCAGAGCTGCTATCAGTTCGGATGAAGACTCACCATGCTCGAAATATTAAGGCTACTTCCTTCTCACAGATGCACCCAGACCTATTGAGTTCCACCAGCAATTTCAGTTTTTGTTTCAACTCTCTTAATAATCCTATTCAACTTTCTTGCACTCACAGCAATGCTTACCTTCAGCATTCATTGTTGCAGTTAAAGCTGTAATTTGATCTCTGTTACCTTTCTTTGCAATTCCCTTTTAAGATTCATCTCACATACTCCATTGGTTTCCCTTCTAATTTCAAGCATTCCGGTCAAATGTGTCCTGCTTTATTATAATGGAAACCTTTTCGCCTTCAATTATTCACCTTCAACTTCTGTACCATCCTTTCTGTGTTGAGGAAGAGACATTAGGAGCATCTATCCCAGTCATCTATTCTTTACCTTAGCTGCTTGCCTCCCTTTGATGCAAATTGCAAACTCCACAACTTAGCTTGTGGCTGTGTTCATTCTCCTGTGTCTTTTGACTGATGCACTTTCAAATTTTCCATCCATCAGTGCAGTGCAATACACCAGTCAGCAAAGGGTAAACTGCAACACTTTAGTCATAAGATGGACAAACTCCACTGCAACTCCTCGGCCGCCCCAACCCTTCATGTAAAACCTGACACTTATTTTCTCCAGCTAGTAACCTAAACAGGAAGAAGCAGCATTGCCACGGATCATAGTGCCAGGAATCAGGAAAAAGGAAGAGTCATAGAGATCAACAGCACAGAAACCGTCCCTTCAGGCCAACACATATGTGCCATGTAAAACCAACCGCCGAGCTATTCTAATCCCATTTGGCAACACTTGGCCCTGTGTGGAAATTCATCAAGGACCAAATTCAATTCTCAAAGAACACAAGAAAGACTTAGAACCGCATATAAGATTGACCGTTTGCAGACACAATTAACACATAAAATGGGCAAATTCTTTCATTTGGAAAGAGTGAGCAAGACTAAAGGGAATTATATCCGATAATGATGAGAAAATGTGTTCCAGGGTAAGTGGAGAATGTGATTGCACCAGGACCCTCTGGCTTTTATTGAAATGTTCTTTTCTAGAAGAATGTAGTCAGCAAACTGCAATCAACTATTTTTAATCCTCATACAAAGATTGAGGGTCTGTTTCTGTGCTGTTTAATTCTATCATTGTATGACATTGGAATTTGACAGAAATCTAACATACGTTGTTCATAGTGGAGTACATTTTGATGTGTCATTCCCCACAGTTTAGTGTTGGCACATTTGCAATTCTTGATATTTACACGGGTAGCACGGTGGCTCAGTGGTCAGCATTGCTGCCTCACAGTGCCAGGGATCCGGATTCGAATTCAGCCTCGGTTGACTGTATATTCTCCCCGTGTCATAACATGACAGATACGACTGCATCCGTTCGCTCGAACTTCAAATAGCTGGGTATTGTTGGAGAAAATATTTCAGTTAATGGTCAGAGTGGAAGTAACTGAGGTGCTGACCTCAGCATGAAACAACAAACAATTGAAAGTTGCGATTTCGGCGTCGTTATGTGATTGTCCGTATGTGTTTTGGAGGCTTTTCTTAGAGCGCCATGCGATCCAATTTAGTGGATAGATGTCTTTCCCGACCGCTATGAACTGTGGGTAGACTATACACCATTATACCACCGCCATCGATACGATTGAATCACATGAAACTGACTGAATCAACACGATTTCTCAAAACAGCACGGCATAATTGAAGCTGACTGAAGAAACAGCGATTCCTTAAATAAGAGAAACCTACTCAATTACCTGGAAATGACTGAATCGTCTGCAGTTCACAAAACAAAATGAACTGACTGAACGACTTGGAACTAACTGAATGAACATCAGCTCCCAAAGCAATAGCAACTAATTGTAACTGACTGATTATAAATCGCTTCCTTAATAACAGGAAGTGACTGAATTAGCTGGAACTGACTGAAGCATCGCTAACCAATTAAATTAACCAACTGACTGAGCCAATACCAGCTAACTAATATCAATACCAAATGACTGAATCAGTACTAATTGGTTAATCCAATGCCAACTGACTAGTTACCAACTATAGCCATTGACACCTCAACTCTCCCATTCACCAACAAAGCTACACCTCAATATTTTTAACAACAAAGATTTTATTACATGTCAAAGTACAACAGAGAAGACAGAGCAAAATTGTACGTTGGTACTGAATGTTACTCTCATTTATAGCCAAGAGTTTGAGATTCCTGACACCAGCTGACTAATCCGGTTGCATTAGTACTCAGCCACCATCTTTGGTCTGTGCTGTGACAGAGGAATGGTGTAGGGTTGAGTGGCGTGAAAACAATGGGTGGAATTGTATTCATATTTTATGTATCATTCCATGGTCTATTGAGATGAGGAGAAATTTCTTCAGTGGTGATCCTGTGAAATTCTCTGCTGCAGAAAGCAGTTGAGGCCAAAATACTGAATGTTTTCATGGAGTTAAATCTCGTTCTTAGGACTAAATCGATTAAAAAGTCAGAGGAGAAAGCAGTCATAGGACAATGAATGGGATGACCAACATGATCATATCGAATGGTGGAACAGGCATGAAGGGCCTGCTACTAATTTTCACATTTCTTTATTTGCTTTACTCAAATTGATCAGAACCTTGACAGATGAGTAAAGGTGTCTGTTGTGAACTGAAAATGCATGAGGAATCAACGAAAGTGAAAGAACCACCTGTCTTCCTAGTGTGTCCGAATTTACACTACTATTAATCTCACTATTACTGAGAATATAAGACCATAAGACATAGGAGTGGAAGTAAGGCCATTCGGCCCATCAAGTCCACTCCGCCATTCAATCATGGCTGATGCGCATTTCAGCTCCACTTACCAGCGTTCTCCCCGTAGCCCTTAATTCCTCGAGACAACAAGAATCTATCAATCTCGGCCTTGAAGACATTTAGCGTCCCAGCTTCCACTGCACTCCGTGGCAATGAATTCCACAGGCCCACCACTCTCTGGCTGAAGAAATGCCTCCGCATTTCTGTTCTGAAATGACCCCCTCTAATTCTAAGGCTGTGTCCACGGGTCCTAGTCTCCTCGTTTAACTGAAACAATTTCCTAGCATCCACCTTTTCCAAGCCATGTATTATTTTGTACGTCTCTATTAAGTCTCCCCTTAATCTTCTAAACTCCAACGAATACAATCCCAGTATCCTCAGCCGTTCCTCATATGTTAGACCTGTCATTCCAGGGATCATCCGTGTGAATCTCCGCTGGACACGTTCCAGTGCCAGTATGTCCTTCCTGAGGTGTGGGGACCAAAACTGGACACAGTACTCCAAATGGGGCCTAACCAGAGCTTTATAAAGTCTTAGTAGTACATCTCTGCTTTTATATTCCAACCCTCTTGAGATAAGAGACAACATTGCATTCGCTTTCTTAATCACGGACTCAACCTGCATGTTTACCTTTAGAGAATCCTGGACTAGCACTCTCAGATCCCTTTGTGCTTTGGCTTTATTAATTTTCTCACCATTTAGAAAGTAGTCTATGCTTTTATTCTTTTTGCCAAAGTGCAAGACCTCGCACTTGCTCACGTTAAATTCCATCAGCCATTTCCTGGACCACTCTCCCAACCTGTCAAGATCCTTCTGCAGCCTCCCCACTTCCTCAGTACTACCTGCCTGTCCACCTAACTTCGTATCATCGGCAAACTTCGCGAGAATGCCCCCGGTTCCCTCATCCAAATCGTTAATATATAATGCGAACAGCTGTGGCCCCAGCACCGAACCCTGCGGGACACCGCTCGTCACCGGCTGCCATTCTGAAAAAGAACCTTTTATCCCAACTCTCTGCCTTCTGTTAGACAGCCAATCCTCAATCCATCCCAGCAGCTCACCTCGAACACCATGGGCCCTCACCTTGCTCAGCAGCCTCCCGTGTGGCACCTTATCAAAGGCCTTTTGAAAGTCTAGATAGACCACATCCACTGGGTTTCCCTGGTCTAACCTACTTGTTACCTCTTCAAAAAATTCCAAAAGGTTTGTCAGGCATGACCTCCCTTTACTAAATCCATGTTGACTTGTTCTAATCAGACTCTGCTCTTCCAAGAATTTAGAAACCTCATCCTTAATGATGGATTCTAGAATTTTACCAACAACCGAGGTTAAGCTGATTGGCCTATAATTTTCCATCTTTTGCCTTGATCCTTTCTTGAACAAGGGAGTTACAACAGCCATCTTCCAATCATCCGGGACCTTTCCTGACTCCAGTGACTCTTGAAAGATCTCAACCAATGCCTCTGCTATTTCCTCAGCCACCTCTCTCAGAACTCTAGGGTGTATCCCATCGGGGCCAGGAGATTTATCAATTTTAAGACTTTTTAACTTTTCTAGCACTATCTCTTTCGTAATGGCAACCATACTCAACTCAGCCCCGTGACACCCTTTAATTTTTGGGATATTACTCATGTCTTCCACTGTGAAGACTGACGCAAAGTACTTGTTAAGTTCTCCTGCTATTTCCTTATCTCCCATCACTTGGCTTCCTGCATCAGTTTGAAGTGGCCCAATGTCTACTTTTGCCTGTCGTTTGTTTCTTATGTACTGAAAGAAACTTTTACTATTATTTCTAATATTACTGGCTAGCCTACCTTCATATTTGATCCTCTCCTTTCTTATTACACTCTTTGTTATCCTCTGTTTGCTTTTGTATCCCTCCCAATCTTCTGATTTCCCACTGTTCTTAGCCACTTTATAGGATCTCTCTTTTTCTTTAATACATTTCCTGACTTCTTTTGTCAGCCAAGGTTGTCTAATCCCTCCCCGGTTAATCTTTCTTTTCTTGGGAATGAACCTCTGTACAGTGTCCTCAATTATACCTACAAACTCCTGCCATTTTTGCTCTACTGTCTTCCCGGTTAGCCTCTGCTTCCAGTCTATTTTAGTCAGTTCCTCTCTCATGCCCTCATAATTACCTTTATTCAACTGTAACACCATTACATCTGATTTTGCCTTCTCCCTTTCAAACTGCAGACTGAACTCTATCATATTATGGTCGCTACTTCCTAAGGGTTCCCTTACTTTAAGATCTTTTATAGAGTCTGGTTCATTGCAAAGCACTAGGTCCAGAATAGCCTGCTCTCTTGTGGGCTCCATGACAAGCTGTTCCAAAAAGCCATCCTGTAAGCATTCCATGAATTCCCTTTCTTTAGATCCACTAACAATATTATTTACCCAGTCCACCTGCATATTGAAGTCTCCCATGATCAATGTAACCTTGCCTTTCTGACATGCCTTCTCTATTTCCCGGTACATGTTGCGTCCCTGGTCCTGACCACTGTTAGGAGGTCTATACACAACTCCAATTATGTTTTTTTTGCCTTTGTGGTTCCTCAATTCCACCCACACAGACTCCACATCATCCGACGCTATGTCATTCAATACCATAGATTTAATTTTGTTCTTAACTAACAAGGCAACCCCACCCCCTCTGCCCACCTCTCTGTCTTTTCGATAAGTTGAAAAACCATATAATTACTGATGTTCTTATGTTTCGTCTTACCTTACTGATAGTCTTCACATATTATTGCTATGATGATTTGATAGTCCAGTGGATATTGTTTTCTGGCATATGTAATGATAGAAGTAGGTTTAGTTTTGCACATTAGAGTTTGACATTGAAATTGCTTTAGGCCTTGTATACTCATTATCCTACTTAGTAATTTTTATTGCATTGGCGTTTGAGTCAACATAGCCCCAGATGTTCGCTCATTCATGAGAGACAGATACTGTTTCTAGAAAAAACTGAGGGCCACCTTAATTAAAGTGAAGGGAGATTTTGAGAAGGAGAGTCATTCATGGCACCTTCAGGGTGTTGTGGACATTGAACTGATGCTGTGGCAATTACTTAGTGTCTCAAACGAGCTGCCCAGCCAAAAGCTAACCAAATCTCCAAATGCTTTACAATCCCGCTGGCTAGACAGAGTGATTCTGTTAAAAGTTTGCAGACTGAAAGCATGAACGTTGCTTGTCTCTCCACACTTCCTGTCAGACATTCTGAGGTTTATTTGTCCTGTTTTTTAAAGCTTATTTCATTGCAGGTTTCCAACATGTCCTTTACATTGCTTTCAGACACACAGAACATGTTCTATGTTCATGACTTTGTTTGCGATCAAAACCGATGGTAGAATAAATAAAGATGATATCAAGTTGGGGTGTTCACAATTCAGACACTCTCAGCTAAAATTACTACAAAGGATGTAAGACCTGTTAGATAATTGCAAGAAACTAAATATCCACATTCCCTTTCACAAAAACGGCGATATTGATTCCAACTTAGAGAATTCTGCCAGGGATTTTAATACTAAAGAAGTGTAACAATACCTGTAGGTGAATGAATGAAAGCATTTCTCACCTCTTCTGTGTACCATGCTGAATTCGTCTGTAGGTGCACATGCTGGTGAAGCAGAACTAATGCTGAATTCTCTATTCAAAATTCCTCATGATGAAGACAGGCCTGTCCATACCTGTGTAAGGATCAACAAATTGTTGATGGTAATACACATAAGAAGTAATGGAATCCATGTAAAAATATTCAGCTATTGGGCAAAATGAAACTCTAACAAATTTATACTGCGCTTTGCTTCTTTTCTTCAGAGTGGGCACAAATGACACAAACTCCGAAAGGTCTGGGGTTGAACTGTTTTAAGACCAATTTGATAATAGCTAACAGATACTGCCTCAGGCAGGAGACTTTCAAGTTTAAAAAAGAAACTACTCCTACAGTAGAAGGGGAGTGACCAGTTCTCCCAGCTCAGCTTTTCTCTGGTTTGGTTTGGTTTTTGGCAATAATGTGGAAAAAGCTGCTGGACTCAAAGAAGCAGGTCCAGGCTGATACTATCTCTCTCTCTCTCTCTCTATGACGTCTCCCTGTAAGATCCTGTGTTTGATTTTACCTTTTGTGCAAATGGGGTGTTTATGGGGAATGTTGCAAATATTTGGAATAACAACATTAAGTTAGTATGATCTGTTGCATTGTCGGGTAGGTTAAGTTAGTTCGTTTTCTGTTTTCTTTTGTTTGTGTTTCATTTGGCAATCTTGCAGACAAATTCTGATTTGTTAGAAACTTAGTGGTTTGACCAGATGATTCTCTCCTCGAATATCCAGTCTACACCTGCTTAAAGCAACAGGCAAAGTTAGGGTCCGGGCTACTTTCTTGAAATGTTTAGAGGGGGCCTGGTCTCAACATTAACAGGTTTACCGACAAATATATGACTCAGACATTTGTGCAGGAGGAAAGTCATTTGCTGGACATTGCACAATGGGCAGCACATATTTAGTACTGACAGCTTGACAGTACAGCACTCCCTCAATACTGACCCTCGTATACTGCAGCATTCCCTCATAACTGACCCTTCAACATTTTGGCATTGCCTGAATAATAACCTTCTGATGTTGCAGCACTGCACAGTTCTGACATTGTGACATTGCAATACACTCTCAGTAATAATCCCCTTCAATTGCAGCACTCCCTCAGTAATGATCCCACTAACAGTGAAATGCTCCAAGAGTCATTGCTTCAGTGTCACTGGGTCAAAAATCTTGATATTCCATCCAAATCAGTATTGTGGGTTTAAGTGCAGCAAGTTGATGACAATGGGCTCAGGAAGGCTGCCAACGGTCATTTTCTCAAGAGCAGCTAGGAACAGTAGCTGTGTGGCCATGCATCAGCTAAACTGGATGGTTTCTGTGCCATTTGCAATCATTAAAACAGTGCAGTTTCTATTCCTAGAGCTGGATGAGATTACCATGAAAGTCATCTTTTCAGTGTTGCCCTTTCCCGACTACCTCTCAGGTTAAACCCGTTGCTCGTTACTTGTCTAGTGAGAGATTGGTCCTTTGGGACTATAGTGACTTCACTTACCAAACTCTTATCAGAAAGCCAAGAGACATGATAAAGTAAAATCTACCTGCTAAAGACTGAAGGAGTCAAGGATTTTATACTAGAATTATTTTGTTTTATTCAGTAGAGTAATGATCTTCGAACTAATATTCACATTCACCACACTAACCCATGTGTTTTATAATTAATCATCGCTATGTCTGTCACATTACCCTTCAATTCTGTTTTCCTTCAACACTCAAACCCTCATTGTCTAGACATCTGAGATCATAGAAAAAAATAAAATAAATTGCATCCCTTTTATTGAAATCGCCACTAACTCCTCATTTTAAATACATAATCCTGAGAAGGTTGACACTGGGGAGAGAATCAACTGAACAATCCACTGCTGAAAACCAGCAAGTATGGTTCTCTGATTTGCAGAGAATCAGGAACTGTGGATAGATTGGATAAGAAATAGGACAAACATAAGAAACCTCTAAAAACCTCTAAAAATAGATCACTTTTTAAAACATTATTCATTCACGGCTTGAAGGATTCGCCGGTCAGGCAGCATTTATTGCCAATCTCTCATTGCTCTGAGGGCAGATGAGAGTCAACAACATTGCTGGGGGTCTGGAATCAAACATCAGCCAGACCAAGTATGGATGACAGCTTTCTTTTCTCAAGGTTGTTATTGAACCAGATGTTTCGCCAACAATCAATAACGGACTCATGCTTATCATTAAAACCTTAATTGCAGGTTTTGTTTTTCTTCCGTATTGAATTTAAAATTCCACCATCAGCCATAGTGGGATTCAAACCGAGGTCCCCAAAACATTACCAGGGTCTCTACATTGACAATCCAGCAATAATACCACTGGGACATTGTCTTCCTTTAAGCTGGTTCATCGATTTCTGGTCAGTTATTGTGAACTTAATCTTTAATCAGGTGCATCATTACAAAAACAGAGCCTATCAAATTCCTATTAATTATTCAAATTCCACTAAAAATGTCAGGCCTACAAATTAGAATACTCATTAATTAATCAGCAATTTATATTTTGATAAGTTTTAGCTTCCTGTGTAATATTAAATAAATAATCTGCTGACCAACTTACATATATTAAGCAAACCAGAAATATTTCGATTGGGAGTGAATAACAAGCAACGTTATAATCTCTGTTAAACATAATTGTGAACAGTTTAAAGGATTTGTCAATTTTATTTAAGATTACAGCAAAATGGGTCTTAGGGTTCCACTCGCAGGAATGTTTTGCTTATCGACTATAATCAAATCTAAATATTGGTAGAAGATCTGCTGGACAACTGGGTAAAGGGAAATCCTATTTCCCTCCATAGCTTCAGACGTTTTGACAACAAGCCCGTGCTAACTTTTAGAATCAGCAACAACGTAAATCTGGGCAGGATTCCACACGAACCGGAGATAGATACATAGAATTTGGAGACAGGAGCAGGCCATACACCACATTGAGCCAATTCCAACATTCATGGCTGAACATTCAACTCAATGCACTGCTCCTGCATTCTCCCCATATCCTTTGATCCCCTTAATTCTAAGAACCATGATTGCATCTTTCCTGAAATTATTTCGTGTTTTGGCCTCAACGGTTTACTGTAGCAGAGAATTCCATAGACTTACTTCTCTCTGGGTGAAAAAAGTCACCCACATCTGAGTCGTAAATTCCTCATGCTTAGACTGGAAGTTGTGGTCTTTCACTGCCCTGTCATCAAGAACATATTTCTTCCTTCCACCCTGTCAAGAATGATAATGCCACAGTGGTGACAACAGCTTAGAAACAGAGAATTATAGCCACCCTCTCACTCTGTTTACATTGCAGCACAGAATCAAAAGTTCAGATTAGTTATATATATATAAAAAGTCTTGCATACAATATTTTGTCACGTATTTTACCGATCTTTACTAGTGGTCTAACAATGCCTACAAATGTCCTGTGGTTACCTGTGCACCTACTCCGACACACGAGTGGCTTTCTCACCTTTACTTGTTGACGTTGAAACCTGTTTTAAAATGTCAATTGTAGGCAGGATTTTTTTTTCACTGTTAGCAGTTTGACGCAGATTTGGTGTTATTTTTAATTTAACCTCAAACGTTCTGTCACAGTTTCACCATGTCAACTGAAGTAAAATTAACTCATTCTAATCCTCGTGCCTGGAATGACCAGGTCAGGTTTTGAATTCCTGCTTTCACCATCAGGGCTCTTCATGATCATGCTACTAGGTTATTCATCAAAAAAACTAAGTTAATATTCTGGGAAGATGAGTTTCAGTCTCCTCATGGTGAAATTAAAATTTTTAACAAAATCTGGAATTAATGCATGTCCTATACCTATGTCTGACCATGTAACCACTCTCTATTTACATAGAGATTTTATGGCTTCTCCGATGCATGTCAGAGAAGACGAGCTGTCATCCTAAACTGGTATGTCCACTATGTCACCACAGATACAGAGAAAAATTATTGACCGTGAACTGTCATCTGAAATGGCCAAGGAAGACAAGGGATGATGCATGCTGGAATTTATCGTGAAACACTCTCCCTTGCAAGACGGAAGAGCACTGATCTGGGGCAATAGACTTGCGCTTGTCGGTTTAATTGTCAAAGCTGTTGGAAACAAGTCTAACGGAAACAGGTCCGTGAAAGTGATTAGAGTGAACTCAGCACTGCTTTCTGTGGACAGAGTGCAAAGTTGGTGATCGAGATAGAGTTTGCAGGTAGCTGAGTTTTAGTTTTGTGCAGGGGATGACATTGATTGCTAACCTGCCGATTACTCTGCAATATCCCTGTTATAATTAATTGCTTTAAAAAGTTCTGGTATGGCAGATCAGCTTGGCCACGTGGCAGCTATATCCTGCAAAATGTATGGATCAACGGATGCAACATATGTTCTACCTGTATGGAAGCAGAGTTGAAATGGATGACCACCCATCCTTCTAAGAGACAAATTGGATTTTGGATTTTTTTTGTAAAAATGTCTGGAAAGAAGAGTTTAATTATGATGGTGAGACCACGATTGATTATCAGGTAAACACATACTTGGACTCACTAATATCTTGTAGGGAAGGAGCGCTGCAGTTCTTACCTGGTGTGGGCTAAATATGACTCCAGATGCACAGAATGATGGTTGACTTGTAATTGCTGTTTGGGTAGTAAGGGTTGGGCAATGATGACGGCCTGGCCAGCGACACACACATCCTGTGAATAAATATAATAAAGGGTATGTCACAATGTCTAATAGTGTCTAATTGAACTCTCATTTTAAATATTGGTGAGGGCAATGCTTCCATTGAGCGCCATCTATCACACGTTTTCACATTCTAGTCTATCAATATGCTTTTGTAATTTTATGCTATCATCTACAGCGTTCACAAGGCCACCTAATCTTTTGTAAATAGCATGTTTGGAATTGTGACTAGCCGAGGCCCTCACACGGATTTTTGTGGGACACCAGCCACGTTCTGTCAATTAGAGTACCTACCTGTCACTTGTCACTAACTAATGTCCCAATATCAAAGAATGTGGGAAATAAATTTCGAAGGTTGGCAAAACAGAAGAGAACATCAGTTAAGAATGCAATAAAGAATAGTATTAATAAAAAGTATCTGGGACACTCAACACATCCGGATGCAGTTTACACAATCCAGCAAATATATTTCAGCGTGCATGTGCCTGTTTGAAGCAGGCATTGACAGATTTGTTCATGCCAATGACGGAAAAGACTTTGGGAAAATTTTGGGAAAGTGCTCTTAAGTAGGATGATCAGATTGGAGCACATTGAATAGAGAGTGTGCTGAGCGCCTGGCTGTTGATTCAATCATCGTGTGTTTCCAGGAACAAATCCTATTTTCAGACACAAGCCAATTTCAAATCGGCTGCATTGTCAGTTCGATAAATATAAAAGAAGGAAGTACTTACAGAAGTAAAACTGAATGGGAATCTTGGGAATTTACATGATGTTCAGAGAGAATTTACATGATGTTCAGTATCATGGGGTGTGTGGGGAGAACAAATAGAGTGAGTCACCTCCCATTGTTTAAAGGAAGGAGAATCAGAGGAGGCAGGTTTAGAAACATTGGGAATCCTGGAATATGGGAACAGGAGGCGGCTATTCATGCTTAAGAGCTTGCTCCAACTTTCAAGATGAACATGGCTGCTCATTCAAATCAGTTCTGGTTTCCAGTTTATCTCTGATGCCCTTTGATCCTTTATACCTAAGAACTCTATCATATCTTCAATATTTTGTCCCCAGTTCCTTTCTGTGACAGAGAATTCTACGGGTTCACCACACTTTAGGTGAAGAAATCTCTTCTCATCCCAGTCCCAAAGGCCTACCCCGTATCCTTAGATGCCCTGATTCTGGAGTATCTAGTCATTGGGAATATCCTTTCTGCATTTACACTGTCCAGCCCTTTTAGAATTGGACAGATTTGTATTAGATCCATTCCACATTCTTCTACTCGCCAGTGAATACTGTGGTAACTGAATCATTTCCTGTTCCTATCTGAGTCCTGAAACTATGGGGAAAGTGGCAGAGCCAGGCTACGGAGAAACATCTTCAGGCACATTGCATTTTGGATGCGAAATGTGACATCTGAGAGCTTGATGAAGGCTGATGCAATCGATTCACTGAAGTTAAACAAGACTGTTAATTGAATGCAGAGGGGAGTGGAGAGAAAGAGGATGAGGAATTTCACGGCCTGCTGGTGGTGAACCAACGGGAAATGTGTAAGAATCAACAGGAGGACAGAGAGAGGCGGTGATATCAATATTTTGGGAAGCAAAATACAACAAATGGAGGATCTAAATCAGTGCCCAGTGGTGAGACAGTGAGGATCATGAAATAACGTTGCTTCATTGCACTATCAGTGAACAGTCTATTCCTTAGTTAATTGTTCAAAGTGAAGCACACTTTGTAAAAGTTACATGCCCCTTATGTGCTTCAAGTCCGCCTGAGTTGCACATGGGAATTGCCTCACATCTTCAACTCTCATATTACACCTCTCACTGTGCGCTTCATTCTGGCCTTTGGACTTTACAAATCGAAAAATGTATTTTTCTTCTTCAGTTCTTCCTGTGAGAGAGAGGAAATGTAATGTCAGCCATCGTTTCAGCAACGGGAGAGGAAATGTGATGCCTGGTATTAAAACAACGGTATTAGATTACCTACAGTATGGAAACAGGTCCTTTTCCCCAACAAGTCCACACTGACCCTCCAAAGTGTAACTCACCCAGCCCCATTCCCTATATTTACCCCTGACTGACGCACTTAACATGATGCGCAATTTCCCATGGCCAATTCACCTGTCCTGCACATCTTTCGATTGTGAGACGAAACCCAAAAAGACACGAGGAGATTATGCAAAGTCAGAGCAGACAGGCAGCCGAGGCGTGAACTGAACCGTGGACCCGGTACTGGGAGGCAGCAGTGCTAACCACTGAGATACTGGGCTGCCCTGATTCACTGATCCGTCCAGCGTGGATCACAGTTAATTTGAGTGCCTTGTTCGGTTGTTTCCGAAACCTGCTCAGAGTCAGTCACAAAGCTGTAGGTCTGGGGTGACCTGTAGGTCTGAACTTAACTGGCTGCGGTTTTCCCAATTAACCATTAAACAAATGATAGTGACAAAAGAAGAAAAATAATACTCATTGTTTCATGACACAACACCAGGTTATAGTTCAACAGGTTTATTTGGAAGCACTAGCTTTTGGAGCGCTGCTCCTTCATCAGGTGGTTGTGGAGAATAAATTGTAAGACACAGAATCTATAGCAAAGTTTTACAGTGTGATGTAACTGAAATTATATGTTGAAAAAGACCCATTTTTAAAGTCTCTCATCTTTTAGAATGACCATGTAGGTTTCAGTGCTTTCATATGTAAATTGCAATTTTTTTTAAAGTTACATTCTCAAATGCACTTTAACAACTGGTCTCATGTCGGCCAAAAGAAGGTATTGAAGGTGTAAACTCCCTGCGAGGCTGTCTGTGCTGCAATGCTCAGAGCCGAAAAACTACTACGCCATGTTCTTTGCAGCCTGCAACACATTATCAATGAGGATGAGCACCTCGCCAAGATTTCCCCATATCTCCACTGCTCGCCTTTAAACAGATCATTGTTCATAGCAAATTACCCAGCATTCAGGACAATACCATACAACCTTGTCACGGTAGACCCTGCAAGACATGTCAGAATGTTCACACGGATACCACCATTACACGTGGGGACATCTCCCACCATAAAAGTGGCAGGTACTCATGCGACTCAGCCAACATTGTCTATCTCATACGCTGCAGGCAAGGATGCCCTGAGGCATGGTATATTGGCAAGAAAAAACAGAGGTGACAGCAATGGATGAATAGACACGGTAGAACAGTCAACATACAGGAGTGCTCCCCCCCCCCCCCCACCCCCAACATTGGGAGAACGCTTCAGAGGTCTGGGACATTTGATCTCAGACCTTTGGGTGACCATCCTCCAAGGCGGAATTTGGGACAAGGAACAACGAAAAGTGGTCGTTCGGTACCCATGTGGAATGCCCTGAACAATGACCTTGGGTTCACGTCACACTAGGTGACCTCATTGTACTATATACACACACAAACAGATGGATAAACAGACAGAGAGATAGACAGACAGACAGACACATACACACACTACGACCCTCTCACAGACTTAAAGGCCTTCACACTCACACTCACACACATACACATACCCTCTCACTGACACTCACAACACCCCAACCACCCTATCCCTACCCTCCCCCCTTCCCCGTCCCGACACACACACACACACACCCACATGCACACGTACGCATAAAAGTTTATAGGGTGAATTTGTACTTGCAGAATTACATTTCACTTTGCTCAAAAATTGCATGAATCCATGTAAGATTCTGCAAATCCGTTTTTTAAGATTAGAATCAGTCTGACCATTGTGCCACAGACAGCCTCACAGTGAGTTAACACCTTCAATACCTTATCAGGGCAGACAGGACACCAATTGTTAACGTGCACTTGAGAATGTAACTTTTAAAAAAGGTTTTGCAATGTACATATGAAAGAACTGAAACCAACATGATCAGTCAAAAGATGAGAGACTTACCAAACAGTCCGGGTCTATTTCAATATATAATTTCAGTTACATCACACTGTAAACTTTTGCTATAAATTCTGTGTCCTACGATATTAAACTCTGATGAAGGAGCAGCACTCCAGTAGCTAGTGCTTCCAAATAAACCTGTTGGATTGTAATCTGTTGTGGTATGATTTTTAACTTTGTACACCCCAGTCTAACAAAGGCATCTCCAAATCATTGTTTCATGTTCCCAGATGCTAGCTTTCAATTCCAGCATGTTTTCAAATCCAATTTCGAACCGCTGCCTTAGTGAGGATTGATCGCATCTCCTGAGAACACTGACGTATGATCACACATTCCAATAGCGACTCACCCAGCATTTCAGTAAGCATTGACCTTGGGCAGTGCCAATCACATCAGATAGAAATATCTACAAGATCCCTCAATTACCTTTCATTTCCCCTGACTGTTGATTTTGTGGACCGTTCCCCGCTGGCATCAGGCAAATTTTTCTCAATGGAATAAAAAAAACAATCAATTTATGGGCGGCACGGTGGCACAGTGGTTAGCACTGCTGCCTCACAGCGCCAGAGACCCGGGTTCAATTCCCGACTCAGGCGACTGACTGTGTGGAGTTTGCACATTCTCCCCGTGTCTGCGTGGGTTTCCTCTGGGTGCTCCGGTTTCCTCCCACAGTCCAAAGATGTGCAGGTCAGGTGAATTGGCCATACTAAATTGCCCGTAGTGTTAGGTTAAAGGGGTAAATATAGGGGTATGGGTGGGTTGCGCTTCGGCGGGTCGGTGTGGACTTGTTGGGCCGAAGGGCCTGTTTCCACACTGTAAGTAATCTAATCTAATACTTCCAGCTCGAGTGCTGAAATTGAAAACCAGTAGTCACAACAGGGTGATTGCAGTAGCTCGGATCAGGATCAGTTGAGCTGACCCAGGTTCTAAGGTGAAACAGAAACTGTGAAGACTGAATGTCATATCTAAATATAAAAGATAACCGGGTTAAACTGTTTACTGAAGAAAATGCATCTCTGTACCACTGGCATTTGAACTACAGGCTTCTGCCTGGACAGCTGAAGGTGTGAAAACCACGTTTCTGCATCATGAGAAACCGCACAGAACATTTATAACGCACTGACAGATAAAAAGGGGCGGGAAATCTGAGGCTGATAAACTTTTCGGTCAGGTTATTTTTGGTACCTGAATCTGAACTTCACTTCCTCCCCTCTGACTGTATAACTGATAACAGGCTGAGACTTTATCTCTGCTTTGATGTGATATCCTGTTAAGTTATATATCCTTACTCCCAGCATCATATTCTATCTTCTTGGAAGGATTAGCAGCAACCCTGGTTTCTAAACGTAATCGAGCTATCGGAGGGAACATAGTCCCATTCGCCCAATGCGCCCAGCAACTGATCCTCCCATATTCTGATTCGACTATAATCGATAAGTGATATATCACCAGAGAGGAGAATCTTTCTGAACTACGGTTCAACTTCAATCAGTCGAAGATAATAGTTCACCGTCTACTGCAGTGATGCAGATTGTAGTGTTCCTTTCTCTCATCCTGTTACTTGACAAAGGTACAATAGTATCTTTCAGAATGGGTGGATTTGGCATAACATGTTAATTTCTGAAACAGTTTTATCGTGTGGGTAGAATATTATATGGGTAGACAATATAAATATACATAATTCGATGAGGAAAAAATGTATATGACCTTCATCCTGGTGTTCATTGGCATTTATTATTCCCTAGTATGCATTTGAATTTTTCAAATTAAACTTGCATTCTAGTTTGCAGATTATCAATGATAATTTGATGGTTATATTGTTGTTAATGATATCTATATCATAGTGGATGTTTGAATATTGAGTTCACAGTACTCATTTGACTTTGAATTAATGGAATAAGTTGTTTTGGTTCTCGTTACAGAGTTCACTGGAAGTCTAACTCATTTTTCTTATTCAGCTGTCCACAGTTCACGATGGTCTTTGAAGCTTCCTTGGAATGTGTATGCAGTGATCAGGTCAAGTGCAGAAATCCCGTGTATGTTTGATTATCCTGATGGTGGCAGAACTCCACAAATACTGTGGTTAAAGGGAGGTTCCAAACAAGGAACCCGAGGGGTTAGCGTTATCTACAGTACTGAAGATCCAACCAATATTAACCCTGAATATGAATGCAGAACAGAACTGAAGGGGAACCTGACAATGAAACAATGTTCATTAATAATAAAACACATTAAGGAGAAAGATGAAGGAGAGTATTACATCAGGGTGAAGATTACAAATAATGGGACTGCATTAGATGCTTACTCTAACAATATTCCTGTCTCTCTCTCTGTACTAGGTAGGTTTGATTTTCATTTCCAGCTTGTACAATGCATTGTTGTACCCTTGCATATTATGTGGTCATTGCTGACTACAGCAACATTAGTTGAATATTCATAATTTCTCTGTCAAAAAGGGAGCACGCTGCTTCCTGACCGTGACAGCTCCTGGATCTCAGTGTATCCAGAGTGAAGTTAGGGAGGGGTTATTAATACCTTGAGCCAGTGCCTTTGATTCATTGGCAATCTCCCTCTGGGTGGTGAGTACGTTCGAAGGAAACTTATAGTTGCTGATGTCCCCATATATCTGTCACTCCTTCACAATACTTGAGGTCATAGGTTGGGAGCCAATGTTCCAGTGTTGATCCTTGTGGCACACGTCTGGTTACAGACCTCCATTCCAAAAAATAACCCTCCACCACTATTGTCTGTCTCCTACCTTCAAACCAATTCTGTATCAGCTGAAGAAAAATCTCTGGAGGGAGACCTTGAGCATTGACTAGATTATTACACGATGCATCATGGGGGACCCGCCGTGCTAACAGTGGCTCTGTAGAACTCTGAAGTACAGCAGAAAGTTACAAGCTTTTACAGGAAACAAGACCTGGGCAAGTCACAGGCTAACCATTAATTACAAGTTAATCAGGGTCTCTGGGTCAGCCCCACTTGATGCTGCACATTCCTCAAGTGCACAGGATTGAGAGTTATTACCTAACAGGCTGTTAACAGAGATCCTCAATGAGAGGAACAACACACATTGGCATTACATTGTAAACTAATTAATGGGGCTGAGCACCTTAAGCAACTGAGCGACATGCTCCAGCAATACATCACAATGGGGAAACATTGAGCAGGCAACTTGTGGCGCCTTGAACAGATAAGCTAAATTTTACCATTACCTCATAGAGAGAGAGGAACTAAGCAATGTGCAGGAGACTGCGGGACACATGCTAGTACTGTTCTTCTGCGGGGTGAGGGGCACTTCATCAAAATGATTTCTTAACTGCGAGGGAAGTCATGACCAAGAAAATGGCTTCCACAGTTTCCCATTGGTGAGCACCCACTGAATTCCATATTATCCAAACTTGCTGGCCAGTCTACCGTGCAAAACCTTGTCAAATACTTTATGGACGTCTATATAGACAAGCTTCCCGTTCTGCCTTCAACAATCTTCTCTGTCACTTTTTCAGAAACTCAGTCATGTCGTTGAGACACACGTTTCCATGCACAAAGCCAGGTTGAATCTCTGTACTCAGTTCTGGCCTTTCGAAAGTCATTTAAATCCTGTCATTAAGAATACCCTCCAAAAACATTGCCCACCACTGACGTCAGATTCACTGGTCTATAGTTCCCTGGCTTTTTCTTACAAACGTTCATTAAATAATGATACCACATTAGCCAACCTCCAGTCTTCTGGTCCTCATCTTTGGCTATAGATGATACAAATATCTTAGAAATGGGCCCAACATTCACTACCTAGGTTCCCACTTGCTCACTGCACTAATTTTTCGACTCTCACTTGTGCTTGTATTGTGCTGGTCAATGGAGATATGTTTGGCCAGGGACATCCTCAGTGCAGACCGAGAGGCTGCTTCTGGCCTTAGCTGATTGCGCAAAGGGCATTGCAATTTTCAAAACAGCCATTGGAATGCTTTGTTCAGTGTTACTACGACACTCACAAGATGAAGAAAAGGAAAATGCATTTTGGAGTGAGATATTCTGGGTAGAGGAAACATACTGGGGCATAATTACTTATTGTGAAAAGGAGGTAATTGTCCTCTTACGGTGTGTATTGCCCCCAACTAATTTACACTCCGTGCTGGCCAGGAAATGTCCGTAAACGTCAAATTCTACCACCTAACCCAGGATATTTAATGGTCAACATTGTAAATAAGCCATCACGATCAAAAGAGAAGGGAACAGCGAATAATAAAACCCAAGCATGTTCTTAATAAATCTGTAACTCAGGAATCTTAGACTGTAGCAGAGATCAAGAAGAAAATGCCGTCATGCATTTATTTGTCATTGTTCATACATCCCTCCTGAATATAGATACTGGAATCTCTGATTGTGCAATTTTTCTTCATTTCCATTGACAGAGAAACCTCAAATCGCAGTCTCTGGGCAATTCATTGCTGGACAACCAGCGCATCTGAACTGTTCAGTCACTCACAGGTGTTCAACTTGTGATTTTGACCTGAAATGGATACAAGATCCAGAGATAACTCCAATTCAGTCAAAGTCTGAAATTTTAAACAAATTCAAGAACTCCTCTTCTGTTTTATCAACTTTCTCCTTCACTCCATCCACTGATCATCACGGACGGATCCTGTTCTGTAAACTTACAGAGCCTGGTGGAGTGGTGGTCGCTCAAGAAACTCTTAGACTGGATGTGAAATGTAGGTAACTACTTTTCTGTTTTACTTAGCCATCTGATCAGGAAACAGTTTCAGATTCTGTCTTTTTGGTTCAGCTTGCCTGGAAAAGTGAACATTTCCAAACTGCTATTTGACTCCTTCCAATCTGCTGTTCTGATAGTGAATGAAAGGTAATGTTAGTCAAATGACTACAACAAGTCGATCAAGCATGATGATTTGAGCAACAAAAGGCCGATCTCTTTGAAATCTATTAATTACTGCTCAGCAAATTCTTACCAATGAAATTATGTACATTCCCATTCGGCAATGAAATTACATCGGTGAATTCACACTTTTCCCCCCATATATAATCTCACGCATCATTTACACTTGATGTCAGAACATTACCTAAACATAAATTTGCGTGTCCACCTTTGACAAAAATGCAACATCGCTTAATCAGCATTAACCAGATTTGGAAATGGAAGGGGGATATTACTGTCTACCACACAGAGAAAGGTAAAACAATGAGATGTAGTCTAGTGCAGCCTTCAGAGAGGAGATAAACTGGCACGTGGGAAGATAGGGAGTGGTGAGAACAGGGATCCCAGGCGCTTTGTTTTTGGAATGAGTGAAATACAACGTATTTGTCTCTGCCAACCCATCTTGGAATTTAAGTAATAGTGTACAGTGTACATGATATGCAATTTAAAAATATCTGATGCATCCTTATGCAGTTAACAGTGTTACCTCAGATTTTTTTCTCAGGTGGACTGTCCAACTTTGGCTCGATAAATGATTGTTGGCCTGGACTTTAAGGCTCTTGAAACTATTTTGTGAAATAATTCACCACAACAGTTCTGTGTCCTCTTAGAGAGGACAGTGAGCTGGAAGCTGCAGTGATATATGCATCTCCTGTTTCACATAGGTCTTAATTGATTGAAAATTATCACGCATTTGCCTCAACAGATAAATGTGATGATGATACTATGGCTTCAAGAGGCGTATTTTGCCGTGTGTGTTTTTATGAATGAAGATTGTAGAAGTACTATACATTCTGACCAAAGCCAATAAAGGAAAGACATTGTGGGGCCTTGGGGTCTTTTTTTTTAAAGTTGGAACAATACAAACAGTATTGGCCCAGGCTCCCTCAGGACCAGGACTTGTAGTTTTAATTTTCAGTAGCAGTTGTTGGGATCTTGAATGTAGATGTGGAAACTCTTATTCTCTCTCTGTTACAGTGAAAAGGTGGGGTTTTCTTCCCATAGTTGGAATTGTATGTGAAAAAATCCATTTTGCTGAAGTTGCCTTTGGCAAGGGTGATGTTTATGGAATTTTACGATATTGAAATAGTTAATTAGTTGTAGTGAACATATACACCATTTTGTTAAGCACTTCTACAGAGTTACAATTAATCTGACTCTTTTCCACTTTTTATATTGTTTATATTTTAACTGTAGTGTAAAAATAACGTGTGGTTTACTTAAAGTCGACTAATTTGAACGATCAAATTTCATCTGAAATGCAAAGCCTTTTATTTACCTGTAAAATAATAAATGTTAGGGCTAGATTATTGTCTTAATATATTTTCTGCTGGCTTGATCTGGTCCACAACAATGTTGAAATTGCAATGCAAATACTCCTGCCACATGTGTAGACAAATTCCTGACTTCACACGTGCAGGATTAAAAGAATAATAAATGGAATTCTCTTTTTTGCATTGTTTTAGATAAACCCAGACTTGTATCAGGTCTGAACTGCATTAGGGAGAAAAGTGGGTTGTCTTGTATCTGTAGAGTCAGAGCCAATCCCCCATCAAGCATCAGATGGAATGTCAGTGGCAGAAACCTCACAAAAAACACTTCAGATTTTATGGTCCATTCCTGGATGATGAACAATGGGTTACGTCAGAGCTCGCTGACAGTGACTCACCCAACAGGATCGGAAACACTGATATCATGCATCACAGAGAACAAGCTGGGCATTAGCATCAGCAGCTACGAACTCAGTTCAACAGGTACTCTCAAAATGTTTTACATTTGAATTACTGCAGACATTTAATCTCATCATTAACGCATCTGTGTTCATAGTGGCAAAGCCAGTGATTATGATGATTTTTTTCCACAAGGTTTGTTTCTTCATATTGATTTCTTCGTGCAAAACATCAGGTTTGCTTAAAACAAAACATCTGTTCAAAAAGAAATCGAAATAACTGGGTATTTCCAAAAATTGCTGTGAAAACCCAGCAGGTATCTCGGCAACTGTGGAGAGAAAGCAGACTAAGATTTCTTATCCAGCGAGCCTCTTCAGAACATTTGTTCAGACGTCAGTCTTTCACAAATCAGGTCAAATTGCCAAAAGATCTTGAATACCAATTTTAGAATGGTTACCAACTATTAAACTGTCTGATAGAAAGTGCTAATTAGCTGCTAAATGGAGGTTGCTAGATAGTGGTGTTGTCTTATAAAATGCACCAGTTAGTGTTGGCTCACAGTTAATTGCCAGGATTGGTTGAAAATATAAAATGCATTTTGATTGGTCAAGGCATTTAACTGAAATAAAAACATACCACTTTGTTATCTTTTTGGTTCAGTTTTTGGTTTATAAATCGACATGTTCATGACTTAAAATCAAATAAGGTTTCTCGTTTTACTCGCCGTTTGAAACTGAAAGCAATAATGTCAGATGGATCATTTCAAGACGTAGAGACATGGAGAGTCCTTACAGCATGGAATTAGGCTCTTTGGGCCAAAGTGGTCCATGCTAACCATCATATCCATCCACATTAATCCCATTTCCTTGCACTTGGCCTATGTCCTTCTAAGCCTTTCCTGTCCATGTGTTTGTCCAGATGCCTTTGAAATGTTGTTAATGTACCTGCCCCAAACACTTTTGCTGGCAACTCATTCTGTATGCATGTCATTCTCTGTGTCAAAACATGTTGACTCTCAGGTTCCCTTTGATTCTTTCCCCTCCAACTTTATACTGATGCCCTCCAGTCCTGGATTCCCCAACACTGGGAAAAGCACTGAGTGCAGTCATCCTAACCAAGTCTTATCTTACACACTTCAGCAAGATACCAACACCCACCCACCCCCCAACACACACACACACCCTCCCCCTGTGCTCTAAAGAAAGTTTTAGCTTGTCCAACCTCTCCCTATAACTTAGATCCTTGTATCCTGGAATCATCCTTGTAAATTTCCAGTTTAATATCATCCTGCTTAGAGCAAGGTGACTAAAACTGAACACAGTACTCCAAGTACGGACTCACCAATGTCCTGCATGACTACAGCGTAACTTCCCAACTTCTATACTCAATGTCATGATTAATGAAGGCCATTGTGCCTAAAGGCTTCTTCAGTACCCTGTCTACCTGTGATTCTACTTTCAGAGAACAATGCACCTGACTTCCAAGAATCTTCTCTTCGACTACACTCCTTAAGATCCTACCATTCACCGTGACACTCCTGCCTTGATTTGACTTAACAAAATGCAAGGCCTCACACTTATATATATTAAACTCCAGTTGCCATTTCTCAGCCCACTTCCCAGGCTGATCAAAGTCTAGCTGCAATTTTTGATAACTGCGTAACTGCCCACGATTCCTCCTATTTTAGTGTCATCTGCAAGCCTTGCACATTCTCATCCAAATCATTGATATAGATATTAAACATCAATGGGTCCAGCACCTTTGTTTACATAGTGGTTGGGTTGAGTGCATGAACAGCATTTAAAAGGCAATTAGACAACTACATGGATGGGAAATGTTAAGAAGGATATGGGCCAACTGCAGGGAAATAGGATTAGCGTGGATGGATGGTATGGATGCATGAGCGAGATGGGCCAAAGGGCCTGTCTCTGTGCTGTAGGAGTCTATGACTCTATGACTACAACTTTTATAGATTTTGATAGTTAAGCGTGTAAGTGAGTATTGAGAAATAAGGGAAAGAGGTGTTCTTTTGGTTTTGCTTTAGCCTAAACATTTCCAGCCACAAGATTTGAATGTTTGTCTGCTATGATGATATAGCTGCTTATTTGCTGAGAGTCTTTTAAGTGACCAGGCTTCTTCCATCCCTAAATTTCGACATAGTCCACGATTTTTTAGTAAGGTTGATATGTAATATAACAACACACTGAATATATAAAGCAATTGTGTTGTTTTTAAGAACATAATAAGGACGGTAGGAATGGTAATGGATCACAGCTGCAGCACGTGGGAGTTCCTAAATGTCAGTTTGTCCAGAGCAAACCCGTCTTAAATTTACATATGGATTTCAAAAACCTTCCACTCATATTATATGAACTGAAAACACTGTGATACATCAGGAGGATGGAAACATTGTTTGATTTGAATTAATTTGATTTGCTTTATTGTAGTCACATATACTTAAGTACAGTGAAATGTTCTGTTTTGCAACTGGTACAGGCAGGCCATAGCCAACAAGGATATTCAGATCACAGGATGCTTAGACACAACGCGCCATGCAAGGTTACCCCTGCACAAGGGTGTGCAAAGCCACATCAAAATTATTTGAATTTACAATAGTCAATTCAGCAGTCTAATAGTAGCAGTGAAGAAGTTGACCCTAAACCTGTTGGTGTGTGTATCCAAGATTCATCTGGATTTACAGTAGCAGGAGGTATGCACATCTCTTAAATTTTGGGGCATCTGATTTGGTCATGAGAGTTAAAAGCCATTGAAATGTACAGCATAGAAACAGACCATTTTGGTTCAGCTCGTCCATGCTGAACAGATATCCTAACCTAATGTATTTCCCGATGCCAGTAGTTGGCCCATATCCCTTTAAGTGCTTCCTACTCACATACCCATCCAGATGCCTTTAAATATTTTAATAGTACCAGCCTCCACCACTTCCTCTGGCAGCTCATTCCATACATGCACCACCCTCTGAATGAATAAAAGTTACCCCTTAGGTCACTTTAAAATTTTTCCCCTCTCACCCTAAACCTGGTTCTGGACTCTCCCACCCCAGGCAAAAGACCTTGTCTATTTACCTTATCCATGCCCCTCATGATTTTATAAACCGCTATAAGATTACCCCTCAGCCTCTCACGCGCCAGGGAAAACAGTCGCAAACTATTCAGCCTCTCCCTGTAGCACAAATCCTCCAACCTTGGAAACACACTTGTAAATCTCTTCTAAAACCTTTCACGTTTCAACAGCATCCTTTCGATAGGAGGGAGACCAGAAATGATGGAACTAATATCCTGTACAGCCAGAACACGACCGGGCAACTCCTAAAGTCAAAGCCATATCTAATAAAGCAAAGCATAAAAAACGCCTTCTTCACTATTTTATCTACCTGTGAGTCCACTCTCAAGGAACTATGAAACTGCACTCCAAGGTTTCTTTGTTCAGCAACACTGATTATTCAGGAACAAGAGACTTTGACTGTGACTATGACTACAAGTGAGGCAGGTAAGAGGAGCCAAAGGACAGGAACACAGGATTCTCACCATTTGCAATTGACCACACATGAGAGCATTTCAAGTTGCCTCAATAAGAGTGGGATCGTTCAGATAAATGACAAAAGGACTGCAATAAAGAGCATTATTCAAGCAAAATGTGTGGTGGGGTGGGGAAAACGATTCTCAGTAAATAGGAATGCAGTGGTTTTGGGGGTAATATAGAATTTTGAGGTTGTTTGACATCAGCAAGTTAAACTGAAACCTTCAAGATGGAGTTAGATAATTATTTAAGTAGAAACAACACACAAGGGTATGGGGAAGAGGCAAGAGTATTGCACCATGTCACATTGCTAATTTGGAGATGTGCTACAGAAATGATGGGCCAAATGGCCTTATTCTGCTCCATGATTCTTCTATTGTTCATGGCTCTATAACTTCCTTCGCCCACAGCAATGAACATCAGTCCAGACGGCTGCTTTCTACGATGGTTTGGGATATTAGCTTATGACTCACCAGAAGCTTTCCTAGGATGGAGGAGAATCTATGCTTGATTGCCGGTTTAGGTACCAGTAAGAGGGGCAGTGCAAAGAAAAATGTTCTGCAAAGCTATTGTGAGGAGCTCGACAGCATATTAACTGGCAGGACCTCAAAAGTCACAGTTTCTGCATTATTGCATCAGCTTCACACAAATTTCCACAGGTCGAAGAAGAGAATGATACCCGTGACAGAAAGACTGACATGAGACAAGCGTGTGCCGGTTTTAAGGGTACCGTCACCAGAAATAAAGAAACTGGAATCTGTACCAATGGGACAGACTCCATCTGAACTGATTGGGTCGAGTGTTCTTACTGTGTGCTAGTTAGGAAAGTATAGAGGATTTAAAACAGAATAGGGAGAGAAAATATCAACTTTGGAATGATGTGTTAAATCAAAGAGCGAGTTAAGGCAAAATACAAAGAAATGATAAAAAGAAGTGCCAGGAAGAGTATAAATTTAAGATTAAAACAACAGATAAGATTAGAAGTTATTAAGACAAAAAAAGGATGAAGCTGTAGACTGTGCATCCGACTGAAGATCACATCTGAAATAAAGCAGATGATCTGAGAGCGCGAGGATAAATGAATCAGTATGATCTAGTAGCTTTCGCAGAGACATAGCTCCATGATGACATTATTTGGAACATGAACCGTGAAAAATTCAGGACATTCAGGAATGACAGGAATCTAGAAGAAAGTCTATTGGGTGTCTTTGTTAACCAATTATGACATTTTCCCAAGAAGAAAGCATGACCTAAGTTCATAAAATCAAGATGTGGAAACAGATTTTGGTATCTGTATGTAGTGATAAAATGCAAAAAGTATGTATGGTATTCGTGTGCAGCCCCCTTAACTGTGGGTGCATGGTACGCTCGGACATGATTAAAGAAATCTGAGAGCTAGTCAGAAAGATAATCACGGAGGATTTCATGTATCGACTACTAATGATAGATGGACAAAGAGATGTTCTTAAAATATTTTGAGATTTTCTTTTGGAGCAGCATATTCAAGAACCAATGGGATTGCAAGTTATAGTAGGCCTAACATCATATAATTCTTCACTTTGGCTTGACAACAGCACACTATTGATGGTGATCACCACTGCCATTATGTCTTGGTGTTTAAATTGTTAGCAGTGATAATTTCTTGAATTTCTCCAGTTAGTTAAGTAGAATACACTCCACAATGGAAGAATACATGTGGATGATTGCAACAATGATAGCGAGAATCTGTTCCTTTTTTGTTAGATGATGCCTACGTAGTATAAGGTCCAAAATGCACCAATACCAAGAAAGAGGCTTCTTGTACATGCATCGTGAGAGCAAAACCTCCAGTAACCATCACATGGAATACAAATGGGCAAAACATCACCCGGAACACTTTAGATTTTAGAGTCTATTCCTGGACAAAGAATAATGTTCTATTTTAGAGCTTTCTAACACTGACTCACCTAAATGGATCTGAAGAGCTGACTATGTGTAAGGTAGAGAGTGAGAATGGCGTTAGTGTCAGAAAATACCAACTCAATTCAACAGGTGCATCCAAACCTTATATTTAATTTATCTGTGGAATGTGGGTGCCGCTGGTCGGGCTATTATTTTTTGATCATCCCTAATTACACTTGAGATAGTGGTGGTGAGTTGCCTTCTTTAACACTTGCAGCCTATGTGCTGTGAGTAGTCAGAATGCCATTCAGGAGGGATTTTGACATATTTTACTCAGCAAAACTGAAGTAATGGCAATATATTGCCAAGTCCGGATCGTGAGGATGTTGTAGGGAGACTTGCAGGCAACGTTGTTCCCATGAAACTGCTCTGTTGGTCTTCTAGTTGGTAATGGTCATGGGTTTGGATGGTGCTAATGCAGCTTTGAGGATTATTGCAGTGCATGTCAAAGATGGTGCACATTGCTGCTACTAAGTGTTGGTGGTAGAGGGAAACGTTCTTTTTGGATGTGGTGCCAATTAAGCAGGCTTCTTCATCCTGAATCGTGTCAAGCCTCATTAGTGCTGTTGGAACTGCCCTTGTCCAGACAAGTAGGAATATTCCATTACACTCCTGACTTGAGCCTTGTACATGGCGGATTGGATTTATTAAGTCAGTAGATGATTTACCCGCTGCAGTGTTCCCAACTCTTGACTGCCCTTGCAGTCTCTGTATTTTTCTGGTAAGCCTCGTATAATATCTGGTCAATGGTAACCCCGGAATGTTGAATATTGATAATTTAATCATGGTAATGCCATTGATTGCTAAAAGGCAATGGTTAGATTATCTCTTATCAGAATTGCCCGGCCTTCGTGTCAGTCAATTCCTTCTTGCCACGTATCAGTTCACGGCGAAATTTTCAAATCTTTCTGCCTTTTGGCATTGAAACTTATGCTTCTGAAATTTGTGACAATGCAGTCACTCGAACAGAGTTAATTTGTCCTTAGGGTTTTTTTCAAGAGAGGTCGTAAAAGCAGAGGTGCCAATATGTCTGGATACTTTAACAATCGCTGGCGAGACGGCCAATTCTCCCCGTTCGAACTTTTTAACTTGTTTGGTTTAGTTGTAGCAGAGAAGCTGCTGGTAGCTGCAGCAGAAGCTGCTACAGTGCAAAAAGGTTCCATGCTTCAGCAGATGATTTGTGACTGGCTTCTCTCTCTTAAATCTCTCCTGCCTTTGGGTAACATTGTTTAAATTTAACTTTTGCCTATGAGTATGTTTATAGGAAGGTATGGGAATTGGAACAACCCCTTAGTTAAGTTATCAAATTGAGTCAGTTAAGTTTTCCAATAGTTATTTTAAATTTTGTATTCTTGTGTTCATGTTTTAACTACAGCGTTTAAATAAGTTATATTTTGCTTAAAGCTGAGGGTTTCGCTGCATCAGACCTGGGATATCTGCATCACATGTGCATTTAAAATAAGAAATGTTAGAGTCTAGGCTACCTTCTTATAATATTTTGAGGATATCTGGCCTGTTCCATAACACATGCCCTGAAATTTAATTGCTGCAGATAGTTACTCCATTACTCAGACAACTAACTCTATCATTGCAAATATTCTTTCTGCTGAGACTGATATCATTTTCCAAAGGTGCACTTTACTCATAAAATGTGTACATAACAATTTTTTTTTCCCTTGAAAATGAAACAAAATGCCACAAAGGTCACCGTGCTGCATGGCCAATGTAAGTACAACATTATATTTATGCTATTCATTCAATGTCAAACTTGCATTTCACGTGGTTCTCACCAATTTGCAGTCACTTACTATATGACACCCGTATACAGTGTCTAGGCATCTGCTCTCCACTTGACTCAAGCATGCCAGGATTCACTTTTTCATTTCAGTGAAGTAAGAGCTCAACTGAAAAAGGGAGCAACTCAAAACTGTGATTGCCCAAATACAATTCTGCTTTGAAGTTAGAATGCCAATGATGCCAATGATGCAACGTTCAAATGCTGAACAGGCATCACAGTCTGAATACCAGTAGAGTTTCTAAGGGAGAAATGGTTCTTCCTTCCGTTGTCTGATTCTTCCGTTGGCTGAGAAACTGATTTAAACATAATGTTCTGTGCCAGGTTAGCTGGCAACGTAAACTTATGCTTCTGATGCTGGCCTGAAATTCGACTGATCTACAAGGATCTGAAATTATCCGGGACATTTCACTTGAACAAACTTGATAAGTAAATTGCTATCAATGAATAAGTTGGCACAGTTTCAGTGGTTGGCACTGTTGCCTCTCAGTGCCAAAGACCTGAGTTTGATTCCAATCTTGGGTTGCTGTGCGAAGTATGCACATTTTCCTCATGTCTGTGTGAGTTTCCTTTGGCTGCTTGAGATTCTTGCTGAAGATGTGTATACTAAGTGGATTTGCCATGCTTAATTGCTCTGTCGTGTTCAGACACGTGCAGGCTAAGTGGGTTAACTATGGGAGAGAGTGAGGGGATGGGACTATGTGGAATGGCTTTTGGAGAGTTGGTGCAGACTTGATGTGCCAAATGGCCTCTTTCTGCACTGTCAGTATTCCATAATTTAATTCCACCATCTTCTGTAGTTTGTCAGTAAAAAGAGCTCTTCATTGTAAATGTTACAACTGTACGATTAAAAGGCTTATCATTTGAAACTGTTCTTCCCATTAATAGGAACACCTATAATAGTATCTGGTCCGACCTGCACTGATGTCAAGATTGGCCTCACTTGTACCTGTAGAGTCAGAGCCAATCCCCCAGTAAACATCACATGGACCATCAGTGGGAGAGAGATCACCAGAAACTCTTCAGATATTACAATCCATTCCTGGACAGTTAATCATGGCCTATTTCAGAGCTCCCTGACACTGATTCACCTAACTGGATTCGGAAACCTAGTCTCATGCATGGCAGAGAATGAGCAGGGTGTAAGTGTCAGCTGGTACCATCTCCATTCAACAGGTACATCTCTGAACGTTCTTACATGTAATTCTTAGAGACAGCTTACTCCTTCATGAAGTAAACTATAATATTAATTCCGTAGTCTCTTTTCCACTAAGCACAGCAAACTAAAATTATGCATAATGCTTTATTGAATCCACGATCAAATTCAGTGATTCTATTTTCTAATCAATCTGTTGAGAGATGTTATTCACACCTCTGGGGCAGATATGCCTATGTCCAGCCCCGACTGACCACTATGATAGTGAATGCCAAACAAAGAAACGTAGAGGAATAGACAATTTCACCGCTCCAGTCTATTCAAACAAGCAATATGATAACTGCTGACCATCCAACTCAGTCCCTTGTTCTCGCTTTCTCCTGATACTCTCTGATCCCTTTTACCAGAAGAACTATGTCTGTCTCCTTCAGGAAAAAAAAATCATTCAATGTTTTGGCCTCATCTTCTTTCTGAAGATACAAAAGATATATAACATACCCAGTTTAATGTTTTCTCTGAACATGTGGCTGTGTTACTTGTAACGTTTACTAGTTGTCGTCAAAATGAATTTATATGAAGTGGGAGAACACTAAAATTGAAATGACCAGGATAATAATATTAGCTTGGTTCTCTTTGATGTCAGAATCTCCTCTCAATGTTACAGAACATGTTACTGGCTGTCATTCAGTTGGTTTAATGAATGCAAGCAGGAGTAGGCCAATTGGCCCATCGACCCTCCCGCACCATTTAATAAGACCACATTCATTCTGGTTCTGGACTGAATTGCACAATTGTGCCTGTCTATTCCCTCAACTGTGTCTCTTTTATTGAGCAAAAGCATACCAAATCTTTTAATTTATTCGTTGGCCCACGCCAACTGCCCGCTGGGAAGGGTGTTCCAAAGAATGCCTATCCGCTGAGAGAGAGGTTACTCAGTCCCCTCGGACATTCTACCAATATCAGTCGATCCCTTAAGCCCTAAGAGCAATATCCAACCCCTTCTTGAAAGCATGCAAAGTTTTGCCCTCAATCATTTCTCTTGCAGAAATTTCACAGACTCACCACTCTCTGGGTGAGGAAATGTCTCCTCATTTCAGGCCTAAGTAGACTACGTTGTACTCTTAAGTGATGAACCCCCACCCTCACCAGGTTCTGGACTCTCCTGCATTTGCCTTGTCTTGCCCTGTTACAATTTTAAATATTTTTATGAGATCCGCTCCCCTTCCATCATCAGGTGCTTCTCAAGTCCAGTGACTGTACTCCCAGAGAGTCCAGTCTCCCTTCATAATCAGCAGCTGTTACACCCATGCCTAACTGAATCTAACTGCTTAAACTGAAGGGAGCGACCCCTACTGGTCTACTTGGGAAGCAAAGTCCCAACCAGTCCCCTTACACTGATACAGTCATTCGATTGGTGGAACTGGCCCTTCACCAGCAACAATGGCTCCTTCCAATCCTCCCACCTCATCCAGAACAGAGGGGTAGCCATGAGAATCCACATGGGCCCTCAGCTATGCCTACCTCTTCGTAGGATATGTGGAACAGTCCATCATCTGCAGTTACACTGGCAAGATCCCCCATCTTTTCATCTGCTGCATTGATGATTATATCCACGTCACCTCATGCTCCCACAAGTACGTTGAACAGTTCATCAAATTAACACCTTCTACCTGACTGCTAGTTCACACAGGCCATCTCCGATACCTGCCTCTCCTTTCCGTACCTCTTCATCTCAGTCTCCGTTGACCAACTCACCACGGACATTTATTTCAATTGGACCAATGCCCACAGCTACCTGGACTACACCTCTTCCCATGCCGCCTTCAATAAAAAACACAAACCCTTACTCCCAATTCCTCCTCCTCTGTCATTAAGCCTCCCAGGAGGAGCAATGCCACTGCAGGACATCCAATATGTTCTCCTACTTCAAGTACCACAGTTTCCTCTCCCACGAGCTCAACTCCTCCATTTCCCACACCTCCACACTTTAACCCCACCCCTCCAAGTGCAATAAGTTAGAAAACCCTGGGTGCTCATCTTCCACCCAAAAATCTCTGGATAATGCGTGTTATCCTCTGCCATTTCCACCATCTTCATTCAGACTGTACCACCAAAGACATCTTTCCCTTCCCACCAATATCTATACTCTGCAGAGACAATTCCTTCATGACTCCCTCAATAGGTCCACGGCTCTGTCCACCAACCATCCTCCACACCTGCCACCTTCCCTTGCTACCACAAGAGGTGTAAAACCTGCGCCCACATCTCCCCCCATACCTCTGCCCAAAGACCTGAAGATCTTTTCAACTCAGTGGAGATTTTCCTGCACACCCATCTCATCCATTCCATCTCTTGCATTCGATCTAGTCTCGTCTACATAGGAGAGACAGAATGTCAACTCGTGGAGTTGGTCAGCTAACATCAGGGATGCACACAGCAAACAACCCCGTTGACCTGTCCCTGTACATGCAAGTTTTGGGCCTCATCCATCACCAAATCAAAGCCATATGCCAAATAGAGGAAGAACGCCTCATCTTCCACATGGCATCAACATTGATTTCTCCAGTGTGCGAATCTCCCTTCTCCCCATCTTATTACAGATCCAATCCTCCTCTTGGAACACCGTCCTCTTGACCTGCCCTAACTGCCCATCATCCTTCCTACCTATCCAGTCCACCCGCCACTCCAACGTATCACAATTACTTCCCACCTGCATTTACCTATCACCTTCCCACCTACCTTCCCCCCAGGCAACACCCTTATTTGTCTCTCTGCAACCTTCTCCTTCATATTCCTAATGAAGGGACCGAAATATCGACTCTCTTGCTCCTTGAATGTTACCTGACCTGCTGTACTTTTACAGCTTGACACTTTTCGGCTCTGACTTTCCAGCATCCGCAGTCCTCGCTTTCTCCAATTTCAGAAGTGAAGTGAGGTAGACATGTGACTGTGGATCTGAAGTGACATATTGGCAAGATGGAGTTGCGACTGTCGGGTCCATTTCCGTGAATTCAATGTTTCTGTTCTCCTTCAATGTATGTGGGTTGTCAAGCTCAGCATTACTGAGACTATATATCAATCCAAAATGTAAGGTTTAGATATGCATTCTACCAGGATTCCAATGGGAAATCATTGAAATTGGGAAAGTAATACATTGCATATCTCCAAAGTATTGTCTACAATCTCAGGATTTCTTGTCCATCTTCAGAGTGACTTTAACTATACATTTTTATGTCAATATATAGGAAGGCATACTTTCATTCAGGTAATTGTTATGCCATTACTAAGTTGTAATTTTACAGTACTGTTTTTTTCTGAATATACCTAGGAAGGCTTCGCTGGATAGTTGTCATCATTGTAGGAACAGCTTTGGCCATTATCACTTTGATTCTGATTGCAGTGAAAGTGCTGAGGTATGTGCTATTGTCAGGTATGTATAAACTCAGGTATCATCGTCTGCCCTTCGGGTTGATTGCATCAGATGACCGCATATGTGGAAGTCTCAGTTAAGAAGCTTTATTCTGAGAGTCTCATATGGCAACTGAGTTGAGAATTACAATGGAGGAAATTAAATAGGGGAGTGGCTATTTCTCAATATTTCTCATCAACCTATTGTTATACTTCTCAGCAGAGAGGACTTGAGCCCCCAGCTTTCTGCTCCAAAGATCAATTATAGGAGCCCCATAAAGAATTAAATTTCTGGGTGTACAGGTTGCAAGATTAATCAATCTGTTCAGGTACATTGTCCTAAACTCTAGGCACAGGCGGGACTTCAATGTAGAATCCACTAGCCCAGAGGGGGTGACTCAGCCAGATAGGGTGGCACGGCGGCTCAGTAGTTAGCACTGCTGTCTCACAACACCCAGAATCCAGTTTCGATTGCAACCTTGGGTGATTGTGTGGAGTTTGACGTTCACCTCAGGTCTGCGTGGGTTTCTACCAGGTGCTCATGTTTCCACCCACCACCCAAAGTTGTTAGATGCATTGGCCGTAGTACATTGCCTATCCTGTCCAAGAATGTACAGTTTGGGGACATTGGGCACGTGAAATGTAGTGTAGGGGATAGGGGTGGGTCTGAAGGTCTTTGGAGTATCTGTGTGGACTTTGTTGGTCGAATGGCCAGTTTCTACACAGTGTGGATCCTATGATATAACTTGACCACAACAATTTATGTTCCTAACTGCTCACAAGAGTGGATTGATAAAAGATTACGCCCGCTTGTGGGCATAGCACAGGTCAATTGCTGATCCATTACTTCTCTGAGCCACAGAAAAAATTAGAATAATTATGTTTAAGATTTTGTTTTCCTGGCTTAACAAAGCTGATGGTGCACACAGAATGCCAAACCTCTGAAGGACTCACTTCTATTGATTATTGTGCACATTATATTACTTTTTTAAAAGCATCTTTCTGAAAATCTTTAACAATTTTTGTCATTTTTCAGGAAGAAGAAAAGAGACACAGTTGTTATTGCTTCTGCAGCCAATTTGACACACCATCCATTGAACACAGAGGTAAGTGAGAATGTAGATCTTAAACCAAGTCAGTAAAAGCTGTCACATCATTTTGGATTCAGTTCTGAAGAACTCAGTGGAAAACCCAACGAGCGTTGCCCATTCGATGGCAATTATACATCAGCGATTGTCCACATCAGACCACAGCTTGGGGGTCACTCACTGAGCCATTGCTCTGGGAAATGAGTCACAGACGTCTTCTATGTCACCAACTTAAAAAATGGCCCAAGAATCGGTGTATCCTTCACATGCCCATAATAACAAGATTTATTTAACTAATTAGCCTCTGCCAACGTGTGTTACAATAGTTCCAGTTCAACCTCACAAAACGTGTAAATGCTGCTCTATTGCTTTGACTCCAGTCTGCGACACACTGCAGCACTTCAAAGCATTTACAAACAGGTTAGACTTCCGATGTGGATTTCATATCTAACATTTTGCCCAACTCAGTTTGGTTTGATCATCGAGCCCCACTATTTGTGGGCGGCACGGTGGCACAGTGGTTAGCACTGCTGCCTCACAGCGCCAGAGACCCGGGTTCAATTCCCGCCTCAGGCGACTGACTGTGTGGAGTTTGCACGTTCTCCCCGTGTCTGTGTGGGTTTCCTCCGGGTGCTCCGGTTTCCTCCCACAGTCCAAAGATGTGCAGGTCAGGTGAATTGGCCATGCTAAATTGCCCGTAGTGTTAGGTAAGGGGTAAATGTAGGGGTATGGGTGGGTTGCGCTTCGGCGGGTCGGTGTGGACTTGTTGGGCCGAAGGGCCTGTTTCCACACTGTAAGTAATCTAATCTATTTGAGAAGCCATGACACGTGTGTCTAATGTACAAATCCCAAATGAAAATTTATCTGACTGACCACAGCTCAGAACCCCAACAATATTCACTCTTCATCATGAAGAGGGCGTACGATTCTATTTGTTATAAATATTTATCCCATTTTAATATAGCCAGAAAGACGACCAAGAGAGGGAGTGGTTCAGACAGAGGCATGGACAGTGCAAAGGACACGGTGGATCAATGTTTAGCTTTACAGCCTCACAACACACTTTTGATTGGGCGACTCCCTGTGCGGAGTTTGCACATTCTCCCTGCGCCTACATGAGCTCCCTCCGGGTGTCCCAGTTTCCTCCTACAGTCCAAAGATGTATAAGTTAGGTAGGTTAGCCATGGAAAATGCAAAGTTACAGGAATAGCGTGGCGGACTCAGTAGGTGTGGACTTGTTGGGCTGAATGGCCTCTTTCCACACCGTAGGGGTTCTGTTCCATTCAATGACTGACATATGGACAGAAGGAGAGAGAATGGGATGGGCAACACCAGTATAAGTGAAGAAGTGAGAAGAAGAACCCAGGAGGAGATAACGAGAGAGGCTACACCACCTCGCGGTTTTCTATAGAAAAACCTCATTTCATATATTTTCTACATGATGTTCCCACTTTGTGGCTCACACTCTGCCCTACAGGCCAACTCTCCATCCTTTCTCTGTATCTCCACACACACCATATCTGTCCTGTCGATCTTTATCCCCTCACCCAGGTGGTCTCGTACTCTCCAAGTCAAAATTTCTCGCCATCTGGAGTAAGGGCATGGCACCCACACTCTCAGCCTGCCTAATTACCCCTCCAAACAGCAGCTCCAATTCCCCCCACCCACAGTTCAGACCACAACGGGAATAAATCTCGTTGTATACAAACAATTGTCTATTTTACACTCCACACGCCTAACAATCACTTTCAGTCACTTAGGGTCACAAAGATGTATAGCACGTAAACAGACCTTTCCAGCCAACTTCCCCATGCTGAACAGATATCCTAAATTACTCTGGTCCGACATGCCAGAATTTGTCCCAAATCACATTAAACCTTCCTAAAAATGCACACATCCAAATGTCTTTTAAATGTTTTAATTGTGCCAGCCTCCATCAATTCCTCTGGTAACCCTTGCCATATACGCACCACACTCTGCATGAAAAAGTTTACCCTTGGGTCTCTTTAAAATCTTTCCCCCTTACCATAAACGAATGCTCCTAGCTTTGGATTTCTGTCACCTGGGGAAAATGCATTGAATATTCACCCTATCCGTGGCGCTCAGACTGTGACAGTCCAGGGAAAATAACCACACCTATTCAGATTCATATATAACTCCAAGAAGGCGAAAGTGAGTACTGCAGATGCTGCAGTTTCGAGTCGTGAGTGTGGTGCTGGAAAAGCAGAGCAGGTCAGGCAGAATCCGAGGAGCAGGAGAGTCGACCTGATGAAGGGTTTTTGCCCAAAAACTCTTGCTCCTCGGATGTTGCCAGACCTGCTCTGCTTTTCCAGCACCACACTCTTGAATATAACTTAATCTGTCCAACACCGACTACACACTTGTAATTCATTTTTTGCATTGTTCCAAGTTTGACAACATCTTTCCAAGAGCAATGAGACCAGAATTACAAATAGTATTCCAAAAGCGATGTAGCCAATGTTGTATATAGCTGCAACATGACCTCTCAAATCATTTTCTCAATGCACTGACCTATTAGGACGCGTGCACCCAACGCCTCTTTCACTATCCTATCTGAACAACACGCTTTCAATGAAATATAAAATTGCATCCCAAGGTCTCTTTGTTTGGCAACACTCTCCAGGACGATACTATTAAATACACAAATCCTGCCATGATCTTCCTTTCCACATTTATAACCACACATTATGAAACTTTCTTGAAACTATATTTCGAATCATGGGTTATGGTGAAGATTGGATATACACACTTTGTACTGGTGATAAGTTAATGAATGGTTTTCACTGCTTTCGTGTAACTTCTTCCGATTAGGTCATACCACTGCTTCTTCCTCTAAAGTATTCTTTGAATGAAAAACCTAAATTGTTCAACAAACATAAACGGGGATTCGATTTGTTAAACAAGAAAAGGCTTCCTTGCATTTCCTCAACTCAATTTAAACAACTACAGTATGACAAGTCAAAACTTACAACAATCTTGGCAATGCATATTTGATTCTGGTAGTGCCAACTGATCCACAGTGAACCCCATTGTACAAAGGCAAATGTTTCGAGAAAAATATAAGCGTGGTGGCATGGTATTCCACTGCACGATATTATGCAAATTTACAAATGCCGCTAAAAGCAGGCAATTGCCTAGTGGCATTTTCCTTGGACTATTTATTCAAAGACTCCAGTAATGTACTGGAGACACACCTTTCAAACACATGCCAGATGCTGGGATTTAAATTCAATGAAAACAAAAATCTGGAATGTAGAGTTTAATGGACCGTGATCCATTGTTGATTGATGCAAAAAGAAAATCATCTGGTTCACTAAGTCCCTTGAGGGAAGGAAACTGCCACTCTTACCTGGTCAGTCTGAATTTGACTGCAGACCCAGAGTAATGTAGCTGACTCTTAAACTTTCCCTCTTTGCCATAAGTACTGGCCTATCCAGCGATGCCCACTTCTTTTGAATAAGTTTAAGAAAAACTTACCAGGGACAGCAATAACAGCAATAGAGATGTAATATACTTTATCAACAGTGGTAAACAAATGCTGCATTTTCCGAATGCAGCTTCTGTCCCTGGGTGATGAAGCCAAAACACATTATTACTGTGTTCAAAAACGTTTATATAGTCTTTTGAATTCCCAAGCGAATATTAATGTTGCATTATTGTTATTTCCGATTTGATTGGGAAAATAGATTAGTACTGCGATATTAAGTCTTTGCTGCATTTGAATTATTCAGCTGTTAAACTTCATAGGAAAACACGAAAGAGAATGCTTATAGCGTTAGTGACCTGATAATAGGTCAATCCCGGCGAGCGTTAGATTGCAGAAATTATAGTTATACAGCACAGAAAAGGATCCTTTAGTCAAACTTAGCTGCGTCATCCAGACACTCCAAACTGAGTTAGGCCCTTTTTGGCAGCAGTTGACCCATATCCCTCGAAACTCTCCCTATTCATATACTCTTTAATATGTTTTTTTCCATGTTGTAATTGCGTCAGCCTTCATCACCTCATCTGGCAGCTCGTTCCAGACAGGCACCAGCCTCGGCATGAAAAGGTTTTACTCAAGTCAATAAAGGAAAAGAGCCTCCTGAAATCCTCCTCCACTTTTACACTGAAGGCAAATATCTCTCGATGGGCCTTACAGAATCGTGGAATTGCTTCCTGGTTAACACGAAAAGTGCCCTTGGCTCCATTGATACTCCATAGATTTTACTGATAAACGTTCGGATATTTAATTTAGACTTCACTCAGGCAGCATTTTCTGAATAGAAAAATGTTGAGCCAGTCAAACTGAATATTTCTCAATCAATTCCACCCAATCAGGATTGGGCATGAGGTTTTTGCTATCATCAGTTTTTTATTGAATCAATTGTTTCTCATAATAAACTGGAATCGAAGTTGAACCCTTAACCTGTAAAGATTCCCTGGTACACATTGTCATCCTGGCCAAGGTCTTATGCAAACTCTAAGGGTTGGTTTACAGAATTAATTTTGTTAAAAACTGAAACAAAATGTTATTTCTGATTTGATTCGGAAAATATGTTAGTATATCTTTTAATTTCTTCAAATAAAACCTTTATTGAAATTTGTAGGTTGTTATTGCTATCGATATAATGATGAATATTTGAAGATTCATTCCACAGAATTAAGGCTCTCGCTTAATAAAAATCGTTCAATTTAGTTCATGTTACAGACTTCACTGGGAGTCTAACCTATCTTCCTTATTCAGCTGTCCGTAGTTCCCGACAGTCTCTAAATGGTGCCTAAAATATATCAGCAGTGATCGGATCAAGTGCAGAGATCACATATGTTCATTAACCCACTAGTGGCAGAAATTCTTGGGTTCTTTGCTTAATGGGAGGTTTTAGAATTATCTACAGAACCAGTAATTCAGACAGTGTAACTCTGAATATAAATGGAAAACAGGCACTGAGCGGCAAGCTGACAAAGGAACAATGTTCATTATTAATAAAACATATCAGGAAGAGAGATGAAGGAGAGTGTTACATCAGGATGAAGATTACTAACAACAAAAAATATATTAGATGTCTACTCTTAAAAAAAATTCCAAACAATCTGTCTATGCAAGGCAGGTATTTCATTCATTTCAGATCCTCTACAATTGTTTGGGTATCCATGCCTGTGATGAGGTTATTGCTAACTGGACCAATATTTATTGGATATTTGTAATGTCCCTGTCAAAAGAGAGAACAATCTGCTTTCCTGAACCCTAGATGTTCCTGGAGTGTGTAGCACCCACAGTGAGGGTAGGGAAGGGTTGTCAACACTTTGACCCAGCACCTTTGCATCAGCAACGAACTCCTTCCATGTCTGAACGATGCGTGCCATCCAGCGGAACCTGTAGTGTGTGGTATGCCCATGTATCTGCCACTCCTGTCCTTCACGATTCAGGAAGTCATGAGTTGGGAAACAATGTCCCAACACTGAGCATTGACAAACATGCATGCCACAGAGGTCTCAGCTGTTTCGAGCCTTGACTCAACCATTCTGGCAGCTAACAGCTTCAGTCTTTCATTTCAGTGAAACAACCATTCAACTGAAAAAGGAAACAGCTCAAAACTGAGATTGACAGAATCAATTACATTGTAAAGTAAATATAACCAATTATGTCATCACAGAATAACATTAACGTGCTAAAAAGGACGACCTGGCTGAATACCAGCAGAGATTCTGAGAATCGAATGTTGTTCCCTTCCATAGTTAATAACTTTTCCACTGGCATCAGAAAATGATCTAAATATCGTGTTCTGCATCGAGTAAGCAAGGAACATAATCTAGTGCTGGGATGACTGGGAGGTACCTGTGTTGGACTGAGGTGGACAAAGTTAAATATCACACAACACTAGGTTATAGTCCAACAAGTTTATTTTGACCTGTTTGACTGTTGGAATATTGTGTGCTTTTAACTTTGTCAAATTCAAATGATCAACAAGGATCTAAAATTATGTTGGATACTTAACTCCAGTAACCTCAATAAACAAGTTGTCAGTAAATAGAGTTTCAGGGTGGTTCAGTGGTTGGCACTGCTGCCCCACAGCACCAACACTTGGGTTTGTTTCCAGCTTTGGGTGACTACGTGCAGTTTTCAAATTCTCCCCATATCTACATGGGTTTCGGCTTGGTGCTCCAATTTTCTCCTGGAGATGTGGTGATTAGGGGGATTGACCATGCTAAGTTGTTCTTTCACGTTCAGGGATGCGCGTGCTCAGTGGATTAGGCAGAGGAAATGTGAGGTATGGGAGCAGGTGAGGGGATGGGACTGGGTGGCATGCTTTTCAGAGGGTTTGTGCAGACTTCGTGGCCCAAAGGCTTTCTTCCTTTATTGTAAGTATTTCATACTTGAATTTCTTTATCACCTGTAATTAGTCAATTGAAAAGAGCACTTCTATATATATATTCTGATTGCATGGTTAATAGGCTCAACATTCGATCACTGTTGCTTCATTTTGCAAGGAAACACGGAATAGTATTGGTCCAATCTGTACCAGTTACAAGAATGACTCAGTTGAACCTGCAGATCCAGAGCCAATCCCCTAGTAAACATCACATGGACCCTCAGTGGGAAAAAGATCACCGGAAACTCTTCAGATATTAGAGTCTATGCCAGGCCTGTTTCAGGCATCTCGAACACTGATTCATCTCATTGGATTCGAAAAGCTAATCACATGCACGGCCGAGAATGAGCAGGGTGTTAGCGGCAGCAGGTACCAGCTCCATTCTGCAGGTGCATCTCTCAATTCTCTCACGTGTAATTGCTTGATACAACTCACTCAGTCACAAAGACAACTGTGGTATTAAATACATAGTCACTTTTCCACTATGAATATCAAGACAAAATTACATATAATATTTTACTGAATCTATCATTAAATTCAGTGTTGATATTTTTGGATCAACCTGTTGAGAGATATTATTTCACATCTCTGGGGCAGGATTGCTTTTGTACAGCCCTGACTGACCATTATGACAGTGAATGCTAAATATGGAAACTTTGAAAATAGGAGTAGGAGTAGGTGATTCAGTCCCTCCTGTCTGTTCCAATGTGCAACATCCAATATTGCTGATCATCCAACTCAATCCCCACTTCCTCTTTCCTCGTCATACTAGTGAGTTTTGAGAAGATGTGGACAAACACTACATTGGAAAAACAGGCAGAAAACTATCCACCAGGAATAATAAACATCAACTAGCCACAAAAAGACATGACCCACTATCACTAGCATCCTTACATTCAGAGGAGGAAGGACATCACTTTTACTGGACAAGCCAAACAGACACATTGCCGAGAATACGAAGAAGCATGGAATTCCAATAGAAACTCTATCAACAAACATGTCGATTTGGACCCCATCTACCACCCTTTGAGAAAAGAAACAGGAGAACACATCACCAACACAGGAAATGGCATCACCAACCCAAGGGAACCAATAAACATAAATAGGAAGCAGTACAAAACACCAGCACTTCACCAATGATACGTCTGAAAATCAACCTTCCAGCTCAGCAGCAAACTTACATCCAAAGTGCTCATACTCTTTGATCCCTTTAACCATAAGAACTATATCAGTCTCCTTCATAAAATGTTCCATTGCTTTCACCTCATCTGGTTTCTAGAGGTATAATATTAAGATGCATATTTTTCCAGGTTCAATGTCTTCTCTGAATGTGTGGCTGTGTTAATTGTAACTTTTATTAGTTGTGTTTTTTTTAAGTGGAGGAATGCTTTTGTGAACATGAAAATGAACTGAAAAATGTGTTATTGGAAAAGCGCAGCAGGTCAGGCAGCATCAAAGGAGCAGGAGAATCGACGTTTCGGGCGTAAGCTCTTCTTCAACCTGATTCGAGACTGAATTCCGCTATTCTGTCTGGCCACCCCATAGGCAACATCTCTGTTGTTAAGCATTTACTCAGTGGTCCATGTCCACTGCTCGCTTGGGAAGAGTGTTCCAAAGATTGCCTGTCCTTTGATAGAGAGAGAAGTTACTCAGCCCCCTCAGGCTTTCTACTCATACTGGTTGACCCTTTAGCCCTAAGAATTATATTTGATTCCTTTTTGAAAGCATCCAATGTTTTGGCCTCAAACACCTTTCTGGCAGAAACATGCCACTCACCACTCTCTAGGTGAAGGTATGTCTCTTCATTTCTGTCCAAAGCAAACTGCTCCATGCTCTTAAATGATTAACTGCACCCACCCCTCCCGCACCCCAAACAACCCCCACCACCCACCCCCACCGCCTCCCCTCGATCTTGTCTCCCCGGTCATCAGGAACAACCCTGTTGCATTTGCCCTGTCTAACCCTATTAGAACGTTATGTGATATCCCACCCCTGCTCCATATTATTCTCAAGTCCAGTGCCTGCAGTCCTAGCCAATCAAGTGACGCATACTGCTTCATCCCGAGTTACAGCCACTCCAAACTGAATCAAACCTCTGGAACTAATTGTCTATTTCCGAGATAAGATGACTTAAACATATTCCCTGTGGGTCCAAAGACACACATTGACAAGATTGGCTTTGGACTCTAGGTTGCATTCCTGTGACTTCGAAGTTTTCTTTTTTCCATCAGTCCACCCGGGTTGTCATGCTCAGTGTTACTGAGATTATATTTCTATCTCAATATAATATGTACACTTGTATTCCACTGGCAGCCTAATTGGGAGTTCAGTGCATATCTCCAAAGCATTAGCTACAATCTCAGTATTATGTTGTCCATCTCCACTTTCTAAAACAGAGCAAAGTTAACTATATATCTTCATATCAATATATAGGAAGGTGTACGTTTAATCAGATAAGTGCTATGTGACCAGCAAGTTGCAAGATGGAGCTCTGTCTTTTCTGAGTATTCCTAAGAAGTCTTCCCTGAATAATTGTCATCATTGTAGAAACAGCTTTGGCTATTGCCAGTCCAATTTTGATTGTAGTGCAAGTGCAGGGGTATATGTTTATTTTCTGGTATGTATGAACTCAGGTATCATAGGCTGCCCTTTCATGCGATGCTTAATTACCCTGTAGTATCAAGGGATGTGCAGGTTAGGTGGGTTAGCCATGGGAAATGCGAGGTATGGGAAACGGTGAGGATTATGGGACTGGGTGGGATGCTTTTTAGGGTTTGTGCAGACCTGATAGGCCGAATGACATCGTTTTGCACTGTTGCAACTCGATAAATTAATTTTGTTGTCTCCTGTAGTTAGTCAATAAAAAGTGCTCTTCAATGTAAATGTTATTGCTGAATGATCAAAAGGATCATCATTTGAACACTGTTGTTCCATTTTGTACATAGACACACAATAGCATCTGGCCCGACCTGCACCAGTGCCAGGAATGCAGAGTGAGAGCCAATTCCCCCAATGAACATCACATGGACCCTCAGTGAGAGAAAAATCGCATGAAACGCTTTAGATGTTAGTGTCCATTTCTGGAACGTGAATAATGGTCTGATTCAGATCACCATGAAACTGATTTGTCTCACTGGATTCGAAAACCTAACCTCATGCACGGTCGAGAGCGAGCAGGGTGTTAGCACCAGCAGCTCGCGGCTTCATTCAACAAGTCCATTTCTGAATATTCTGACAGGTAATCTCTTTTCCAATAAACATAGCAACCCAAAATTCTGCATAATATTTTACTGATTAAGTCATCAAATTCAGTGTTGATGTTTTCGAAATAATGAATTAAAGCAAGAGTAGGCCGTTTAGCCCATTGGTGCACCAGCACCATTTAATCAGATGATGATCGCTCCGGTTCTGGACTGAACTCCACTTTTCTGCCTGTCCACCCCATAGGCCATGTCTGTCTTGTTGAGCATATTTTGACCAAACCCTTCAAATTATTCAAAGGCTCGCATGCTCTGCTCTCTGGAGAAGAGTATTCCAAAAATTACCAATCTTCCAAGACAGAGAAAGGAGTCTCTTAGCCTCCTCTGACTTGCTATCCCTTCCAGTTGATCGCTTTAACCCTCACAACTATATCTAAATCTTTCTTGAAAGCATGCGATGTTTTGGGCTGAAACACTTCTGTGGCAGAAATTCCAAAAACTCACCACTCTCTGGGTGAAGACAGGTTTCATTGTTTCAGTCTTTAGTGACCGATTTCATACACTTTAATGATGACCCCCAACCTCCGCAGAGTTCTGGACTGTTGGTCCTCAGGAATATCCTTCCTTCATTTGACTGTGAGAATTTTAAGGCTGTATTAGATCTCCCTCACCCACATCATTCTGCGATAATCCAATGACTATATTCCTAACCAATTCGGTCTCTTTTCATACATCAGCAGTTGTTGCCCCAGTCCTAAGTGAAGCTAACTCTTTGAACTGTAGGGTGCGACCACTCCTGATCGATTTCAGAGAAGACGAGTTACAGAAGGTCTGAAGCAAACTATTGGCAAGACGAGTTGGGACTGTAGATTTCATTCCCGTGACTTTGATGTTTCTTTTTTCCACCAAGTTATGCAGGTTATCATACTCAGCATGAATCAGACGCAGTTTCAATTACACGCATAATATTTAGATTTGAATTTCACCAGATTAGGTAGATTTTAAATCACATAATTGTGATTTCAATGCTTATTTCCAAAGCATTATCTACAATCTCAGGATTGCTAGGACATCCCGCCTTTGTAAAACAGAGCAACTTTAACGATATATTTTTATGTCAATATATCGGAAAATGTATTTTCATTCAAATAAATATTATGTCACTACCAACTCATAATCTTAGGGCACTAAGATTTCCTGAATATTCTGACAATGGCTTTGTTGGATATTTGTTATCTTCATTGGATGAGCGTTTGCAGTTAAGAGTCTGATTCTGATTGTAGTGAAAGTTCAGAGGTACATGCTTATTCACAGTAGATTCACTGATTATGTTACCTGGTATGGTGTTGAAACATCTGAAAATGAACCTTCCAGGTCAGTGAACAAACCTCCATCCAAAAACTCAACATGAGGTACAAATCATCTCGAAAATCGTCAACACCATTCAGCTAAAACTGGCCCAGAGGTGGTTGTATGTTCATTGTCGAGTATGTTTAAACTCAGGTCACATTGGCTGCCCTTTAAGGCTGATAGCATCAGAAGACTTCATATATGGAGTTCTCAATTTATGTGATTTGCTCTAAGATTGCAACTGAGTTGAGAATTAAGAAGGGGTCAGTTTAATGGAGAAGAAGTTATTTCTCAATATATCTAACCCACCTATTGCGACTCACCTCTGGAGCATAAGGGACTTGAGCCTCAAGCTTTGTTCTTCAAAGAAAAGGGCATTACCACATCAGCGCCATAAACATTAGGTGGTACAATTTGTGGGTGTACAAATTACAAGCTAAATCAATCTGTTCAAACACATTATACTTTGCGGTAGGCACAACTGGAACTTGAATCTCGAATGTTCTAGTTCAGATGAAAGGATGCAGGGACTCAACCACATTCTTAACTGTTGACAATAACAAATTAACAGAAGCTTACGCCCATTTCTAGGCATAATGTTGACCGATTGTTGATCCAACACTTTCCTCAGCCACAGTAATAGACAAGAATAACTGTGTTTTAGCTTTCGTCTTCCTGGAGTCAAAAAGACGCCGTCCACACAGAATACAAACGCTCTGAAGTCCTCGCTTCTATTGATTATTGCACACATTATATTAATTTCTTAAAATATCTCATTTGTAACTTTGGACGATTGTCATTTGAAGGAAGAAGCAAAGAGACACAGTTGTCATTCTCGCAGCTAATCTGACACAATACCTATTGAACACGGAGGCAAGTGAGAACATAGAAGTTAGTCCAAATCGGAGGGAGCTACCACATCATTTTGGGTTTTGTTTCTGACTTACTCAGTGGAAAGTCCAATGAGTGTTGCCCCTACTTGTTGTAACATTTATATCAGGGACTGTCCACGTCAATCACAGCTTGGAGGTGGCTCACGAGCTATTGTCCTGGGAAATGAGTCACAGACGTCTTTGCAGTCAGAAACTTAAAAATGGCCCAAAGTTAGATTTATCCTTCATATGCATATAATAACAAGATTGAACATTTTAAAAAAACTTTCGAGAACATTTACAGCATATGCAGACATAAGCTTTATAATAGTTCCAGTTCAACATCACAGGACGTGCAAATGTTGCTCAATTGCTTTGACTCCAGTCTGCAACACCCTGCAAATTGCTCACAAATAAGTTGGACTCGTGATGCAGTTATCACACCAAACCTTTTTTTATTATCACAGTTCAGTTTGGAATGATCTTTGAGGCCCCACTATTTCACAAACTATCTAATGTGTACACCAAAAAAAAACAAATCTACTTGACTGACTGCAGATCAGAATTCCAACAGAAAATGCACACTCTTTTATCATGGACAGGATGAATAATTCTACTTGCTATAAATATTTATTAAAATAACATCACCAAGAAGATGAACAAGAGAAGGAATGGGACAGAGGGAGAGAGAAAAGGACAGTCAAAATGAGAGAGAGTGAGTGAGTGAGAGAAAGAGAGCAACAGACAGAGAGAGAGGAACCTCTCAGTCAAACCCTCGTCCCCTCAAGAGAACGCACATACTCCCCCACCACCTCACCTCATCTAATTATCCTTTCAATTCGCAAATCAATCCGAAACCCACACAAACCACAGTCTGGACCACAATGGGAGTAAAACGTGGGAGACGCTGGGCTATGAGGAAGGTAGATCCAGCCTTGAAAATCAAAAACTAGGAAGGAATGCTGGTGTGATTGCAAGTCAGGTTTGTGTGTGGCTCGGCACGGAACTTGCAGGGAACAATGTTACCAAGCATGAACTGCCTTCTCCATCTAGATGATAGAAACCATGAGTTTGAAAACTGCTGTCAAAGAAGCTTTGGTGAGTGACTGCAGTGAGTTAAAGTCATAGAATCATAAACATGTACAGCATAGAAACAGATCCTTCCGTCCAGCTCGCCCATTCCGGCCAGATCTCCTAAATTTATCTAGTCCCGTTTGCCAACACTAGGTCCACGTACCTCTAAGTTCTTCCTATTCATATACTCACCCAGATCCTTTTTAAATGTTGTAATTGTACAGCCTCTGGCAGCTCGTTCCATACACGTGTCAACCTCTGCTTAGAAACATTTGACCCTTAATTCTCCTCTCAGTCTTTCCCCTCTCACCGTAGCCTATACCCTCGAGTTCTGGACTCCTTCTCAGAGGGAAAAGATCTTGTCTGTTTACCCTACCCATGCTCCTTATGGTTTTATAAACCTCTTTAAGGTCTTC